>NC_136794.1:11537046-11967046 GCF_951216825.1 Electrona antarctica | reverse complement strand
GATGAGCCACTATTTCAACCCGGCTGCAGTAGACGTCAATAGGCCCATCACCTTTGTGCCACCTCCTCTACAGTGCACTTCTGGTGGAACCCAGCAACAGGGATAGTGGTTGTTGGAGACCCCTGGTTGTGGCAGAAATGGAACCTTGGTCTGTGAAGCTGAGCAGTGAGCCCTGGGAAGGCCAATAACTGACGATATTGAATACTCTTAGTGTTTCCCCAGCACCAAGACTTTGAACTTGAGGGTCTGCAAAACTCTGCATTGCTGCCTGTAGGCTGTTCTTCTTTGCATGCTGGGGCTGCACTGGCGCTTTCTGTACAGTAGGGGTGGCGTCTCCGGGGATATAATCCCGTACCGTCACCGGGCTGCGAGTGTCTGCTCCCTGGCCTGGCATCCAGCTCTCTCTCTCTCTCTCTCTCTCTCTCTCTCTCTCTCTCTCTCTCTCTCTCTCTCTCTCTTCCCTGAGACGTTGGTCAAGACATTTGAGGACAGCAGTGATTTCTTTAAATCAATGACTTCCCACTGCTGACATCAATGTAATGGCCAACAATGGACAGCATCTCTCATAGGAACACACCTTTATTTGTGATGCACACAGGTCACTCACATGAAAATAAATGTTGAATGCATGATACAACATAAAACAATAACATAACACAGAACAATAGACACATGTGCCTGCATTACTCAGTCTACCTACAGCAGCATGTACGCATGTGAAGTATGTAAGTGTATGTATGTATGTATGTATGTATGTATGTATGTATGTATGTATGTATGTATGTATGTATGTATGTATGTATGTATGTATGTATGTATGTATGTATGTATGTGTGTGTGTGTGTGTGTGTGTGTGTGTGTCTGTGTGTGTGTGTGTGTGTGTGTGTGTGTGTGTGTGTGTGTGTGTGTGTGTGTGTGTGTGTGTGTGTGTGTGTGTGTGTGTGTGTGTGTGTGTGTGTGTGTGTGTGTGTGTGTGTGTGTGTGTGTTGTGTGTGTGTGGTGTGTGGAATACATGTGTATACAGTAAAAAATAATACAACTTTCCAATTTCCAATACATACTTTCCTCAGAGAACAAGACAATAAATACAGATATGACATCTCTAATGTTACATTATCTCAACAAGCAACATAACTGGCCATTATACCAGTTACCTTCACTCAGCCCCTGCTGAATGAGGTTTTAGAGTATTGCTGCCCTCTGTTGGTTAACTGAAGTACACACACACACATGTTGCTCTTCTACAATAAATGTGTTATACCCAGTGGTTAAATCAGTCTACTAAGTAACATAAGGGTTCGAAGCATGCAGTATGTCATTATATACTGTAAACATGGTCTTATACTGTAGAAATATAAAATGAAACCTCTGGGGGAACAAATGTATGAGACCTTGACCTATACTGTACATGTGTTCTTATTATGGTTTGTATAGCTATTATTATGGTGCCTCACTGTTATATAAGAGCCATTACATTGCCCTTGCATTCAGACTAAATACAGTATGTATGCAGTAAATACTTTATTATCCTATTTTGTCTAACTGCTAACTGGGGGGGAGGGACCTTGGTCCTGGTCTTGGTCAAAGGCACTGGTAACTACTTTACATAAGTACTCTTGTTTGATTGATTGATTGATTGAAGAATTTATTAACAGTTTGCAGAATTACAGTACATTTCAAGCACAAACTCAATACAAAGGCTGTTAACTGTGAGTGGACGACCCAATTAAGCATTACACTTGTTTCCAATAGGGTCCACCATGTTCAAATCATCAAAACATTTAGAGACGTACAAATAGACACTTCTATAGACAGAACAGGAATTCATCATAAAGGAGGTAAAAAGGGAAAGGAAATATATACCGTGAGGGGAAAAAGGGGGGGGCGGGGATTCAGATTTTACGGGGGCCAGTTTCGAATTGCAGCCATCCGTAGGTGCCCTTTGAGAGCGGTTTTGAAGGAGTCAAGGGATTCGCATGTCTTAATGACAGTTGGTAGGGCGTTCCACATTTTGGTGGCATAGGAGCGAAAAGAATTTAGTCCCTTGTTTGTGCCGAATCTGGGTTGTACATGGTTCGTTGCACTCCCTCTGGTGTTGTGGGTGTGGACTTCGTTAACATTAAGGAAGTATCTAGACAGGTACATGGGTATCTTGGTGGTGTATCGAATCTTGTGGACCAGACCCATTGCAAGATGCTGTACTTGTTGGTGAACTTTAGGTGTACTATAAGGCATCTATGGTCTGTTTTATATTTTCTGAAGTAACTTCAATGCAGCTTGGGTCAAGGTTGAAAACGTGCCCACATTTGGCCACAGTGTGGCCACAGGCTGTGGAAGTCTGAGATCCACATTGGAGCGAAGGTATTTCCATGTGGATCCAGATTTCTGCAATTAAATGTGTAGCCTACTCTGCAGGAGGCTATAGCAGTCTATAAGAGTGCCCACAAAGTCACAAACCCCTGTACCATTCAGTGCTAAACTTAATATGTTCACTGTAGTACCTTCTTTTTCAGCATATGTTTTATATTTTCGGAATTATGCAACTTTAATGTAATGGAAGTCAAAGGGGGTCCGATTGGGCTGCAATCATGCCATACGTCATATGATATGAGATAGATACCTCATAGTCATAGACTGGACACATTAAGTCCCATATCCACATTGGAGCCATGTCGTTCCCATTTTGTACATTTATACTTTTTACATTTTACAGTAAAGTTATGATAACTCAACTTCTTTTAGAAAGTCATGACTGTTATGACACAATCAGGAGAACATTTCATTGAAGTTTGGTTTGAACCTCTTTTCCCTCCTGGGGGTGGGTGGGTCATAGCTGAATTGTCAGCAGATGGTCCCAGGTTTCATTCGCGGACCGACAATGTGCTGAGATGTAACACACTTAACACCTAAACTAAGGCTCTCTTGAGAAACCCTCTTGGTGAAGCTGAAAACTGAATTACCTCCTGAAACAGGTCTAATTGTTATTATTAAGAAGCTTTCTGGTAAAGAAACTTTGATCACCGCAACAGAGAGCATAACTGCAATGGAGAGGCATTGGTTGGTAGAGTGTATTCATATTGAAGTTGTTACAGTCACGATGCGACATTGGCCATTTCACAGTGACGTAGCGTAGGCTACTATACTGTATGTACTGTAGCTTGAGGGTAACTATAGCCATGGTTCACATGTCATGATTGTGACAATCATGTTTCAGGGCTAGAGGTATTGAGGGTAACGTGTAGTAACACCTTTATTACTTTCACGTGTAACATTGCTATATGAAGTAATGGATTGCTTTCCGAAACTGCTTTAAGATACAAACTAATCAAAGCACAACAGTTTGTCTACCATTAACCATTCAGAATTGAATTCGATTTTTATATGCATAAAAATATGCATATTCATGCACTAGAGGGTGCTACAACTTCTGAGTTGTTTCTGTTTTATTTAGTCTTCTAAAATAACATTTGAATACAATGACATCACTGTGGCATTCGTCTCTGTTACATTTAGCCAATCCTCTTCCAATCCTCTTCTTGGGGAACTGGGTCTGGGTTAGAAGTTAACTGAGCATTTTTATGTGTAGGCCTATCTGTAGGCCTATCTGTAGGCCTGTGTGTTGTTGTCTTAAAGATTGCATTTCATTATTTAATTGAAATATAATTGCATCTAATTCTCAAGGCCGCACTGTTAATACTTTTCATAGGACTGAGGCAACTTGGCCTGTTGGTTGTATGTTTTTCGTAGATGCCATATAATTAAAGTCTTATTGGTGGTTAAATAGACAAGCCCTATAGTCAGGTTAAAACACAGGAAAACTCTGAAATGCTGTCGTAGCAGGAAACGTACAGTAGGTCAACACCATTCGAGCACCTGTATGGGCCTATCAGAATCCGATGTATGTGAAGCGATTAATGAGTGCGACATGCAAACTAGCCGAAACCCACTTGGGACTCCTGGATTGTTGCCCTCCAAACCCTCCTGCAGTCCATTATGTCTGGAGCACACTGCAGTGTGTCGAGGCCTCTCACCCCTTCTCTCCCTGACCTTGTCGGTGACCCGCCATGTTCTTATGGTCGACTGTCGACCCATGGGGCATCAATCAAGTGCCCTTCAGAGCAACATGTGTAGACGAGAAAGGCCTTTTACTGTAAACATCCATGTCTCTGCCCCGTACACTAGTACAGTGGTTCTAAACCTGTGGGTCGAGACCCCCAGGGGGGTCCCCACATGATTATGGGGCGGTCCAAACTGCGTTAAAAGTAATCAACAAAGTATTTTGTATATAGTAGGTCTACAAAGTAATAATCAATACAATACAATACAAATTAATACACACTACCACCCCTGACCCCTCCATTTCCCTAATTTTCTCAACACCGCCCTAAGGTCCAGTCCGAGAAAACAGAACTTTGCTATCGGACTTTATTATCTTACCTATGCATGCACCTATTATCTTATCTATGCATGCACCTCTTGGTACCACAGCACCTCAAAGGCCCTTAAAACAAGGCTCCAGACTTCCCAAAACAAACTTGTCAGGCTCCTACTTGGCCTCACCCCGCGAACCCACCTCACCCCTGCCCACTTTGACAGGCTAGAATGGCTTAGGGTCGACGAAAGAGTACAGCATCTTGCAATGGGTCTGGTCCACAAGATTCGATACACCACCAAGATACCCATGTACCTATCCAAATACTTCCTTAATGTTAACGAAGTCCACACCCACAACACCAGAGGGAGTGCAACAAACCATGTGCAACCCAGATTCGGCACAAACAAGGGACTAAATTATTTTTGCTCCTATTCCACCATGTGGAACGCCTTACCAACAGTCATTAAGACATGCAAATCCCTTGACTCCCTCAAATCCGCTCTCAAAGGGCACCTACGGACGGCTGTAATTCGAAACTGGCCCCCGTAAAATCGGAATACTATAGCCCATCGTTTTGGAGTCATTTTCGTCTTTTTTTCAAATCCTTGTTTTTCATAATTTATGACCATGGCGGTGGGCTATAGCCCATGGTCTCGAACGGCATACTATAGCATGCCGTTTTGCATCATTTTTGAGGATTTGAAAAAAAGACGAAAATCACTCCGAGACCATGGGCTATAGCCCATCGTCTCGGAGTCATTTTCGTCTTTTTTTCAAATCCTCGTTTTTCATCATTTATGACCATGGCGATGGGCTATAGCCCATGGTCTCGAACGGCATACTATAGCATGCCGTTTTCCATCATTTTTGAGGATTTGAAAAAAAGACGAAAATCACTCCGAGACCATGGGCTATAGCCCATGAACTCGGAGTCATTTTCGTCTTTTTTTCAAATCCTCGTTTTTCATCATTTATGACCATGGCGATGGGCTATAGCCCATGGTCTCGAACGGCATACTATAGCATGCCGTTTTTCATCATTTTTGAGGATTTGAAAAAAAGACGAAAATCACTCCGAGACCATGGGCTATAGCCCATCGTTTTGGAGTCATTTTCGTCTTTTTTTTTCAAATCCTTGTTTTTCATCATTTATGACCATGGCGATGGGCTATAGCCCATGGTCTCGAACGGCATACTATAGCATGCCGTTTTCCATCATTTTTGAGGATTTTAAAAAAAGACGAAAATCACTCCGAGACCATGGGCTATAGCCCATGAACTCGGAGTCATTTTCGTCTTTTTTTCAAATCCTCGTTTTTCATCATTTATGACCATGGCGATGGGCTATAGCCCATGGTCTCGAACGGCATACTATAGCATGCCGTTTTTCATCATTTTTGAGGATTTAAAAAAAAGACGAAAATCACTCCGAGACCATGGGCTATAGCCCATCGTTTTGGAGTCATTTTCGTCTTTTTTTCAAATCCTTGTTTTTCATAATTTATGACCATGGCGGTGGGCTATAGCCCATGGTCTCGAACGGCATACTATAGCATGCCGTTTTGCATCATTTTTGAGGATTTGAAAAAAAGACGAAAATCACTCCGAGACCATGGGCTATAGCCCATCGTCTCGGAGTCATTTTCGTCTTTTTTTCAAATCCTCGTTTTTCATCATTTATGACCATGGCGATGGGCTATAGCCCATGGTCTCGAAGGGCATACTATAGCATGCCGTTTTCCATCATTTTTGAGGATTTGAAAAAAAGACGAAAATGACTCCGAGACCATGGGCTATAGCCCATCGTCTCGGAGTCATTTTCGTCTTTTTTTCAAATCCTCGTTTTTCATCATTTATGACCATGGCGATGGGCTATAGCCCATGGTCTCGAACGGCATACTATAGCATGCCGTTTTCCATCATTTTTGAGGATTTGATAAAAAGGCGAAAATCACTCCGAGACCATGGGCTATAGCCCATCGTCTCGTAGTCATTTTCGTCTTTTTTTCAAATCCTTGTTTTTCATCATTTATGGCCATGGCGATGGGCTATAGCCCATGGTCTCGAACGGCATGCTATAGTATTCCGTTTTGCATCATTTTTGAGGATTTGAAAAAAAGACAAAAAATCACTCCGAGACCATGGGCTATAGCCCATCGTCTCGGAGTCATTTTCGTCTTTTTTTCAAATCCTCGTTTTTCATAATTAATGACCATGGCGATGGGCTATAGCCCATGGTCTCGAACGGCATACTATAGCATGCCGTTTTCCATCATTTTTGAGGATTTGAAAAAAAGACGAAAATCACTCCGAGTCCATGGGCTATATATAGCCCATCGTCTCGGAGTCATTTTCGTCTTTTTTTCAAATCCTCGTTTTTCATCATTTATGACCATGGCGATGGGCTATAGCCCATGGTCTCGAACGGCATACTATAGCATGCCGTTTTCCATCATTTTTGAGGATTTGTTAAAAAGACGAAAATCACTCCGAGACCATGGGCTATAGCCCATCGTCTCGTAGTCATTTTCGTCTTTTTTTCAAATCCTTGTTTTTCATCATTTATGGCCATGGCGATGGGCTATAGCCCATGGTCTCGAACGGCATGCTATAGTATTCCGTTTTGCATCATTTTTGAGGATTTGAAAAAAAGACGAAAATCACTCCGAGACCATGGGCTATAGCCCATCGTCTCGGAGTCATTTTCGTCTTTTTTTCAAATCCTTGTTTTTCATAATTTATGACCATGGCGATGGGCTATAGCCCATGGTCTCGAACGGCATACTATAGCATGCCGTTTTGCATCATCTTTGAGGATTTGAAAAAAAGACAAAAAATCACTCCGAGACCATGGGCTATATATAGCCCATCGTCTCGGAGTCATTTTCGTCTTTTTTTCAAATCCTCGTTTTTCATAATTTATGACCATGGCGATGGGCTATAGCCCATGGTCTCGAACGGCATACTATAGCATGCCGTTTTCCATCATTTTTGAGGATTTGAAAAAAAGACGAAAATCACTCCGAGACCATGGGCTATATATAGCCCATCGTCTCGGAGTCATTTTCGTCTTTTTTTCAAATCCTCGTTTTTCATAATTTATGACCATGGCGATGGGCTATAGCCCATGGTCTCGAACGGCATACTATAGCATGCCGTTTTCCATCATTTTTGAGGATTTGAAAAAAAGATGAAAATGACTCCGAGACCATGGGCTATAGCCCATCGTCTCGGAGTCATTTTCGTCTTTTTTTCAAATCCTCGTTTTTCATCATTTATGACCATGGCGATGGGCTATAGCCCATGGTCTCGAACGGCATACTATAGCATGCCGTTTTTCATCATTTTTGAGGATTTAAAAAAAAGACGAAAATCACTCCGAGACCATGGGCTATAGCCCATCGTTTTGGAGTCATTTTCGTCTTTTTTTCAAATCCTTGTTTTTCATAATTTATGACCATGGCGGTGGGCTATAGCCCATGGTCTCGAACGGCATACTATAGCATGCCGTTTTGCATCATTTTTGAGGATTTGAAAAAAAGACGAAAATCACTCCGAGACCATGGGCTATAGCCCATCGTCTCGGAGTCATTTTCGTCTTTTTTTCAAATCCTCGTTTTTCATCATTTATGACCATGGCGATGGGCTATAGCCCATGGTCTCGAAGGGCATACTATAGCATGCCGTTTTCCATCATTTTTGAGGATTTGAAAAAAAGACGAAAATGACTCCGAGACCATGGGCTATAGCCCATCGTCTCGGAGTCATTTTCGTCTTTTTTTCAAATCCTCGTTTTTCATCATTTATGACCATGGCGATGGGCTATAGCCCATGGTCTCGAACGGCATACTATAGCATGCCGTTTTCCATCATTTTTGAGGATTTGATAAAAAGGCGAAAATCACTCCGAGACCATGGGCTATAGCCCATCGTCTCGTAGTCATTTTCGTCTTTTTTTCAAATCCTTGTTTTTCATCATTTATGGCCATGGCGATGGGCTATAGCCCATGGTCTCGAACGGCATGCTATAGTATTCCGTTTTGCATCATTTTTGAGGATTTGAAAAAAAGACAAAAAATCACTCCGAGACCATGGGCTATAGCCCATCGTCTCGGAGTCATTTTCGTCTTTTTTTCAAATCCTCGTTTTTCATAATTAATGACCATGGCGATGGGCTATAGCCCATGGTCTCGAACGGCATACTATAGCATGCCGTTTTCCATCATTTTTGAGGATTTGAAAAAAAGACGAAAATCACTCCGAGTCCATGGGCTATATATAGCCCATCGTCTCGGAGTCATTTTCGTCTTTTTTTCAAATCCTCGTTTTTCATCATTTATGACCATGGCGATGGGCTATAGCCCATGGTCTCGAACGGCATACTATAGCATGCCGTTTTCCATCATTTTTGAGGATTTGTTAAAAAGACGAAAATCACTCCGAGACCATGGGCTATAGCCCATCGTCTCGTAGTCATTTTCGTCTTTTTTTCAAATCCTTGTTTTTCATCATTTATGGCCATGGCGATGGGCTATAGCCCATGGTCTCGAACGGCATGCTATAGTATTCCGTTTTGCATCATTTTTGAGGATTTGAAAAAAAGACGAAAATCACTCCGAGACCATGGGCTATAGCCCATCGTCTCGGAGTCATTTTCGTCTTTTTTTCAAATCCTTGTTTTTCATAATTTATGACCATGGCGATGGGCTATAGCCCATGGTCTCGAACGGCATACTATAGCATGCCGTTTTGCATCATCTTTGAGGATTTGAAAAAAAGACAAAAAATCACTCCGAGACCATGGGCTATATATAGCCCATCGTCTCGGAGTCATTTTCGTCTTTTTTTCAAATCCTCGTTTTTCATAATTTATGACCATGGCGATGGGCTATAGCCCATGGTCTCGAACGGCATACTATAGCATGCCGTTTTCCATCATTTTTGAGGATTTGAAAAAAAGACGAAAATCACTCCGAGACCATGGGCTATATATAGCCCATCGTCTCGGAGTCATTTTCGTCTTTTTTTCAAATCCTCGTTTTTCATAATTTATGACCATGGCGATGGGCTATAGCCCATGGTCTCGAACGGCATACTATAGCATGCCGTTTTCCATCATTTTTGAGGATTTGAAAAAAAGATGAAAATGACTCCGAGACCATGGGCTATAGCCCATCGTCTCGGAGTCATTTTCGTCTTTTTTTCAAATCCTCGTTTTTCATCATTTATGACCATGGGGATGGGCTATAGCCCATGGTCTCGAACGGCATACTATAGCATGCCGTTTTCCATCATTTTTGAGGATTTGAAAAAAAGACGAAAATCACTCCGAGTCGAGACCATGGGCTATAGCCCATCGTCTCGGAGTCATTTTCGTCTTTTTTTCAAATCCTTGTTTTTCATCATTTATGACCATGGCGATGGGCAATTGCCCATGGTCTCGAACGGCATACTATAGCATGCCGTTTTCCATCATTTTTGAGGATTTGAAAAAAAGACGAAAATCACTCCGAGACCATGGGCTATAGCCCATCGTCTCGGAGTCATTTTCGTCTTTTTTTTTCAAATCCTTGTTTTTCATCATTTATGACCATGGCGATGGGCTATAGCCCATGGTCTCGAACGGGATACTATAGCATGCCGTTTTGCATCATCTTTGAGGATTTGAAAAAAAGACAAAAAATCACTCCGAGACCATGGGCTATAGCCCATCGTCTCGGAGTCATTTTCGTCTTTTTTTCAAATCCTTGTTTTTCATCATTTATGACTATGGCGATGGGCTATAGCCCATGGTCTCGAACGGCATACTATAGCATGCCGTTTTCCATCATTTTTGAGGATTTTTAAAAAAGACGAAAATCACTCCGAGACCATGGGCTATAGCCCATGAACTCGGAGTCATTTTCGTCTTTTTTTCAAATCCTCGTTTTTCATCATTTATGACCATGGCGATGGGCTATAGCCCATGGTCTCGAACGGCATACTATAGCATGCCGTTTTTCATCATTTTTGAGGATTTGAAAAAAAGACGAAAATGACTCCGAGACCATGGGCTATAGCCCATCGTCTCGGAGTCATTTTCGTCTTTTTTTCAAATCCTCGTTTTTCATCATTTATGACCATGGCGATGGGCTATAGCCCATGGTCTCGAACGGCATACTATAGCATGCCGTTTTCCATCATTTTTGAGGATTTGATAAAAAGGCGAAAATCACTCCGAGACCATGGGCTATAGCCCATCGTCTCGTAGTCATTTTCGTCTTTTTTTCAAATCCTTGTTTTTCATCATTTATGGCCATGGCGATGGGCTATAGCCCATGGTCTCGAACGGCATGCTATAGTATTCCGTTTTGCATCATTTTTGAGGATTTGAAAAAAAGACAAAAAATCACTCCGAGACCATGGGCTATAGCCCATCGTCTCGGAGTCATTTTCGTCTTTTTTTCAAATCCTCGTTTTTCATAATTTATGACCATGGCGATGGGCTATAGCCCATGGTCTCGAACGGCATACTATAGCATGCCGTTTTCCATCATTTTTGAGGATTTGAAAAAAAGACGAAAATCACTCCGAGACCATGGGCTATATATAGCCCATCGTCTCAGAGTCATTTTCGTCTTTTTTTCAAATCCTCGTTTTTCATCATTTATGACCATGGGGATGGGCTATAGCCCATGGTCTCGAACGGCATACTATAGCATGCCGTTTTCCATCATTTTTGAGGATTTGAAAAAAAGACGAAAATCACTCCGAGTCGAGACCATGGGCTATAGCCCATCGTCTCGGAGTCATTTTCGTCTTTTTTTCAAATCCTTGTTTTTCATCATTTTTGACCATGGCGATGGGCTATAGCCCATGGTCTCGAACGGCATACTATAGCATGCCGTTTTCCATAATTTTTGAGGATTTGAAAAAAAGACGAAAATGACTCCGAGACCATGGGCTATAGCCCATCGTCTCGGAGTCATTTTCGTCTTTTTTTCAAATCCTATTTTTTCATCATTTATGACCATGGCGATGGGCTATAGCCCATGGTCTCGAACGGCATACTATAGCATGCCGTTTTCCATCATTTTTGAGGATTTGTTAAAAAGACGAAAATCACTCCGAGACCATGGGCTATAGCCCATCGTCTCGTAGTCATTTTCGTCTTTTTTTCAAATCCTTGTTTTTCATCATTTATGGCCATGGCGATGGGCTATAGCCCATGGTCTCGAACGGCATGCTATAGTATTCCGTTTTGCATCATTTTTGAGGATTTGAAAAAAAGACGAAAATCACTCCGAGACCATGGGCTATAGCCCATCGTCTCGGAGTCATTTTCGTCTTTTTTTCAAATCCTCGTTTTTCATAATTTATGACCATGGCGATGGGCTATAGCCCATGGTCTCGAACGGCATACTATAGCATGCCGTTTTCCATCATTTTTGAGGATTTGAAAAAAAGACGAAAATCACTCCGAGACCATGGGCTATATATAGCCCATCGTCTCGGAGTCATTTTCGTCTTTTTTTCAAATCCTCGTTTTTCATAATTTATGACCATGGCGATGGGCTATAGCCCATGGTCTCGAACGGCATACTATAGCATGCCGTTTTCCATCATTTTTGAGGATTTGAAAAAAAGATGAAAATGACTCCGAGACCATGGGCTATAGCCCATCGTCTCGGAGTCATTTTCGTCTTTTTTTCAAATCCTCGTTTTTCATCATTTATGACCATGGGGATGGGCTATAGCCCATGGTCTCGAACGGCATACTATAGCATGCCGTTTTCCATCATTTTTGAGGATTTGAAAAAAAGACGAAAATCACTCCGAGTCGAGACCATGGGCTATAGCCCATCGTCTCGGAGTCATTTTCGTCTTTTTTTCAAATCCTTGTTTTTCATCATTTATGACCATGGCGATGGGCTATTGCCCATGGTCTCGAACGGCATACTATAGCATGCCGTTTTCCATCATTTTTGAGGATTTGAAAAAAAGACGAAAATCACTCCGAGACCATGGGCTATAGCCCATCGTCTCGGAGTCATTTTTTCAAATCCTTGTTTTTCATAATTTTTGACCATGGCGATGGGCTATAGCCCATGGTCTCGAACGGCATACTATAGCATGCCGTTTTGCATCATCTTTGAGGATTTGAAAAAAAGACACAAAATCACTCCGAGACCATGGGCTATAGCCCATCGTCTCGGAGTCATTTTCGTCTTTTTTTCAAATCCTCGTTTTTCATAATTTATGACCATGGCGATGGGCTATAGCCCATGGTCTCGAACGGCATACTATAGCATGCCGTTTTCCATCATTTTTGAGGATTTGAAAAAAAGACGAAAATCACACCGAGACCATGGGCTATATATAGCCCATCGTCTCGGAGTCATTTTCGTCTTTTTTTCAAATCCTCGTTTTTCATAATTTATGACCATGGCGATGGGCAGCCCAGTATCACAATTAAAAGTCAAACCTCGACTTTTTGACAGACCCCGGGTAAAGTCACCGTTTGACTTTTCAAAAGTCAAATACTGACTTTGCGATGGGCTATAGCCCATGGTCTCGAACGGCATACTATAGCATGCCGTTTTCCATCATTTTTGAGGATTTGAAAAAAAGACGAAAATGACTCCGAGACCATGGGCTATAGCCCATCGTCTCGGAGTCATTTTCGTCTTTTTTTCAAATCCTCGTTTTTCATCATTTATGACCATGGCGATGGGCTATAGCCCATGGTCTCGAACGGCATACTATAGCATGCCGTTTTCCATCATTTTTGAGGATTTGTTAAAAAGACGAAAATCACTCCGAGACCATGGGCTATAGCCCATCGTCTCGTAGTCATTTTCGTCTTTTTTTCAAATCCTTGTTTTTCATCATTCATGGCCATGGCGATGGGCTATAGCCCATGGTCTCGAACGGCATGCTATAGTATTCCGTTTTACATCATTTTTGAGGATTTGAAAAAAAGACGAAAATCACTCCGAGACCATGGGCTATAGCCCATCGTCTCGGAGTCATTTTCGTCTTTTTTTCAAATCCTCGTTTTTCATAATTTATGACCATGGCGATGGGCTATAGCCCATGGTCTCGAACGGCATACTATAGCATGCCGTTTTCCATCATTTTTGAGGATTTGAAAAAAAGACGAAAATCACACCGAGACCATGGGCTATATATAGCCCATCGTCTCGGAGTCATTTTCGTCTTTTTTTCAAATCCTCGTTTTTCATAATTTATGACCATGGCGATGGGCAGCCCAGTATCACAATTAAAAGTCAAACCTCGACTTTTTGACAGACCCCGGGAAAAGTCACTGTTTGACTTTTCAAAAGTCAAATACTGACTTTGCGATGGGCTATAGCCCATGGTCTCGAACGGCATACTATAGCATGCCGTTTTCCATCATTTTTGAGGATTTGAAAAAAAGACGAAAATGACTCCGAGACCATGGGCTATAGCCCATCGTCTCGGAGTCATTTTCGTCTTTTTTTCAAATCCTCGTTTTTCATCATTTATGACCATGGCGATGGGCTATAGCCCATGGTCTCGAACGGCATACTATAGCATGCCGTTTTCCATCATTTTTGAGGATTTGATAAAAAGGCGAAAATCACTCCGAGACCATGGGCTATAGCCCATCGTCTCGTAGTCATTTTCGTCTTTTTTTCAAATCCTTGTTTTTCATCATTTATGGCCATGGCGATGGGCTATAGCCCATGGTCTCGAACGGCATGCTATAGTATTCCGTTTTGCATCATTTTTGAGGATTTGAAAAAAAGACGAAAATCACTCCGAGACCATGGGCTATAGCCCATCGTCTCGGAGTCATTTTCGTCTTTTTTTCAAATCCTTGTTTTTCATAATTTATGACCATGGCGATGGGCTATAGCCCATGGTCTCGAACGGCATACTATAGCATGCCGTTTTGCATCATCTTTGAGGATTTGAAAAAAAGACACAAAATCACTCCGAGACCATGGGCTATAGCCCATCGTCTCGGAGTCATTTTCGTCTTTTTTTCAAATCCTCGTTTTTCATAATTTATGACCATGGCGATGGGCTATAGCCCATGGTCTCGAACGGCATACTATAGCATGCCAATTTCCATCATTTTTGAGGATTTGAAAAAAAGACGAAAATCACACCGAGACCATGGGCTATATATAGCCCATCGTCTCGGAGTCATTTTCGTCTTTTTTTCAAATCCTCGTTTTTCATAATTTATGACCATGGCGATGGGCAGCCCAGTATCACAATTAAAAGTCAAACCTCGACTTTTTGACAGACCCCGGGAAAAGTCACCGTTTGACTTTTCAAAAGTCAAATACTGACTTTGCGATGGGCTATAGCCCATGGTCTCGAACGGCATACTATAGCATGCCGTTTTCCATCATTTTTGAGGATTTGAAAAAAAGACGAAAATGACTCCGAGACCATGGGCTATAGCCCATCGTCTCGGAGTCATTTTCGTCTTTTTTTCAAATCCTCGTTTTTCATCATTTATGACCATGGCGATGGGCTATAGCCCATGGTCTCGAACGGCATACTATAGCATGCCGTTTTCCATCATTTTTGAGGATTTGATAAAAAGGCGAAAATCACTCCGAGACCATGGGCTATAGCCCATCGTCTCGTAGTCATTTTCGTCTTTTTTTCAAATCCTTGTTTTTCATCATTTATGGCCATGGCGATGGGCTATAGCCCATGGTCTCGAACGGCATGCTATAGTATTCCGTTTTGCATCATTTTTGAGGATTTGAAAAAAAGACGAAAATCACTCCGAGACCATGGGCTATAGCCCATCGTCTCGGAGTCATTTTCGTCTTTTTTTCAAATCCTTGTTTTTCATAATTTATGACCATGGCGATGGGCTATAGCCCATGGTCTCGAACGGCATACTATAGCATGCCGTTTTGCATCATCTTTGAGGATTTGAAAAAAAGACACAAAATCACTCCGAGACCATGGGCTATAGCCCATCGTCTCGGAGTCATTTTCGTCTTTTTTTCAAATCCTCGTTTTTCATAATTTATGACCATGGCGATGGGCTATAGCCCATGGTCTCGAACGGCATACTATAGCATGCCGTTTTCCATCATTTTTGAGGATTTGAAAAAAAGACGAAAATCACACCGAGACCATGGGCTATATATAGCCCATCGTCTCGGAGTCATTTTCGTCTTTTTTTCAAATCCTCGTTTTTCATAATTTATGACCATGGCGATGGGCAGCCCAGTATCACAATTAAAAGTCAAACCTCGACTTTTTGACAGACCCCGGGTAAAGTCACCGTTTGACTTTTCAAAAGTCAAATACTGACTTTGCGATGGGCTATAGCCCATGGTCTCGAACGGCATACTATAGCATGCCGTTTTCCATCATTTTTGAGGATTTGAAAAAAAGACGAAAATGACTCCGAGACCATGGGCTATAGCCCATCGTCTCGGAGTCATTTTCGTCTTTTTTTCAAATCCTCGTTTTTCATCATTTATGACCATGGCGATGGGCTATAGCCCATGGTCTCGAACGGCATACTATAGCATGCCGTTTTCCATCATTTTTGAGGATTTGTTAAAAAGACGAAAATCACTCCGAGACCATGGGCTATAGCCCATCGTCTCGTAGTCATTTTCGTCTTTTTTTCAAATCCTTGTTTTTCATCATTCATGGCCATGGCGATGGGCTATAGCCCATGGTCTCGAACGGCATGCTATAGTATTCCGTTTTACATCATTTTTGAGGATTTGAAAAAAAGACGAAAATCACTCCGAGACCATGGGCTATAGCCCATCGTCTCGGAGTCATTTTCGTCTTTTTTTCAAATCCTTGTTTTTCATAATTTATGACCATGGCGATGGGCTATAGCCCATGGTCTCGAACGGCATACTATAGCATGCCGTTTTGCATCATCTTTGAGGATTTGAAAAAAAGACACAAAATCACTCCGAGACCATGGGCTATAGCCCATCGTCTCGGAGTCATTTTCGTCTTTTTTTCAAATCCTCGTTTTTCATAATTTATGACCATGGCGATGGGCTATAGCCCATGGTCTCGAACGGCATACTATAGCATGCCGTTTTCCATCATTTTTGAGGATTTGAAAAAAAGACGAAAATCACACCGAGACCATGGGCTATATATAGCCCATCGTCTCGGAGTCATTTTCGTCTTTTTTTCAAATCCTCGTTTTTCATAATTTATGACCATGGCGATGGGCAGCCCAGTATCACAATTAAAAGTCAAACCTCGACTTTTTGACAGACCCCGGGAAAAGTCACCGTTTGACTTTTCAAAAGTCAAATACTGACTTTGCGATGGGCTATAGCCCATGGTCTCGAACGGCATACTATAGCATGCCGTTTTCCATCATTTTTGAGGATTTGAAAAAAAGACGAAAATGACTCCGAGACCATGGGCTATAGCCCATCGTCTCGGAGTCATTTTCGTCTTTTTTTCAAATCCTCGTTTTTCATCATTTATGACCATGGCGATGGGCTATAGCCCATGGTCTCGAACGGCATACTATAGCATGCCGTTTTCCATCATTTTTGAGGATTTGATAAAAAGGCGAAAATCACTCCGAGACCATGGGCTATAGCCCATCGTCTCGTAGTCATTTTCGTCTTTTTTTCAAATCCTTGTTTTTCATAATTTATGGCCATGGCGATGGGCTATAGCCCATGGTCTCGAACGGCATGCTATAGTATTCCGTTTTGCATCATTTTTGAGGATTTGAAAAAAAGACGAAAATCACTCCGAGACCATGGGCTATAGCCCATCGTCTCGGAGTCATTTTCGTCTTTTTTTCAAATCCTTGTTTTTCATAATTTATGACCATGGCGATGGGCTATAGCCCATGGTCTCGAACGGCATACTATAGCATGCCGTTTTGCATCATCTTTGAGGATTTGAAAAAAAGACACAAAATCACTCCGAGACCATGGGCTATAGCCCATCGTCTCGGAGTCATTTTCGTCTTTTTTTCAAATCCTCGTTTTTCATAATTTATGACCATGGCGATGGGCTATAGCCCATGGTCTCGAACGGCATACTATAGCATGCCGTTTTCCATCATTTTTGAGGATTTGAAAAAAAGACGAAAATCACACCGAGACCATGGGCTATATATAGCCCATCGTCTCGGAGTCATTTTCGTCTTTTTTTCAAATCCTCGTTTTTCATAATTTATGACCATGGCGATGGGCAGCCCAGTATCACAATTAAAAGTCAAACCTCGACTTTTTGACAGACCCCGGGAAAAGTCACCGTTTGACTTTTTAAAAGTCAAATACTGACTTTGCGATGGGCTATAGCCCATGGTCTCGAACGGCATACTATAGCATGCCGTTTTCCATCATTTTTGAGGATTTGAAAAAAAGACGAAAATGACTCCGAGACCATGGGCTATAGCCCATCGTCTCGGAGTCATTTTCGTCTTTTTTTCAAATCCTCGTTTTTCATCATTTATGACCATGGCGATGGGCTATAGCCCATGGTCTCGAACGGCATACTATAGCATGCCGTTTTCCATCATTTTTGAGGATTTGATAAAAAGGCGAAAATCACTCCGAGACCATGGGCTATAGCCCATCGTCTCGTAGTCATTTTCGTCTTTTTTTCAAATCCTTGTTTTTCATCATTTATGGCCATGGCGATGGGCTATAGCCCATGGTCTCGAACGGCATGCTATAGTATTCCGTTTTGCATCATTTTTGAGGATTTGAAAAAAAGACGAAAATCACTCCGAGACCATGGGCTATAGCCCATCGTCTCGGAGTCATTTTCGTCTTTTTTTCAAATCCTCGTTTTTCATCATTTATGACCATGGCGATGGGCTATAGCCCATGGTCTCGAACGGCATACTATAGCATGCCGTTTTCCATCATTTTTGAGGATTTGATAAAAAGGCGAAAATCACTCCGAAACCATGGGCTATAGCCCATCGTCTCGTAGTCATTTTCGTCTTTTTTTCAAATCCTTGTTTTTCATCATTTATGGCCATGGCGATGGGCTATAGCCCATGGTCTCGAACGGCATGCTATAGTATTCCGTTTTGCATCATTTTTGAGGATTTGAAAAAAAGACGAAAATCACTCCGAGACCATGGGCTATAGCCCATCGTCTCGGAGTCATTTTCGTCTTTTTTTCAAATCCTTGTTTTTCATAATTTATGACCATGGCGATGGGCTATAGCCCATGGTCTCGAACGGCATACTATAGCATGCCGTTTTGCATCATCTTTGAGGATTTGAAAAAAAGACACAAAATCACTCCGAGACCATGGGCTATAGCCCATCGTCTCGGAGTCATTTTCGTCTTTTTTTCAAATCCTCGTTTTTCATAATTTATGACCATGGCGATGGGCTATAGCCCATGGTCTCGAACGGCATACTATAGCATGCCGTTTTCCATCATTTTTGAGGATTTGAAAAAAAGACGAAAATCACTCCGAGACCATGGGCTATATATAGCCCATCGTCTTGGAGTCATTTTCGTCTTTTTTTTAAATCCTCGTTTTTCATAATTTATGACCATGGCGATGGGCAGCCCAGTATCACAATTAAAAGTCAAACCTCGACTTTTTGACAGGCCCCGGGAAAAGTCACCGTTTGACTTTTCAAAAGTCAAATACTGACTTTGCGATGGGCTATAGCCCATGGTCTCGAACGGCATACTATAGCATGCCGTTTTCCATCATTTTTGAGGATTTGAAAAAAAGACGAAAATGACTCCGAGACCATGGGCTATAGCCCATCGTCTCGGAGTCATTTTCGTCTTTTTTTCAAATCCTCGTTTTTCATCATTTATGACCATGGCGATGGGCTATAGCCCATGGTCTCGAACGGCATACTATAGCATGCCGTTTTCCATCATTTTTGAGGATTTGATAAAAAGGCGAAAATCACTCCGAGACCATGGGCTATAGCCCATCGTCTCGTAGTCATTTTCGTCTTTTTTTCAAATCCTTGTTTTTCATCATTTATGGCCATGGCGATGGGCTATAGCCCATGGTCTCGAACGGCATGCTATAGTATTCCGTTTTGCATCATTTTTGAGGATTTGAAAAAAAGACGAAAATCACTCCGAGACCATGGGCTATAGCCCATCGTCTCGGAGTCATTTTCGTCTTTTTTTCAAATCCTTGTTTTTCATAATTTATGACCATGGCGATGGGCTATAGCCCATGGTCTCGAACGGCATACTATAGCATGCCGTTTTGCATCATCTTTGAGGATTTGAAAAAAAAGACAAAAAATCACTCCGAGACCATGGGCTATAGCCCATCGTCTCGGAGTCATTTTCGTCTTTTTTTCAAATCCTCGTTTTTCATAATTTATGACCATGGCGATGGGCTATAGCCCATGGTTTCGAACGGCATACTATAGCATGCCGTTTTCCATCATTTTTGAGGATTTGAAAAAAAGACGAAAATGACTCCGAGACCATGGGCTATAGCCCATCGTCTCGGAGTCATTTTCGTCTTTTTTTCAAATCCTCGTTTTTCATCATTTATGACCATGGCGATGGGCTATAGCCCATGGTCTCGAACGGCATACTATAGCATGCCGTTTTCCATCATTTTTGAGGATTTGATAAAAAGGCGAAAATCACTCCGAGACCATGGGCTATAGCCCATCGTCTCCTAGTCATTTTCGTCTTTTTTTCAAATCCTTGTTTTTCATCATTTATGGCCATGGCGATGGGCTATAGCCCATGGTCTCGAACGGCATGCTATAGTATTCCGTTTTGCATCATTTTTGAGGATTTGAAAAAAAGACGAAAATCACTCCGAGACCATGGGCTATAGCCCATCGTCTCGGAGTCATTTTCGTCTTTTTTTCAAATCCTTGTTTTTCATAATTTATGACCATGGCGATGGGCTATAGCCCATGGTCTCGAACGGCATACTATAGCATGCCGTTTTGCATCATCTTTGAGGATTTGAAAAAAAGACACAAAATCACTCCGAGACCATGGGCTATAGCCCATCGTCTCGGAGTCATTTTCGTCTTTTTTTCAAATCCTCGTTTTTCATAATTTATGACCATGGCGATGGGCTATAGCCCATGGTCTCGAACGGCATACTATAGCATGCCGTTTTCCATCATTTTTGAGGATTTGAAAAAAAGACGAAAATCACTCCGAGACCATGGGCTATATATAGCCCATCGTCTCGGAGTCATTTTCGTCTTTTTTTCAAATCCTCGTTTTTCATCATTTATGACCATGGGGATGGGCTATAGCCCATGGTCTCGAACGGCATACTATAGCATGCCGTTTTCCATCATTTTTGAGGATTTGAAAAAAAGACGAAAATCACTCCGAGTCGAGACCATGGGCTATAGCCCATCGTCTCGGAGTCATTTTCGTCTTTTTTTCAAATCCTTGTTTTTCATAATTTATGACCATGGCGATGGGCTATAGCCCATGGTCTCGAACGGCATACTATAGCATGCCGTTTTCCATAATTTTTGAGGATTTGAAAAAAAGACGAAAATGACTCCGAGACCATGGGCTAAAACCCATCGTCTCGGAGTCATTTTCGTCTTTTTTTCAAATCCTTGTTTTTCATAATTTATGACCATGGCGATGGGCTATAGCCCATGGTCTCGAACGGCATACTATAGCATGCCGTTTTGCATCATCTTTGAGGATTTGAAAAAAAGACACAAAATCACTCCGAGACCATGGGCTATAGCCCATCGTCTCGGAGTCATTTTCGTCTTTTTTTCAAATCCTCGTTTTTCATAATTTATGACCATGGCGATGGGCTATAGCCCATGGTCTCGAACGGCATACTATAGCATGCCGTTTTCCATCATTTTTGAGGATTTGAAAAAAAGACGAAAATCACTCCGAGACCATGGGCTATATATAGCCCATCGTCTCGGAGTCATTTTCGTCTTTTTTTCAAATCCTCGTTTTTCATCATTTATGACCATGGGGATGGGCTATAGCCCATGGTCTCGAACGGCATACTATAGCATGCCGTTTTCCATCATTTTTGAGGATTTGAAAAAAAGACGAAAATCACTCCGAGTCGAGACCATGGGCTATAGCCCATCGTCTCGGAGTCATTTTCGTCTTTTTTTCAAATCCTTGTTTTTCATAATTTATGACCATGGCGATGGGCTATAGCCCATGGTCTCGAACGGCATACTATAGCATGCCGTTTTCCATAATTTTTGAGGATTTGAAAAAAAGACGAAAATGACTCCGAGACCATGGGCTATAGCCCATCGTCTCGGAGTCATTTTCGTCTTTTTTTCAAATCCTTGTTTTTCATAATTTATGACCATGGCGATGGGCTATAGCCCATGGTCTCGAACGGCATACTATAGCATGCCGTTTTGCATCATCTTTGAGGATTTGAAAAAAAGACACAAAATCACTCCGAGACCATGGGCTATAGCCCATCGTCTCGTAGTCATTTTCGTCTTTTTTTCAAATCCTTGTTTTTCATCATTTATGGCCATGGCGATGGGCTATAGCCCATGGTCTCGAACGGCATGCTATAGTATTCCGTTTTGCATCATTTTTGAGGATTTGAAAAAAAGACGAAAATCACTCCGAGACCATGGGCTATAGCCCATCGTCTCGGAGTCATTTTCGTCTTTTTTTCAAATCCTTGTTTTTCATAATTTATGACCATGGCGATGGGCTATAGCCCATGGTCTCGAACGGCATACTATAGCATGCCGTTTTGCATCATCTTTGAGGATTTTAAAAAAAGACACAAAATCACTCCGAGACCATGGGCTATAGCCCATCGTCTCGTAGTCATTTTCGTCTTTTTTTCAAATCCTTGTTTTTCATCATTTATGGCCATGGCGATGGGCTATAGCCCATGGTCTCGAACGGCATGCTATAGTATTCCGTTTTGCATCATTTTTGAGGATTTGAAAAAAAGACGAAAATCACTCCGAGACCATGGGCTATAGCCCATCGTCTCGGAGTCATTTTCGTCTTTTTTTCAAATCCTCGTTTTTCATCATTTATGACCATGGCGATGGGCTATAGCCCATGGTCTCGAACGGCATACTATAGCATGCCGTTTTCCATCATTTTTGAGGATTTGATAAAAAGGCGAAAATCACTCCGAGACCATGGGCTATAGCCCATCGTCTCGTAGTCATTTTCTTCTTTTTTTCAAATCCTTGTTTTTCATCATTTATGGCCATGGCGATGGGCTATAGCCCATGGTCTCGAACGGCATGCTATAGTATTCCGTTTTGCATCATTTTTGAGGATTTGAAAAAAAGACGAAAATCACTCCGAGACCATGGGCTATAGCCCATCGTCTCGGAGTCATTTTCGTCTTTTTTTCAAATCCTTGTTTTTCATAATTTATGACCATGGCGATGGGCTATAGCCCATGGTCTCGAACGGCATACTATAGCATGCCGTTTTGCATCATCTTTGAGGATTTGAAAAAAAGACAAAAAATCACTCCGAGACCATGGGCTATAGCCCATCGTCTCGGAGTCATTTTCGTCTTTTTTTCAAATCCTCGTTTTTCATAATTTATGACCATGGCGATGGGCTATAGCCCATGGTCTCGAACGGCATACTATAGCATGCCGTTTTCCATCATTTTTGAGGATTTGAAAAAAAGACGAAAATCACTCCGAGACCATGGGCTATATATAGCCCATCGTCTCGGAGTCATTTTCGTCTTTTTTTCAAATCCTCGTTTTTCATCATTTATGACCATGGGGATGGGCTATAGCCCATGGTCTCGAACGGCATACTATAGCATGCCGTTTTCCAACATTTTTGAGGATTTGAAAAAAAGACGAAAATCACTCCGAGTCGAGACCATGGGCTATAGCCCATCGTCTCGGAGTCATTTTCGTCTTTTTTTCAAATCCTTGTTTTTCATCATTTATGACCATGGCGATGGGCTATAGCCCATGGTCTCGAACGGCATACTATAGCATGCCGTTTTCCATAATTTTTGAGGATTTAAAAAAAAGACGAAAATGACTCCGAGACCATGGGCTATAGCCCATCGTCTCTGAGTCATTTTCGTCTTTTTTTCAAATCCTTGTTTTTCATAATTTATGACCATGGCGATGGGCTATAGCCCATGGTCTCGAACGGCATACTATAGCATGCCGTTTTGCATCATCTTTGAGGATTTGAAAAAAAGACACAAAATCACTCCGAGACCATGGGCTATAGCCCATCGTCTCGGAGTCATTTTCGTCTTTTTTTCAAATCCTCGTTTTTCATAATTTATGACCATGGCGATGGGCTATAGCCCATGGTCTCGAACGGCATACTATAGCATGCCGTTTTCCATCATTTTTGAGGATTTGAAAAAAAGACGAAAATCACACCGAGACCATGGGCTATATATAGCCCATCGTCTCGGAGTCATTTTCGTCTTTTTTTCAAATCCTCGTTTTTCATAATTTATGACCATGGCGATGGGCAGCCCAGTATCACAATTAAAAGTCAAACCTCGACTTTTTGACAGACCCCGGGAAAAGTCACCGTTTGACTTTTCAAAAGTCAAATACTGACTTTGCGATGGGCTATAGCCCATGGTCTCGAACGGCATACTATAGCATGCCGTTTTCCATCATTTTTGAGGATTTGAAAAAAAGACGAAAATGACTCCGAGACCATGGGCTATAGCCCATCGTCTCGGAGTCATTTTCGTATTTTTTTCAAATCCTCGTTTTTCATCATTTATGGCCATGGCGATGGGCTATAGCCCATGGTCTCGAACGGCATGCTATAGTATTCCGTTTTCCATCATTTTTGAGGATTTGATAAAAAGGCGAAAATCACTCCGAGACCATGGGCTATAGCCCATCGTCTCGTAGTCATTTTCGTCTTTTTTTCAAATCCTTGTTTTTCATCATTTATGGCCATGGCGATGGGCTATAGCCCATGGTCTCGAACGGCATGCTATAGTATTCCGTTTTGCATCATTTTTGAGGATTTGAAAAAAAGACGAAAATCACTCCGAGACCATGGGCTATAGCCCATCGTCTCGGAGTCATTTTCGTCTTTTTTTCAAATCCTTGTTTTTCATAATTTATGACCATGGCGATGGGCTATAGCCCATGGTCTCGAACGGCATACTATAGCATGCCGTTTTGCATCATCTTTGAGGATTTGAAAAAAAGACAAAAAATCACTCCGAGACCATGGGCTATAGCCCATCGTCTCGGAGTCATTTTCGTCTTTTTTTCAAATCCTCGTTTTTCATAATTTATGACCATGGCGATGGGCTATAGCCCATGGTCTCGAACGGCATACTATAGCATGCCGTTTTCCATCATTTTTGAGGATTTGAAAAAAAGACGAAAATCACTCCGAGACCATGGGCTATATATAGCCCATCGTCTCGGGGTCATTTTCGTCTTTTTTTCAAATCCTCGTTTTTCATCATTTATGACCATGGGGATGGGCTATAGCCCATGGTCTCGAACGGCATACTATAGCATGCCGTTTTCCATCATTTTTGAGGATTTGAAAAAAAGACGAAAATCACTCCGAGTCGAGACCATGGGCTATAGCCCATCGTCTCGGAGTCATTTTCGTCTTTTTTTCAAATCCTTGTTTTTCATCATTTATGACCATGGCGATGGGCTATAGCCCATGGTCTCGAACGGCATACTATAGCATGCCGTTTTGCATCATCTTTGAGGATATGAAAAAAAGACAAAAAATCACTCCGAGACCATGGGCTATAGCCCATCGTCTCGGAGTCATTTTCGTCTTTTTTTCAAATCCTCGTTTTTCATAATTTATGACCATGGCGATGGGCTATAGCCCATGGTCTCGAACGGCATACTATAGCATGCCGTTTTCCAAAATTTTTGAGGATTTGATAAAAAGGCGAAAATCACTCCGAGACCATGGGCTATAGCCCATCGTCTCGTAGTCATTTTCGTCTTTTTTTCAAATCCTTGTTTTTCATCATTTATGGCCATGGCGATGGGCTATAGCCCATGGTCTCGAACGGCATGCTATAGTATTCCGTTTTCCATCATTTTTGAGGATTTGATAAAAAGGCGAAAATCACTCCGAGACCATGGGCTATAGCCCATCGTCTCGTAGTCATTTTCGTCTTTTTTTCAAATCCTTGTTTTTCATCATTTATGGCCATGGCGATGGGCTATAGCCCATGGTCTCGAACGGCATGCTATAGTATTCCGTTTTGCATCATTTTTGAGGATTTGAAAAAAAGACGAAAATCACTCCGAGACCATGGGCTATAGCCCATCGTCTCGGAGTCATTTTCGTCTTTTTTTCAAATCCTTGTTTTTCATAATTTATGACCATGGCGATGGGCTATAGCCCATGGTCTCGAACGGCATACTATAGCATGCCGTTTTGCATCATTTTTGAGGATTTGAAAAAAAGACGAAAATCACTCCGAGACCATGGGCTATAGCCCATCGTCTCGGAGTCATTTTCGTCTTTTTTTCAAATCCTCGTTTTTCATAATTTATGACCATGGCGATGGGCTATAGCCCATGGTCTCGAACGGCATACTATAGCATGCCGTTTTGCATCATCTTTGAGGATTTGAAAAAAAGACAAAAAATCACTCCGAGACCATGGGCTATAGCCCATCGTCTCGGAGTCATTTTCGTCTTTTTTTCAAATCCTCGTTTTTCATAATTTATGACCATGGCGATGGGCTATAGCCCATGGTCTCGAACGGCATACTATAGCATGCCGTTTTCCATCATTTTTGAGGATTTGATAAAAAGGCGAAAATCACTCCGAGACCATGGGCTATAGCCCATCGTCTCGGAGTCATTTTCGTCTTTTTTTCAAATCCTTGTTTTTCATAATTTATGACCATGGCGATGGGCTATAGCCCATGGTCTCGAACGGCATACTATAGCATGCCGTTTTCCATCATTTTTGAGGATTTGAAAAAAAGACGAAAATCACTCCGAGACCATGGGCTATATATAGCCCATCGTCTCGGAGTCATTTTCGTCTTTTTTTCAAATCCTTGTTTTTCATCATTTATGACCATGGCGATGGGCTATAGCCCATGGTCTCGAACGGCATACTATAGCATTTCGTTTTCCAAAATTTTTGAGGATTTGAAAAAAAGACGAAAATGACTCCGAGACCATGGGCTATAGCCCATCGTCTCGGAGTCATTTTCGTCTTTTTTTCAAATCCTTGTTTTTCATAATTTATGACCATGGCGATGGGCTATAGCCCATGGTCTCGAACGGCATACTATAGCATGCCGTTTTGCATCATCTTTGAGGATTTGAAAAAAAGACACAAAATCACTCCGAGACCATGGGCTATAGCCCATCGTCTCGGAGTCATTTTCGTCTTTTTTTCAAATCCTCGTTTTTCATAATTTATGACCATGGCGATGGGCTATAGCCCATGGTCTCGAACGGCATACTATAGCATGCCGTTTTCCATCATTTTTGAGGATTTGAAAAAAAGACGAAAATCACTCCGAGACCATGGGCTATATATAGCCCATCGTCTCGGGGTCATTTTCGTCTTTTTTTCAAATCCTCGTTTTTCATCATTTATGACCATGGGGATGGGCTATAGCCCATGGTCTCGAACGGCATACTATAGCATGCCGTTTTCCATCATTTTTGAGGATTTGAAAAAAAGACGAAAATCACTCCGAGTCGAGACCATGGGCTATAGCCCATCGTCTCGGAGTCATTTTCGTCTTTTTTTCAAATCCTTGTTTTTCATCATTTATGACCATGGCGATGGGCTATAGCCCATGGTCTCGAACGGCATACTATAGCATGCCGTTTTGCATCATCTTTGAGGATATGAAAAAAAGACAAAAAATCACTCCGAGACCATGGGCTATAGCCCATCGTCTCGGAGTCATTTTCGTCTTTTTTTCAAATCCTCGTTTTTCATAATTTATGACCATGGCGATGGGCTATAGCCCATGGTCTCGAACGGCATACTATAGCATGCCGTTTTCCAAAATTTTTGAGGATTTGATAAAAAGGCGAAAATCACTCCGAGACCATGGGCTATAGCCCATCGTCTCGTAGTCATTTTCGTCTTTTTTTCAAATCCTTGTTTTTCATCATTTATGGCCATGGCGATGGGCTATAGCCCATGGTCTCGAACGGCATGCTATAGTATTCCGTTTTCCATCATTTTTGAGGATTTGATAAAAAGGCGAAAATCACTCCGAGACCATGGGCTATAGCCCATCGTCTCGTAGTCATTTTCGTCTTTTTTTCAAATCCTTGTTTTTCATCATTTATGGCCATGGCGATGGGCTATAGCCCATGGTCTCGAACGGCATGCTATAGTATTCCGTTTTGCATCATTTTTGAGGATTTGAAAAAAAGACGAAAATCACTCCGAGACCATGGGCTATAGCCCATCGTCTCGGAGTCATTTTCGTCTTTTTTTCAAATCCTTGTTTTTCATAATTTATGACCATGGCGATGGGCTATAGCCCATGGTCTCGAACGGCATACTATAGCATGCCGTTTTGCATCATCTTTGAGGATTTGAAAAAAAGACAAAAAATCACTCCGAGACCATGGGCTATAGCCCATCGTCTCGGAGTCATTTTCGTCTTTTTTTCAAATCCTCGTTTTTCATAATTTATGACCATGGCGATGGGCTATAGCCCATGGTCTCGAACGGCATACTATAGCATGCCGTTTTCCATCATTTTTGAGGATTTGAAAAAAAGACGAAAATCACTCCGAGACCATGGGCTATATATAGCCCATCGTCTCGGGGTCATTTTCGTCTTTTTTTCAAATCCTCGTTTTTCATCATTTATGACCATGGGGATGGGCTATAGCCCATGGTCTCGAACGGCATACTATAGCATGCCGTTTTCCATCATTTTTGAGGATTTGAAAAAAAGACGAAAATCACTCCGAGTCGAGACCATGGGCTATAGCCCATCGTCTCGGAGTCATTTTCGTCTTTTTTTCAAATCCTTGTTTTTCATCATTTATGACCATGGCGATGGGCTATAGCCCATGGTCTCGAACGGCATACTATAGCATGCCGTTTTGCATCATCTTTGAGGATATGAAAAAAAGACAAAAAATCACTCCGAGACCATGGGCTATAGCCCATCGTCTCGGAGTCATTTTCGTCTTTTTTTCAAATCCTCGTTTTTCATAATTTATGACCATGGCGATGGGCTATAGCCCATGGTCTCGAACGGCATACTATAGCATGCCGTTTTCCAAAATTTTTGAGGATTTGATAAAAAGGCGAAAATCACTCCGAGACCATGGGCTATAGCCCATCGTCTCGTAGTCATTTTCGTCTTTTTTTCAAATCCTTGTTTTTCATCATTTATGGCCATGGCGATGGGCTATAGCCCATGGTCTCGAACGGCATGCTATAGTATTCCGTTTTCCATCATTTTTGAGGATTTGATAAAAAGGCGAAAATCACTCCGAGACCATGGGCTATAGCCCATCGTCTCGTAGTCATTTTCGTCTTTTTTTCAAATCCTTGTTTTTCATCATTTATGGCCATGGCGATGGGCTATAGCCCATGGTCTCGAACGGCATGCTATAGTATTCCGTTTTGCATCATTTTTGAGGATTTGAAAAAAAGACGAAAATCACTCCGAGACCATGGGCTATAGCCCATCGTCTCGGAGTCATTTTCGTCTTTTTTTCAAATCCTTGTTTTTCATAATTTATGACCATGGCGATGGGCTATAGCCCATGGTCTCGAACGGCATACTATAGCATGCCGTTTTGCATCATTTTTGAGGATTTGAAAAAAAGACGAAAATCACTCCGAGACCATGGGCTATAGCCCATCGTCTCGGAGTCATTTTCGTCTTTTTTTCAAATCCTCGTTTTTCATAATTTATGACCATGGCGATGGGCTATAGCCCATGGTCTCGAACGGCATACTATAGCATGCCGTTTTGCATCATCTTTGAGGATTTGAAAAAAAGACAAAAAATCACTCCGAGACCATGGGCTATAGCCCATCGTCTCGGAGTCATTTTCGTCTTTTTTTCAAATCCTCGTTTTTCATAATTTATGACCATGGCGATGGGCTATAGCCCATGGTCTCGAACGGCATACTATAGCATGCCGTTTTCCATCATTTTTGAGGATTTGATAAAAAGGCGAAAATCACTCCGAGACCATGGGCTATAGCCCATCGTCTCGGAGTCATTTTCGTCTTTTTTTCAAATCCTTGTTTTTCATAATTTATGACCATGGCGATGGGCTATAGCCCATGGTCTCGAACGGCATACTATAGCATGCCGTTTTCCATCATTTTTGAGGATTTGAAAAAAAGACGAAAATCACTCCGAGACCATGGGCTATATATAGCCCATCGTCTCGGAGTCATTTTCGTCTTTTTTTCAAATCCTTGTTTTTCATCATTTATGACCATGGCGATGGGCTATAGCCCATGGTCTCGAACGGCATACTATAGCATTTCGTTTTCCAAAATTTTTGAGGATTTGAAAAAAAGACGAAAATGACTCCGAGACCATGGGCTATAGCCCATCGTCTCGGAGTCATTTTCGTCTTTTTTTCAAATCCTTGTTTTTCATAATTTATGACCATGGCGATGGGCTATAGCCCATGGTCTCGAACGGCATACTATAGCATGCCGTTTTGCATCATCTTTGAGGATTTGAAAAAAAGACACAAAATCACTCCGAGACCATGGGCTATAGCCCATCGTCTCGGAGTCATTTTCGTCTTTTTTTCAAATCCTCGTTTTTCATAATTTATGACCATGGCGATGGGCTATAGCCCATGGTCTCGAACGGCATACTATAGCATGCCGTTTTCCATCATTTTTGAGGATTTGAAAAAAAGACGAAAATCACTCCGAGACCATGGGCTATATATAGCCCATCGTCTCGGGGTCATTTTCGTCTTTTTTTCAAATCCTCGTTTTTCATCATTTATGACCATGGGGATGGGCTATAGCCCATGGTCTCGAACGGCATACTATAGCATGCCGTTTTCCATCATTTTTGAGGATTTGAAAAAAAGACGAAAATCACTCCGAGTCGAGACCATGGGCTATAGCCCATCGTCTCGGAGTCATTTTCGTCTTTTTTTCAAATCCTTGTTTTTCATCATTTATGACCATGGCGATGGGCTATAGCCCATGGTCTCGAACGGCATACTATAGCATGCCGTTTTGCATCATCTTTGAGGATATGAAAAAAAGACAAAAAATCACTCCGAGACCATGGGCTATAGCCCATCGTCTCGGAGTCATTTTCGTCTTTTTTTCAAATCCTCGTTTTTCATAATTTATGACCATGGCGATGGGCTATAGCCCATGGTCTCGAACGGCATACTATAGCATGCCGTTTTCCAAAATTTTTGAGGATTTGATAAAAAGGCGAAAATCACTCCGAGACCATGGGCTATAGCCCATCGTCTCGTAGTCATTTTCGTCTTTTTTTCAAATCCTTGTTTTTCATCATTTATGGCCATGGCGATGGGCTATAGCCCATGGTCTCGAACGGCATGCTATAGTATTCCGTTTTCCATCATTTTTGAGGATTTGATAAAAAGGCGAAAATCACTCCGAGACCATGGGCTATAGCCCATCGTCTCGTAGTCATTTTCGTCTTTTTTTCAAATCCTTGTTTTTCATCATTTATGGCCATGGCGATGGGCTATAGCCCATGGTCTCGAACGGCATGCTATAGTATTCCGTTTTGCATCATTTTTGAGGATTTGAAAAAAAGACGAAAATCACTCCGAGACCATGGGCTATAGCCCATCGTCTCGGAGTCATTTTCGTCTTTTTTTCAAATCCTTGTTTTTCATAATTTATGACCATGGCGATGGGCTATAGCCCATGGTCTCGAACGGCATACTATAGCATGCCGTTTTGCATCATTTTTGAGGATTTGAAAAAAAGACGAAAATCACTCCGAGACCATGGGCTATAGCCCATCGTCTCGGAGTCATTTTCGTCTTTTTTTCAAATCCTCGTTTTTCATAATTTATGACCATGGCGATGGGCTATAGCCCATGGTCTCGAACGGCATACTATAGCATGCCGTTTTGCATCATCTTTGAGGATTTGAAAAAAAGACAAAAAATCACTCCGAGACCATGGGCTATAGCCCATCGTCTCGGAGTCATTTTCGTCTTTTTTTCAAATCCTCGTTTTTCATAATTTATGACCATGGCGATGGGCTATAGCCCATGGTCTCGAACGGCATACTATAGCATGCCGTTTTCCATCATTTTTGAGGATTTGATAAAAAGGCGAAAATCACTCCGAGACCATGGGCTATAGCCCATCGTCTCGTAGTCATTTTCGTCTTTTTTTCAAATCCTTGTTTTTCATCATTTATGGCCATGGCGATGGGCTATAGCCCATGGTCTCGAACGGCATGCTATAGTATTCCGTTTTGCATCATTTTTGAGGATTTGAAAAAAAGACGAAAATGACTCCGAGACCATGGGCTATAGCCCATCGTCTCGGAGTCATTTTCGTCTTTTTTTCAAATCCTTGTTTTTCATAATTTATGACCATGGCGATGGGCTATAGCCCATGGTCTCGAACGGCATACTATAGCATGCCGTTTTGCATCATCTTTGAGGATTTGAAAAAAAGACACAAAATCACTCCGAGACCATGGGCTATAGCCCATCGTCTCGGAGTCATTTTCGTCTTTTTTTCAAATCCTCGTTTTTCATAATTTATGACCATGGCGATGGGCTATAGCCCATGGTCTCGAACGGCATACTATAGCATGCCGTTTTCCATCATTTTTGAGGATTTGAAAAAAAGACGAAAATCACACCGAGACCATGGGCTATATATAGCCCATCGTCTCGGAGTCATTTTCGTCTTTTTTTCAAATCCTCGTTTTTCATAATTTATGACCATGGCGATGGGCAGCCCAGTATCACAATTAAAAGTCAAACCTCGACTTTTTGACAGACCCCGGGAAAAGTCACCGTTTGACTTTTCAAAAGTAAAATACTGACTTTGCGATGGGCTATAGCCCATGGTCTCGAACGGCATACTATAGCATGCCGTTTTCCATCATTTTTGAGGATTTGAAAAAAAGACGAAAATGACTCCGAGACCATGGGCTATAGCCCATCGTCTCGGAGTCATTTTCGTATTTTTTTCAAATCCTCGTTTTTCATCATTTATGACCATGGCGATGGGCTATAGCCCATGGTCTCGAACGGCATACTATAGCATGCCGTTTTCCATCATTTTTGAGGATTTGATAAAAAGGCGAAAATCACTCCGAGACCATGGGCTATAGCCCATCGTCTCGTAGTCATTTTCGTCTTTTTTTCAAATCCTTGTTTTTCATCATTTATGGCCATGGCGATGGGCTATAGCCCATGGTCTCGAACGGCATGCTATAGTATTCCGTTTTGCATCATTTTTGAGGATTTGAAAAAAAGACGAAAATCACTCCGAGACCATGGGCTATAGCCCATCGTCTCGGAGTCATTTTCGTCTTTTTTTCAAATCCTTGTTTTTCATAATTTATGACCATGGCGATGGGCTATAGCCCATGGTCTCGAACGGCATACTATAGCATGCCGTTTTGCATCATCTTTGAGGATTTGAAAAAAAGACAAAAAATCACTCCGAGACCATGGGCTATAGCCCATCGTCTCGGAGTCATTTTCGTCTTTTTTTCAAATCCTCGTTTTTCATAATTTATGACCATGGCGATGGGCTATAGCCCATGGTCTCGAACGGCATACTATAGCATGCCGTTTTCCATCATTTTTGAGGATTTGAAAAAAAGACGAAAATCACTCCGAGACCATGGGCTATATATAGCCCATCGTCTCGGGGTCATTTTCGTCTTTTTTTCAAATCCTCGTTTTTCATCATTTATGACCATGGGGATGGGCTATAGCCCATGGTCTCGAACGGCATACTATAGCATGCCGTTTTCCATCATTTTTGAGGATTTGAAAAAAAGACGAAAATCACTCCGAGTCGAGACCATGGGCTATAGCCCATCGTCTCGGAGTCATTTTCGTCTTTTTTTCAAATCCTTGTTTTTCATCATTTATGACCATGGCGATGGGCTTTAGCCCATGGTCTCGAACGGCATACTATAGCATGCCGTTTTGCATCATCTTTGAGGATATGAAAAAAAGACAAAAAATCACTCCGAGACCATGGGCTATAGCCCATCGTCTCGGAGTCATTTTCGTCTTTTTTTCAAATCCTCGTTTTTCATAATTTATGACCATGGCGATGGGCTATAGCCCATGGTCTCGAACGGCATACTATAGCATGCCGTTTTCCAAAATTTTTGAGGATTTGATAAAAAGGCGAAAATCACTCCGAGACCATGGGCTATAGCCCATCGTCTCGTAGTCATTTTCGTCTTTTTTTCAAATCCTTGTTTTTCATCATTTATGGCCATGGCGATGGGCTATAGCCCATGGTCTCGAACGGCATGCTATAGTATTCCGTTTTCCATCATTTTTGAGGATTTGATAAAAAGGCGAAAATCACTCCGAGACCATGGGCTATAGCCCATCGTCTCGTAGTCATTTTCGTCTTTTTTTCAAATCCTTGTTTTTCATCATTTATGGCCATGGCGATGGGCTATAGCCCATGGTCTCGAACGGCATGCTATAGTATTCCGTTTTGCATCATTTTTGAGGATTTGAAAAAAAGACGAAAATCACTCCGAGACCATGGGCTATAGCCCATCGTCTCGGAGTCATTTTCGTCTTTTTTTCAAATCCTTGTTTTTCATAATTTATGACCATGGCGATGGGCTATAGCCCATGGTCTCGAACGGCATACTATAGCATGCCGTTTTGCATCATTTTTGAGGATTTGAAAAAAAGACGAAAATCACTCCGAGACCATGGGCTATAGCCCATCGTCTCGGAGTCATTTTCGTCTTTTTTTCAAATCCTCGTTTTTCATAATTTATGACCATGGCGATGGGCTATAGCCCATGGTCTCGAACGGCATACTATAGCATGCCGTTTTGCATCATCTTTGAGGATTTGAAAAAAAGACAAAAAATCACTCCGAGACCATGGGCTATAGCCCATCGTCTCGGAGTCATTTTCGTCTTTTTTTCAAATCCTCGTTTTTCATAATTTATGACCATGGCGATGGGCTATAGCCCATGGTCTCGAACGGCATACTATAGCATGCCGTTTTCCATCATTTTTGAGGATTTGATAAAAAGGCGAAAATCACTCCGAGACCATGGGCTATAGCCCATCGTCTCGTAGTCATTTTCGTCTTTTTTTCAAATCCTTGTTTTTCATCATTTATGGCCATGGCGATGGGCTATAGCCCATGGTCTCGAACGGCATGCTATAGTATTCCGTTTTGCATCATTTTTGAGGATTTGAAAAAAAGACGAAAATCACTCCGAGACCATGGGCTATAGCCCATCGTCTCGGAGTCATTTTCGTCTTTTTTTCAAATCCTTGTTTTTCATAATTTATGACCATGGCGATGGGCTATAGCCCATGGTCTCGAACGGCATACTATAGCATGCCGTTTTGCATCATCTTTGAGGATTTGAAAAAAAGACAAAAAATCACTCCGAGACCATGGGCTATAGCCCATCGTCTCGGAGTCATTTTCGTCTTTTTTTCAAATCCTCGTTTTTCATAATTTATGACCATGGCGATGGGCTATAGCCCATGGTCTCGAACGGCATACTATAGCATGCCGTTTTCCATCATTTTTGAGGATTTGAAAAAAAGACGAAAATCACTCCGAGACCATGGGCTATATATAGCCCATCGTCTCGGAGTCATTTTCGTCTTTTTTTCAAATGTCGAGACCATGGGCTATAGCCCATCGTCTTGGAGTCATTTTCGTCTTTTTTTCAAATCCTCGTTTTTCATAATTTATGACCATGGCGATGGGCAGCCCAGTATCACAATTAAAAGTCAAACCTCGACTTTTTGACAGACCCCGGGAAAAGTCACCGTTTGACTTTTCAAAAGTCAAATACTGACTTTGCGATGGGCTATAGCCCATGGTCTCGAACGGCATACTATAGCATGCCGTTTTCCATCATTTTTGAGGATTTGAAAAAAAGACGAAAATGACTCCGAGACCATGGGCTATATAGCCTGGGTAAACCCCTCCCCCCTCGCCAGATTTTCATTCTGCCTGCGGGGAGAGTCTGGCATAATCGCCTGTGTGGCTGTTTAGCCGTGGGGCGGGAGAGTAGCGTTGACGGACAACCCCTTCAGCCAATCAGCGTATATCAAAATAAGTAGCGTCATCTAAACGCGTTCCGTTCCTACTTCCTGTTCCTACTTCCTACTTCCTTCCTCCTCCACCAGTAGCCTACATAGTCTCTATGCATTGCACACAGCAGCTATTGAAATCTTCTTGCCTTGCCACACTAGTTTATTTCGAAATCAAACCAGCAACAAACGATCGTTATTTGTTATGGCTGAATCGAATGTAAACGATTTTTGCCGTCTCTGCAAAGAGAGTTGTCGGAAAGCCGGCCGTTTATCTAACACCAGGAAGATTTACGAACTGGATCCTAGCCAAAGAACCATATATCAGCGTCTGGTTTCCGTTGGCCTACAGCTGCTTCCACAAGATGACAAGTCTTTGCGTATTTGCAATAAGTGCTTCAGACAGATGACAACAATAGAGGAGTCGTTATTAACACTCAACAAATGGAAACAGGTAGAAACTGGTGCCGAACCGGCCGCTAGTAGCCAGTCCCCAACAACGAAAACTACACCACCCCAAACGGAGAAAAGGATGAGAGATTCCCCTATGAAAACACCACGGGCAGCGAAAAGGAAAAGATACTATCCTCCTACACCAAATCGCAAGTTAACCCCACTAAAAACTCCTGGGACAGCCACAAGACAAAGTGTGATAGAGGTAAGAAGTTCACAATCACAACGATGTACTAACCTGCTATTTATTACGAGTTAAAAAATGAGGAATACGAGACTGCTCGCCCCTTTACCAACTCGCTCCGCAATTTTTTTAAATGTAACAGTTAATTTAGTATTTCCCTGAAATCTGAAATGATCTTGTATACAGATTTATTTGATTGCATAGTAGTCGATCTCTATACTTACTTTATAAAGAACAACATGTCATAGAGACGGTGACTGCTTAATTAAGTTAAGACCTACTAGCAGTTCATTTCGTTTTTATTAATCACATTTCTTCCATGTTGCCCATGATTTGTAATGGCATCATCATGCTATTATGCCCGTGGATATACAGAGTGAACTTAACAATGATAAATTAATATGATAATACCTTTTAAATAATCACAAACATGAATTATGTTTGTTATTTACAGCTAGGTAGAGTAGATGAGAGTGGTTTTCAACCTTTTTCATCAATGCCAATTTTTTATTTAGCATTTGAGCCACGGACCACCATTTCATGAGATTTAGTCTTGCTGACCCAACACTAAAGAATGCTGTTATCGTTGGATACGATTTTGTCCACAATTTCATTCTCTAATTATGTAGACTAGTTACTAGACTTCTTCTAAATTAAGTAATGCAGATGTAACAATGATTTAACTGATTTAACTCTTGAGACCGTAAAATGAAACCAAATGGACCCATAAGGGTCAAAAGGTAAATAACTTATAAGGGTCCAATTGGTTACAAACTCCATCATTTAGCTGGGGACCAGCACCACTGGTGGTCCCTGGACCACTGGTTGAAAACCACTGACTAAGATCAAGCATTTGCGCTTTTCCTGTATCAATTTAAAATTTAAGTTTTACTTTGACATTGCTCTTGCTCTGCAAGTCTGCATACCACTTTGTGTTCAAAGTATGGTGTAAGAAAAATGTGTTTTGTTGGACTGTCTTTTTCTGTTTTAAAATTGGCAATATAAAGCTCCAAAACCTATTATCATCACCCGTTTATTGATAACTGAAGATGTAGCCTATTATAAAATATAAACCTAACCTCACGTCACCAGGCTTTCCACCTCTGAGGAAAGCCTAGTCTGTGTTACAAAATTGCTGTGTGAATCGGTCAGGAGCGGATGATATCGTTGCAGTCATTGTTTTGTAGTCATCAGGCAGCAACCGGAAGAATAACAAAATAATAAAAGCGTGACTCGTTCTCTCGTAGCCTGCAGCTTTTATTGAGAAAAATCGGTTTGAGGGAAAGGAAGTTCCAGATTGATGGTTCCTGCCTGATGACTACAAAACAATGACTGCAACGATATCATCCGTTCCCGACCGGATCATAAACCCAAAAAGGAATGCTGCCCTGGCTATTATAAACCTATAATTATGTATTTAAGTTGTAATGCACACTCTGCTTAATCTTTCAGCTTATCATTCATTATCCTACGGCTAAACCAATCACACTGAGATGCCCCAAATCTGCAGCAGGGATTTTGGAGAACATCGCAAAGGAAAAATGGTCAACTGCTGCAAACCTCATCATGAAACACGACACACTGCTGGACACAATCAAAGAATCTGTGCTCATTCTCCTAAACAATGAATGCAAGAGACTTTGCCAGCCAAAACAAGATTTCATGCTGTTTCGTTGTTCTCCCAAAAACTTTAAATCCTTTTCATTTGCCAAGATGGGGTCAGATCTCCAACGTCTATCTCCATTCCTGTTCTCACTGTTGTCCACCATCACAAACCAGTCTCCACTCCAAATCTGTGCTGCTGCATCTGTACTCTTGAGAGGAAGACATGAAAAATTGCCATCTGCTTTTGCATATTATATAAACAGTGTTCTGCAGTATGGTGGGGCAAAAAAGGCTGTGTTTCAAAGACTTTGCAAGTTAGGGATTTCAACCAGCCATGTCTCAGCAGTCAAGAAGCAACGTTTACTGGCAAACACATGTGGTGAAGCACTTCAGAAGCTCAAAGCTGCCAACGAATTGTTCCTCAACCCCCAGCCAAACTCAGATGGTGACCTGGACCTCAACCCCCAGCAAGGCTCGGATGGAGATGTTTTGAGATGTATGGAAATGCTTGAATTGTCTGGTAAGAGGGACAGAATTTTTAAATGTTTATGTTGTTTATTTTTTCTTTGTGTATTACTATAATGATGCATGACTTAACACCAGTGTGATTTTTTTTGTATTATTCATACCCAGAGCCTTATAATAAATGTAATGATTTCCTATTATTCTTACTTTTGTTTTTGCAATAGAGGGAGCACCGAGCACTTCAGCTGTAGACGAGGCAAGTGTCAGAGAGGACATGGACTGGTTAGACATGGACATCCAGGACACAGAGGAACAACAAAGCACTTCACAACAGCAGACCAGTGAATTAGAATTCCAGACTTTCAATGCATTAATGGCTGCCGCAGAGGCATCACCACCACTAAGCCTAGAGTTAACCAACCAGCCACCACACAGCTACTCAATAATATTAGACAATCTGGACTTCTACATGCCCACACACCACCAGTCAATAGATAGAAGCAACAAATCTATACACTGGACTCATCTCATGGCTGTGGAAGACAGAGTACCCACCCACCACCTCAGCAACGAGAAACCCCGGCTGTCTCTCACAGGGTACGACATTAAGACATCTATGCCTAGCCGTGAATCGCAATGGAGCATGGAACAGGAATTCATTGTACTCGGAGCAAGAATCCTCACCCAGCATCTTGACGCCTTCAAACCCCTACGCAACGTTGCAGTCCATCACATTCCCCATGAGTATTCAGAGAACATGTCAAAGGCTTCCACCCATGTAAGTGCTGTTAGCTAAACAATGCAATTAGTATTAACCTTCACTGTCAATGTGTATAGACATAAGCCTGTGTTGTTATAATCACTATATTGTCAATATACTCTTCATAGCATCCCCTTGGTCTCCTCTTTAAAAATGAGAACGAATCTGACGACCTGCAAGCCATTCTGGAGCATATACAGACCAAGTAAGTAATTTTAAATGTGAATTGTGTGTGTGTGTGTGTGTGTTTGAGAGAGAGAGAGGCTGAATGGTGTTAAAAGACTTGTGTATTTTGTAGCTATGTACCAAAGGGCAAGGATGGCATGGAAACTCTCCTGGTTGGAGGTGACAGGCTCACTGAAGGTGCCAGTCGCAAAATGCAGTGGACCATGGGCAATGGAAGATCACCCGAAGTAAGACTTGCAGGAATGCAGTTCAAGTTTGAAGACTGGCACGCTATCAGAAACCTTTATGAAGTGAGTGAATTTAAATGGTCAACAGATGGTTACGAAATGAATAGTTTTTTGGCTAATAAAATAAAAGCTTGTGCTGTCCCCCAATAGCATGTTGACTTCAAGGATATCTTTATATTTAAACACACAATGCCCTTGTCTAAGAGAACAAGTAATAATACTTGTTGCAAATTGAACAAAGTTTGATTACCATATATAGATTGAAGCTTCAAACTTTTGTTTCTGCTATAGTGTAATCTAATACAAAATGTCATTCAGATATATCATAAGGTCTTCTTCAAAGACGCGTCTGCCAAAGACCACGGTACCTTGCTGGCGAACATGAACAAGCTCAGGTTTGTAATACCGACTCAAAATGTAACCCTATTCAAAAATACCTTATGATCATATTAGTTGAATGCTCATAATTTCTGTTTATTAAACCTGTTTATTTAACTGTATCTTCTGTTTATTCTGCAGTGAAAACCGGCCCCATGAATTTTGGCCTGTCCATGTGCATGCGTGCGTGCGTGTTTGAGTGTTTGAGTGAGTGAGTGAGTGAATGAGGGAGAGAGAGATAGGGCAAAGTGATCTATGAAGTCCTGTCCCCAGTGAACACCTGGCCGCTATTGGCTTGGTATCAAAAGATTCAACTGGTTCGTGTAACTGTCTGTCTGTCTGTCTGTCTGTCTGTCTGTCTGTGGGCGTGTGTGTGCGCGCGTGTGCGTGCAAAAGGAGTTGGCCCAGTCGTCTTGCAAGTGTGAGTCTGTGTGTGAGAGAGAGAGAGAAAGAGGGGCACAATATAGTGCAATTAAACTTGTTAATATGTCCTAGGTGCAGCAATGCGAAGAAGGGCCCAAAAGTTGCATTCAATGCATATAAAGAGTTTGTGGCTAAAGAGACAGCAGCACTTTTCCTGGCAGCAGCAATGACCATTTTTCAGCTGAAGGATGTCTCTGGTATAACACATTTTTTTTTATCAATTAAAACATTTTCATTCCTATATTGGATTAATAGGTAGTATTTCCATCAACATGCTGTTTTTTCTTGCACTGTTTCCGCTAACAGAAACGCCTGAGGGATTCATCCCAGACAACGTAAGGGATGCCGAGGATATGGAACTCAAGCGGACCTGGCTGCATGACAAAGCAGCGCTAGTTGTGAAAACCTTCGTCAACATCAATGACACCACGTCTGCCGTTGCAACAGCGGTTACCCTGGCCGAAGAACAACAACCTGAGGTTTTTTAACATTTCCATAATAGTAATTTGTTTGTTTGATGAGGCCGTGCCATCTAGACTAAAATAGTTAGTATGTATGTTAGCAATACAAATATGTAAACCATATTGTAAGATATTGCAGTGTGACTGTCACTGTACCAAAGGGGTGCCCACCCTTTTTTGACTTGAGAGCTACTTTCAAAATGACCAGCTCAACAAGATCTACCCACCTGAAAATAGTTTAAATATGTACCTGAGGGTGCTTTAGAATAGCGGCGCTGGCATTACATATAAGACAAATGTACTTGGAATGGGAAATAGAGGGGGGGAAATGGAATAGGTAGGGTTTTTTTTGTATTTAATTTATAATGCTACCGATGTTTGTGCACAGCAACACTGAAAACAAAATGTTGCATTGTGGATTTGAGCTGACAGGTGCTTTTTGATCAAGTCACCTTTAATTCAAGTGGCAGATGCCAAGAATTGTTTATATTATATATATATATTATATATTGAATTGAAATATTCTTTAGGGGCATGTTGTCATGTGATTCACCTGTGCCTTGCTGTACCACATTTGTCTTAGGCATAGCACACTGTATTCCACTGTCTTTCTTTTAAGTCTTACACTGTCGTCTCCACAGACACAGCTTAGGTGCCGCATGGAAGGCTGCTCAAAGGTCTACAAGCACAAGAAGTCTCGCAATACACATGAGCTCAAATACCACAAACTCCAGCTACAACCAGATGTACCGACCTCCCCAACCACCCCTACAATGGACCACAAAACAGAACATTCAGTGGCAAGATTAAGCTTTGGGTTTTTTTTTATGAATCTACGCGATGCTGTGAAAGAAGGAGACGGAAAGAGGCTATTGAAGCTGTACACAGTTGCCCTTATGTACTATAAAGCATATGGTCACACTCAGTATGCCTACAGCACCTTCCTGCTATCGGTGCAACTGAATGCCACTCTTTCACCCAAGTTGGTCCACAGCATCACATATAACCGTTTTTGGAGCAGCAGGGGGGGGAAAGGAAATAACATCAGCCTAGACTTGCACCTGGAACACTTGAACAATTTCCTCAAGTCTTTCTTGAAGGGCCTTGGAGCAAACCTGACCGAGCAATCTGCCAGCAGAATTAGTAGGTCCATCAGTGTCCTCAAGCACTTGTTAGATGCCACAGACGCTGAGTTGGGAGTGGCCAAGCAAAGTGGCAGGCATCACACACCTGACCAGACAAACGACATCAGAGCACTGGTCCAGGTTGCCCTTGAGGGAGAGCTCTTTGCAAGTCATCCCGGCAGAGAATTCAGTGCCTTCCCTCGTTTTGACAGGAACCTCCTGTCCAAATTCAATTACAGTGAATATCGTTTGTGGATGAAGGCTAGGCTAAGAGAATGGAGAGTAGTTCAAATGTGAAACTTCCCTGAGTATTTTGTCTCCCATTTCTCATGTGCAATTGTACAGGGACATATTTTGGCTTAACAAAGCTCTGAATGTAGGGTAACCATTTGTCCTTTCCATTTATTTTATATGTTTGTGTGTCTGTTATAAATGTTGCTTTTTCATTGTTTAATTTGTAAAATAAAATGCTTTGAACACCACCTTTGCATTTCTTAAATAGCACTGTGTTAATACAGCATAAGGTCTCAAAGGACAGGCAGTCGTCAGACTTCCACAAAACAATTTATTGTGAGAGAGAGCACAAGTTGATTCATACATGACATGATATAGTCCTACAGGATATAGTGTTTTTGGGTCACACGTCTGGGAAGCTTCAAAGGATTAGACAGACAATGGCTTTCTCCACAGGGTACCGCATGGGAATCTCTTGAGGTGTTGACTTCCCTTAAAAGTGTTACCAAAATAATTATTCTACATTCTCTACTTGTACTGTAAATTAACCCCTGAGCTGCATGAGACCTGCTTGATTGGATCAACCCAACAAAATGTTTCCTGTGACTAAAGCCAAATTTAACCTGGAAAGTGGTCCATCTTAACATTCTAATGTCTTTGATTGTTACGTCATGTTGATAAATATTTAACTGTCCAGAAGAGAGAAGCACTTCATGGATGGCTGATGTTTGATGTCAATCTCTCCCGGATTTAATCCACACCATGCAATAAGGGAACGCCATCTTAAAATAGTTATATATTTAGATCAATGAGCAAGGAAATTGATAAGAAGCTCCTGGATTCTGTTTGTCTAGCACAGTGGTTTTAAAAAAATAATATCCAGGTCCATTATTTGGCATTTGAGATTTAGCCCATTCTGGGTGTTTTAAGCATTATGTTATACTGTAGCTGTTCAAGTAGATCTACAAGCTCATAGCGCTGCACCGAGTGCCGCGCTACAAGCTTGTAGATCTGCTATTTTTTGAAAAATCCTGAAAATGTGGTGCAAATGTTTTTAACTCAAATCTTTGCTTCCGGGGGGTCCCTGGAACAACATATTTTCAGATGGGGGTCGGCAGCCAATGACATATATTTTTGGGGGTCCTCGACATGAAAATGTTTGAGAACCACTGACATAGAAACATGGGTTTTTCAGAAAACTGCCTTAGATTTAGAAGACATTTGTAGAATTGTCCTCAGGTCTAAATGGGTGAAGCTCTGACCTTAAACGTTAAATATGTGGTACCATAGGAGAGATAAACGTTTACCAAAATGATTATTCTACATTCTCTAATATAGTGTATACTGTAAATGAAGTAATGCAGACTATAATAGAACTCTAGGGAGTGTAAAATGAAACCAAATTGACCCGTCAATCGGTAGATTTAAAAAGCAAGGCTTTTGCACACCTACAACCGACAAGAAATAGAGTATCCAACAATGAAATCTTTATTAAGTTGCATTCAGAAAAGTACATAAGTATTGACTCAAAACAAAACAAATGTACATGCTCAGGCCAACTTCAAATGTCATCATTTGAGCTGGAATTGGAATCCTCATTGGAATCACAGTATGTGTCTTCATCTGACTCATCAAAATACCCACGGTAATAAATATCTGGCGGACAAATGCTAGCACCCTCTGTGGGGTTGGCAGGCGGCATATCTTCAATGTCATGAAAAACATCATTGATAACTTGTAATATGTGCCGTGCATGTTCGTGGCTGTAGACAGGAAGGTGGTTATCTATGTAATCTATGTTGAAGATGTTTGCACACTTTTCCAAAACGGCAACAATCAATTGATCACTAAATCCTGTACAAGCAGCCTGGCTAGTAAAGAGGTATGGGAGGTCTGCAACCAAATCGTTTTTGTACTTCTCCAACTGTGCCTTGATTAATGTTTTGTGATTACGTGTAACCACCCTTGACTGCAAAGGTACACAAATATTTTTCTGCTGCTCATAAATGGGTAGAGGCTCCACACAAACACCTGATCCATCACATGAACATGACTTATGGCAAAATGTACAGCACAGATGACCTGGCTCAAGACTTTCTGTAATCTCTTCAAATTTACTATACAAAGCTTTTCTCAAGCAACTGGTTCTGCCTTCTGTAAACAAATCTCGTACTGCCTTATCCACATGAAATGACCTTGTGTTGTATAAAACTGCGTGTGATTGCACTCCGTTTCTCCCAGCTCTGCCAGCCTGTTGGACTATCGCTTCTGTGTCGTTTGGTGGACCAAACATAACCACATGAGAGATATTGGGAAAGTTGAGGCCCATCCCGAGCGCAGTTGTGGCAGCAACAACTCTGCAATTCCCCTGTCCATTCAGTGAACTAATTACAAAGTTCTTGTTGTCTTTGTCAGTCCCTTTATGGTACATGCCAATCAATTCATTGTCCCACTTTTTCTCTGGGTCCCTGTCTAACCAGAAATCTTCACCTAGTTCTGCTTTCAGATAGTGGTACACCTCTGCTGTCTTGTCACGTGACCGGCAGTAGATAATGATCTGTGCCATCGCTGTTCCCTTGGCTCGAACATCATCCACTATCCAGTCAAGACATTGTACTTTTTCGTGGCGTGGTGCTGAGGCTAGTGCTAGTCGGATGTTGGTTCTGTTGGGGCTCACAATCACCCGTGTTGCATTCTCCATTGCTAGAAGTCTGGTGACTCTGTCTCTGGACTCCATGTCTGCTGATGCGGTCAGAGCCAACACTGGGGTGCCTGAAGAAGACATAAGAATAAGAATATAATACATGATGTCACAAATAAACAGTGCTATTTATTGCAGAATAGTGCAATGGTAAATTACAAGACATCAAAATAATTAGCCTGGTAAAACAGAATGTGAGTTCACGTGACCGGCTGGTTTATCAAACTATCGGATGAGACATCAGACCAAACCAACAGAACAGGTTTATTCATTATGTACCGCACTACAGTTAACCCATTTAGACCTGAGGCCGCATCTGTGTCGCCTTATAGCTTTTAACCATTATTTAAAACTGTAGCTGTTGAAAAATAGCAGATCTACAAGCTATTTTTCAACTCAAATATTTGCTTCTGGGGGCTCCCTGGAACAACATATTTTCAGATGGGGGTCGGTGGCCAATTACATATAATTTTGGGTGTCCTTGACGTTAAATAGTTTGAGCACCACTGATATAGAAAACTGTCATGATTTTGTATGACATTTTGTAGAATCTGGTCTCAGATTTAAATGGGTTAAAGGGTTCATTTTACTCACCTTGTTTCACAATGGATCGGAGTACACTAAGCTTTGAAAAGCTATCTCTGAAGGCAGGTTTCCCCTTTGCACCCAGTCCCCTGATGAAGACAATAAAGCAGACAATGTTGATGATTACCACATTGAAGCCAGTAGCCTAATGTTCCACTTGTGTTCACAGATAACATGTTGTTGATTGATTATGTTATTAACAGTTTGTAGAATGGGTACAGTTCAACTACAGTACAAGTAAGAGAATAAATCCATTAAAAGCACTAAGACTAGTTTTCATCAGGGTCACCCGGTTTCTATTCATCAGAACATTTAAAGACAAATAAACACTTCTATGCAACTTCTATACAACAAAAAAAGAAATCATCATATACACATGAAAAATAGGGGGCCTACGTCCTAGCCCTGGTAGTCTACTACAGTGATTTTTAACCAGTGTTCCGGGGACCACCAGTGATCTTTGAGCGGGTTACAGGTGGTCCCCAGTTAAATTATGGAAAGTTGGTTACCAAATGTACCCTTATTATAGATTATCTCAACTCTCTCTATTGTTAAACATCTGCATTACTTAATTTAAAAGAAGTCTACACAATTACAGAATGTAGAATGTTATTTTGATCAACGTTTGCCTGCTATCTCTCCTAATCATACAGCATGGAATTGTGGACATTTTATACAACAATAACAAAATATTGAGGCTAATTGTCTTCAAATAGTGGTCTGTGGCTCAAGTTCTGAATAAATAAGGTGCCTTGATATGAAAAGGGTTTAAAACCACTGCCCTACTAGTCTACAACACAAATAATCATAAGTTTAAACAGTAACAGGAGATTCTATATATATTTACCATTTATATGCGACGTGTACTTCATCGACCACTATTCCCATGATGTTTTCACGATACACAGGACTTTCCAGCATTTTCAGCCACTTATCATTCATCAGCCAAGCCTCTGGACTGCCAAATACTAATTGATAGGATCCCTGTTCTAGGTCTGTAACGTTGTGAACACCAAGCTGCATAGCAGTAACTCCTAGTTTTGTTGCTTCTTTTATCTGGTCCTCCATCAGCGCGACGAGTGGCGAAACAATGATGAAGATAGGATTGCTGTCTGGGAACATTTTCTTTGTCACCAACGGTGCAAGTTGATATACTAAGCTTTTTCCAAAACCTGTAGGAAGAACGCAGAGAATGTCCCGTGCACTGAGAAACTCCACAAGTGCATACTCTTGCTCTTGTTTAATTGCTGTTATTGAATCAATTTCTGCAATAACTTCCCCTATGGCTGTTTTTATTCCGTCGGTAACGTCACTGCTAGCTACTAGCTCCGCCATGTTTGTTGTGGTGAATGAGTCGAGCAGTACATACGTCATCAACTGCTCAAATCGTTCCTGATTGGCCAACGTGCGCTGTCAATCACAGAGCCCTGAGCTCGGTCGCGGATTGGCTCGTACCAAAGCTGATACAATGCTAAAGACTTTGTATTACCATTTTGCCAGACTCAACCCTCCTGGCAGAATGAAATGTTGTCCAGTAGGGGGAGTGGGTTTACCCAGGCTATGGGCTATAGCCCATCGTCTCGGAGTCATTTTCGTCTTTTTTTCAAATCCTCGTTTTTCATAATTTATGACCATGGCGATGGGCTATAGCCCATGGTCTCGAACGGCATACTATAGCATGCCGTTTTCCATCATTTTTGAGGATTTGATAAAAAGGCGAAAATCACTCCGAGACCATGGGCTATAGCCCATCGTCTCGTAGTCATTTTCGTCTTTTTTTCAAATCCTTGTTTTTCATCATTTATGGCCATGGCGATGGGCTATAGCCCATGGTCTCGAACGGCATGCTATAGTATTCCGTTTTGCATCATTTTTGAGGATTTGAAAAAAAGACGAAAATCACTCCGAGACCATGGGCTATAGCCCATCGTCTCGGAGTCATTTTCGTCTTTTTTTCAAATCCTTGTTTTTCATAATTTATGACCATGGCGATGGGCTATAGCCCATGGTCTCGAACGGCATACTATAGCATGCCGTTTTGCATCATCTTTGAGGATTTGAAAAAAAGACAAAAAATCACTCCGAGACCATGGGCTATAGCCCATCGTCTCGGAGTCATTTTCGTCTTTTTTTCAAATCCTCGTTTTTCATAATTTATGACCATGGCGATGGGCTATAGCCCATGGTCTCGAACAGCATACTATAGCATGCCGTTTTCCATCATTTTTGAGGATTTGAAAAAAAGACGAAAATCACTCCGAGACCATGGGCTATATATAGCCCATCGTCTCGGAGTCATTTTCGTCTTTTTTTCAAATCCTCGTTTTTCATCATTTATGACCATGGGGATGGGCTATAGCCCATGGTCTCGAACGGCATACTATAGCATGCCGTTTTCCATCATTTTTGAGGATTTGAAAAAAAGACGAAAATCACTCCGAGTCGAGACCATGGGCTATAGCCCATCGTCTTGGAGTCATTTTCGTCTTTTTTTCAAATCCTCGTTTTTCATAATTTATGACCATGGCGATGGGCAGCCCAGTATCACAATTAAAAGTCAAACCTCGACTTTTTGACAGACCCCGGGAAAAGTCACCGTTTGACTTTTCAAAAGTCAAATACTGACTTTGCGATGGGCTATAGCCCATGGTCTCGAACGGCATACTATAGCATGCCGTTTTCCATCATTTTTGAGGATTTGAAAAAAAGACGAAAATGACTCCGAGACCATGGGCTATAGCCCATCGTCTCGGAGTCATTTTCGTCTTTTTTTCAAATCCTCGTTTTTCATAATTTATGACCATGGCGATGGGCTATAGCCAATGGTCTCGAACGGCATACTATAGCATGCCGTTTTCCATCATTTTTGAGGATTTGATAAAAAGGCGAAAATCACTCCGAGACCATGGGCTATAGCCCATCGTCTCGTAGTCATTTTCGTCTTTTTTTCAAATCCTTGTTTTTCATCATTTATGGCCATGGCGATGGGCTATAGCCCATGGTCTCGAACGGCATGCTATAGTATTCCGTTTTGCATCATTTTTGAGGATTTGAAAAAAAGACGAAAATCACTCCGAGACCATGGGCTATAGCCCATCGTCTCGGAGTCATTTTCGTCTTTTTTTCAAATCCTTGTTTTTCATAATTTATGACCATGGCGATGGGCTATAGCCCATGGTCTCGAACGGCATACTATAGCATGCCGTTTTGCATCATCTTTGAGGATTTGAAAAAAAGACAAAAAATCACTCCGAGACCATGGGCTATAGCCCATCGTCTCGGAGTCATTTTCGTCTTTTTTTCAAATCCTCGTTTTTCATAATTTATGACCATGGCGATGGGCTATAGCCCATGGTCTCGAACGGCATACTATAGCATGCCGTTTTCCATCATTTTTGAGGATTTGAAAAAAAGACGAAAATCACTCCGAGACCATGGGCTATATATAGCCCATCGTCTCGGAGTCATTTTCGTCTTTTTTTCAAATCCTCGTTTTTCATCATTTATGACCATGGGGATGGGCTATAGCCCATGGTCTCGAACGGCATACTATAGCATGCCGTTTTCCATCATTTTTGAGGATTTGAAAAAAAGACGAAAATCACTCCGAGTCGAGACCATGGGCTATAGCCCATCGTCTTGGAGTCATTTTCGTCTTTTTTTCAAATCCTCGTTTTTCATAATTTATGACCATGGCGATGGGCAGCCCAGTATCACAATTAAAAGTCAAACCTCGACTTTTTGACAGACCCCGGGAAAAGTCACCGTTTGACTTTTCAAAAGTCAAATACTGACTTTGCGATGGGCTATAGCCCATGGTCTCGAACGGCATACTATAGCATGCCGTTTTCCATCATTTTTGAGGATTTGAAAAAAAGACGAAAATGACTCCGAGACCATGGGCTATAGCCCATCGTCTCGGAGTCATTTTCGTCTTTTTTTCAAATCCTCGTTTTTCATAATTTATGACCATGGCGATGGGCTATAGCCCATGGTCTCGAACGGCATACTATAGCATGCCGTTTTCCATCATTTTTGAGGATTTGATAAAAAGGCGAAAATCACTCCGAGACCATGGGCTATAGCCCATCGTCTCGTAGTCATTTTCGTCTTTTTTTCAAATCCTTGTTTTTCATCATTTATGGCCATGGCGATGGGCTATAGCCCATGGTCTCGAACGGCATGCTATAGTATTCCGTTTTGCATCATTTTTGAGGATTTGAAAAAAATGACGAAAATCACTCCGAGACCATGGGCTATAGCCCATCGTCTCGGAGTCATTTTCGTCTTTTTTTCAAATCCTTGTTTTTCATAATTTATGACCATGGCGATGGGCTATAGCCCATGGTCTCGAACGGCATACTATAGCATGCCGTTTTGCATCATCTTTGAGGATTTGAAAAAAAGACAAAAAATCACTCCGAGACCATGGGCTATAGCCCATCGTCTCGGAGTCATTTTCGTCTTTTTTTCAAATCCTCGTTTTTCATAATTTATGACCATGGCGATGGGCTATAGCCCATGGTCTCGAACGGCATACTATAGCATGCCGTTTTCCATCATTTTTGAGGATTTGAAAAAAAGACGAAAATCACTCCGAGACCATGGGCTATATATAGCCCATCGTCTCGGAGTCATTTTCGTCTTTTTTTCAAATCCTCGTTTTTCATCATTTATGACCATGGGGATGGGCTATAGCCCATGGTCTCGAACGGCATACTATAGCATGCCGTTTTCCATCATTTTTGAGGATTTGAAAAAAAGACGAAAATCACTCCGAGTCGAGACCATGGGCTATAGCCCATCGTCTTGGAGTCATTTTCGTCTTTTTTTCAAATCCTCGTTTTTCATAATTTATGACCATGGCGATGGGCAGCCCAGTATCACAATTAAAAGTCAAACCTCGACTTTTTGACAGACCCCGGGAAAAGTCACCGTTTGACTTTTCAAAAGTCAAATACTGACTTTGCGATGGGCTATAGCCCATGGTCTCGAACGGCATACTATAGCATGCCGTTTTCCATCATTTTTGAGGATTTGAAAAAAAGACGAAAATGACTCCGAGACCATGGGCTATAGCCCATCGTCTCGGAGTCATTTTCGTCTTTTTTTCAAATCCTCGTTTTTCATAATTTATGACCATGGCGATGGGCTATAGCCAATGGTCTCGAACGGCATACTATAGCATGCCGTTTTCCATCATTTTTGAGGATTTGATAAAAAGGCGAAAATCACTCCGAGACCATGGGCTATAGCCCATCGTCTCGTAGTCATTTTCGTCTTTTTTTCAAATCCTTGTTTTTCATCATTTATGGCCATGGCGATGGGCTATAGCCCATGGTCTCGAACGGCATGCTATAGTATTCCGTTTTGCATCATTTTTGAGGATTTGAAAAAAAGACGAAAATCACTCCGAGACCATGGGCTATAGCCCATCGTCTCGGAGTCATTTTCGTCTTTTTTTCAAATCCTTGTTTTTCATAATTTATGACCATGGCGATGGGCTATAGCCCATGGTCTCGAACGGCATACTATAGCATGCCGTTTTGCATCATCTTTGAGGATTTGAAAAAAAGACAAAAAATCACTCCGAGACCATGGGCTATAGCCCATCGTCTCGGAGTCATTTTCGTCTTTTTTTCAAATCCTCGTTTTTCATAATTTATGACCATGGCGATGGGCTATAGCCCATGGTCTCGAACGGCATACTATAGCATGCCGTTTTCCATCATTTTTGAGGATTTGAAAAAAAGACGAAAATCACTCCGAGACCATGGGCTATATATAGCCCATCGTCTCGGAGTCATTTTCGTCTTTTTTTCAAATCCTCGTTTTTCATCATTTATGACCATGGGGATGGGCTATAGCCCATGGTCTCGAACGGCATACTATAGCATGCCGTTTTCCATCATTTTTGAGGATTTGAAAAAAAGACGAAAATCACTCCGAGTCGAGACCATGGGCTATAGCCCATCGTCTTGGAGTCATTTTCGTCTTTTTTTCAAATCCTCGTTTTTCATAATTTATGACCATGGCGATGGGCAGCCCAGTATCACAATTAAAAGTCAAACCTCGACTTTTTGACAGACCCCGGGAAAAGTCACCGTTTGACTTTTCAAAAGTCAAATACTGACTTTGCGATGGGCTATAGCCCATGGTCTCGAACGGCATACTATAGCATGCCGTTTTCCATCATTTTTGAGGATTTGAAAAAAAGACGAAAATGACTCCGAGACCATGGGCTATAGCCCATCGTCTCGGAGTCATTTTCGTCTTTTTTTCAAATCCTCGTTTTTCATAATTTATGACCATGGCGATGGGCTATAGCCCATGGTCTCGAACGGCATACTATAGCATGCCGTTTTCCATCATTTTTGAGGATTTGATAAAAAGGCGAAAATCACTCCGAGACCATGGGCTATAGCCCATCGTCTCGTAGTCATTTTCGTCTTTTTTTCAAATCCTTGTTTTTCATCATTTATGGCCATGGCGATGGGCTATAGCCCATGGTCTCGAACGGCATGCTATAGTATTCCGTTTTGCATCATTTTTGAGGATTTGAAAAAAAGACGAAAATCACTCCGAGACCATGGGCTATAGCCCATCGTCTCGGAGTCATTTTCGTCTTTTTTTCAAATCCTTGTTTTTCATAATTTATGACCATGGCGATGGGCTATAGCCCATGGTCTCGAACGGCATACTATAGCATGCCGTTTTGCATCATCTTTGAGGATTTGAAAAAAAGACAAAAAATCACTCCGAGACCATGGGCTATAGCCCATCGTCTCGGAGTCATTTTCGTCTTTTTTTCAAATCCTCGTTTTTCATAATTTATGACCATGGCGATGGGCTATAGCCCATGGTCTCGAACGGCATACTATAGCATGCCGTTTTCCATCATTTTTGAGGATTTGAAAAAAAGACGAAAATCACTCCGAGACCATGGGCTATATATAGCCCATCGTCTCGGAGTCATTTTCGTCTTTTTTTCAAATCCTCGTTTTTCATCATTTATGACCATGGGGATGGGCTATAGCCCATGGTCTCGAACGGCATACTATAGCATGCCGTTTTCCATCATTTTTGAGGATTTGAAAAAAAGACGAAAATCACTCCGAGACCATGGGCTATATATAGCCCATCGTCTCGGAGTCATTTTCGTCTTTTTTTCAAATCCTCGTTTTTCATCATTTATGACCATGGGGATGGGCTATAGCCCATGGTCTCGAACGGCATACTATAGCATGCCGTTTTCCATCATTTTTGAGGATTTGAAAAAAAGACGAAAATCACTCCGAGTCGAGACCATGGGCTATAGCCCATCGTCTTGGAGTCATTTTCGTCTTTTTTTCAAATCCTCGTTTTTCATAATTTATGACCATGGCGATGGGCAGCCCAGTATCACAATTAAAAGTCAAACCTCGACTTTTTGACAGACCCCGGGAAAAGTCACCGTTTGACTTTTCAAAAGTCAAATACTGACTTTGCGATGGGCTATAGCCCATGGTCTCGAACGGCATACTATAGCATGCCGTTTTCCATCATTTTTGAGGATTTGAAAAAAAGACGAAAATGACTCCGAGACCATGGGCTATAGCCCATCGTCTCGGAGTCATTTTCGTCTTTTTTTCAAATCCTCGTTTTTCATAATTTATGACCATGGCGATGGGCTATAGCCCATGGTCTCGAACGGCATACTATAGCATGCCGTTTTCCATCATTTTTGAGGATTTGATAAAAAGGCGAAAATCACTCCGAGACCATGGGCTATAGCCCATCGTCTCGTAGTCATTTTCGTCTTTTTTTCAAATCCTTGTTTTTCATCATTTATGGCCATGGCGATGGGCTATAGCCCATGGTCTCGAACGGCATGCTATAGTATTCCGTTTTGCATCATTTTTGAGGATTTGAAAAAAAGACGAAAATCACTCCGAGACCATGGGCTATAGCCCATCGTCTCGGAGTCATTTTCGTCTTTTTTTCAAATCCTTGTTTTTCATAATTTATGACCATGGCGATGGGCTATAGCCCATGGTCTCGAACGGCATACTATAGCATGCCGTTTTGCATCATCTTTGAGGATTTGAAAAAAAGACAAAAAATCACTCCGAGACCATGGGCTATAGCCCATCGTCTCGGAGTCATTTTCGTCTTTTTTTCAAATCCTCGTTTTTCATAATTTATGACCATGGCGATGGGCTATAGCCCATGGTCTCGAACGGCATACTATAGCATGCCGTTTTCCATCATTTTTGAGGATTTGAAAAAAAGACGAAAATCACTCCGAGACCATGGGCTATATATAGCCCATCGTCTCGGAGTCATTTTCGTCTTTTTTTCAAATCCTCGTTTTTCATCATTTATGACCATGGGGATGGGCTATAGCCCATGGTCTCGAACGGCATACTATAGCATGCCGTTTTCCATCATTTTTGAGGATTTGAAAAAAAGACGAAAATCACTCCGAGACCATGGGCTATATATAGCCCATCGTCTCGGAGTCATTTTCGTCTTTTTTTCAAATCCTCGTTTTTCATCATTTATGACCATGGGGATGGGCTATAGCCCATGGTCTCGAACGGCATACTATAGCATGCCAATTTCCATCATTTTTGAGGATTTGAAAAAAAGACGAAAATCACACCGAGACCATGGGCTATATATAGCCCATCGTCTCGGAGTCATTTTCGTCTTTTTTTCAAATCCTCGTTTTTCATAATTTATGACCATGGCGATGGGCAGCCCAGTATCACAATTAAAAGTCAAACCTCGACTTTTTGACAGACCCCGGGAAAAGTCACCGTTTGACTTTTCAAAAGTCAAATACTGACTTTGCGATGGGCTATAGCCCATGGTCTCGAACGGCATACTATAGCATGCCGTTTTCCATCATTTTTGAGGATTTGAAAAAAAGACGAAAATGACTCCGAGACCATGGGCTATAGCCCATCGTCTCGGAGTCATTTTCGTCTTTTTTTCAAATCCTCGTTTTTCATCATTTATGACCATGGCGATGGGCTATAGCCCATGGTCTCGAACGGCATACTATAGCATGCCGTTTTCCATCATTTTTGAGGATTTGATAAAAAGGCGAAAATCACTCCGAGACCATGGGCTATAGCCCATCGTCTCGTAGTCATTTTCGTCTTTTTTTCAAATCCTTGTTTTTCATCATTTATGGCCATGGCGATGGGCTATAGCCCATGGTCTCGAACGGCATGCTATAGTATTCCGTTTTGCATCATTTTTGAGGATTTGAAAAAAAGACGAAAATCACTCCGAGACCATGGGCTATAGCCCATCGTCTCGGAGTAATTTTCGTCTTTTTTTCAAATCCTTGTTTTTCATAATTTATGACCATGGCGATGGGCTATAGCCCATGGTCTCGAACGGCATACTATAGCATGCCGTTTTGCATCATCTTTGAGGATTTGAAAAAAAGACACAAAATCACTCCGAGACCATGGGCTATAGCCCATCGTCTCGGAGTCATTTTCGTCTTTTTTTCAAATCCTCGTTTTTCATAATTTATGACCATGGCGATGGGCTATAGCCCATGGTCTCGAACGGCATACTATAGCATGCCGTTTTCCATCATTTTTGAGGATTTGAAAAAAAGACGAAAATCACACCGAGACCATGGGCTATATATAGCCCATCGTCTCGGAGTCATTTTCGTCTTTTTTTCAAATCCTCGTTTTTCATAATTTATGACCATGGCGATGGGCAGCCCAGTATCACAATTAAAAGTCAAACCTCGACTTTTTGACAGACCCCGGGTAAAGTCACCGTTTGACTTTTCAAAAGTCAAATACTGACTTTGCGATGGGCTATAGCCCATGGTCTCGAACGGCATACTATAGCATGCCGTTTTCCATCATTTTTGAGGATTTGAAAAAAAGACGAAAATGACTCCGAGACCATGGGCTATAGCCCATCGTCTCGGAGTCATTTTCGTCTTTTTTTCAAATCCTCGTTTTTCATCATTTATGACCATGGCGATGGGCTATAGCCCATGGTCTCGAACGGCATACTATAGCATGCCGTTTTCCATCATTTTTGAGGATTTGTTAAAAAGACGAAAATCACTCCGAGACCATGGGCTATAGCCCATCGTCTCGTAGTCATTTTCGTCTTTTTTTCAAATCCTTGTTTTTCATCATTCATGGCCATGGCGATGGGCTATAGCCCATGGTCTCGAACGGCATACTATAGCATGCCGTTTTCCATCATTTTTGAGGATTTGAAAAAAAGACGAAAATCACTCCGAGACCATGGGCTATAGCCCATCGTCTCGGAGTCATTTTCGTCTTTTTTTCAAATCCTCGTTTTTCATCATTTATGACCATGGCGATGGGCTATAGCCCATGGTCTCGAACGGCATACTATAGCATGCCGTTTTCCATCATTTTTGAGGATTTGATAAAAAGGCGAAAATCACTCCGAGACCATGGGCTATAGCCCATCGTCTCGTAGTCATTTTCGTCTTTTTTTCAAATCCTTGTTTTTCATCATTTATGGCCATGGCGATGGGCTATAGCCCATGGTCTCGAACGGCATGCTATAGTATTCCGTTTTGCATCATTTTTGAGGATTTGAAAAAAAGACGAAAATCACTCCGAGACCATGGGCTATAGCCCATCGTCTCGGAGTCATTTTCGTCTTTTTTTCAAATCCTCGTTTTTCATAATTTATGACCATGGCGATGGGCTATAGCCCATGGTCTCGAACGGCATACTATAGCATGCCGTTTTGCATCATCTTTGAGGATTTGAAAAAAAGACACAAAATCACTCCGAGACCATGGGCTATAGCCCATCGTCTCGGAGTCATTTTCGTCTTTTTTTCAAATCCTCGTTTTTCATAATTTATGACCATGGCGATGGGCTATAGCCCATGGTCTCGAACGGCATACTATAGCATGCCGTTTTCCATCATTTTTGAGGATTTGAAAAAAAGACGAAAATCACACCGAGACCATGGGCTATATATAGCCCATCGTCTCGGAGTCATTTTCGTCTTTTTTTCAAATCCTCGTTTTTCATAATTTATGACCATGGCGATGGGCAGCCCAGTATCACAATTAAAAGTCAAACCTCGACTTTTTGACAGACCCCGGGAAAAGTCACCGTTTGACTTTTTAAAAGTCAAATACTGACTTTGCGATGGGCTATAGCCCATGGTCTCGAACGGCATACTATAGCATGCCGTTTTCCATCATTTTTGAGGATTTGAAAAAAAGACGAAAATGACTCCGAGACCATGGGCTATAGCCCATCGTCTCGGAGTCATTTTCGTCTTTTTTTCAAATCCTCGTTTTTCATCATTTATGACCATGGCGATGGGCTATAGCCCATGGTCTCGAACGGCATACTATAGCATGCCGTTTTCCATCATTTTTGAGGATTTGATAAAAAGGCGAAAATCACTCCGAGACCATGGGCTATAGCCCATCGTCTCGTAGTCATTTTCGTCTTTTTTTCAAATCCTTGTTTTTCATCATTTATGGCCATGGCGATGGGCTATAGCCCATGGTCTCGAACGGCATGCTATAGTATTCCGTTTTGCATCATTTTTGAGGATTTGAAAAAAAGACGAAAATCACTCCGAGACCATGGGCTATAGCCCATCGTCTCGGAGTCATTTTCGTCTTTTTTTCAAATCCTCGTTTTTCATCATTTATGACCATGGCGATGGGCTATAGCCCATGGTCTCGAACGGCATACTATAGCATGCCGTTTTCCATCATTTTTGAGGATTTGATAAAAAGGCGAAAATCACTCCGAAACCATGGGCTATAGCCCATCGTCTCGTAGTCATTTTCGTCTTTTTTTCAAATCCTTGTTTTTCATCATTTATGGCCATGGCGATGGGCTATAGCCCATGGTCTCGAACGGCATGCTATAGTATTCCGTTTTGCATCATTTTTGAGGATTTGAAAAAAAGACGAAAATCACTCCGAGACCATGGGCTATAGCCCATCGTCTCGGAGTCATTTTCGTCTTTTTTTCAAATCCTTGTTTTTCATAATTTATGACCATGGCGATGGGCTATAGCCCATGGTCTCGAACGGCATACTATAGCATGCCGTTTTGCATCATCTTTGAGGATTTGAAAAAAAGACACAAAATCACTCCGAGACCATGGGCTATAGCCCATCGTCTCGGAGTCATTTTCGTCTTTTTTTCAAATCCTCGTTTTTCATAATTTATGACCATGGCGATGGGCTATAGCCCATGGTCTCGAACGGCATACTATAGCATGCCGTTTTCCATCATTTTTGAGGATTTGAAAAAAAGACGAAAATCACTCCGAGACCATGGGCTATATATAGCCCATCGTCTTGGAGTCATTTTCGTCTTTTTTTTAAATCCTCGTTTTTCATAATTTATGACCATGGCGATGGGCAGCCCAGTATCACAATTAAAAGTCAAACCTCGACTTTTTGACAGGCCCCGGGAAAAGTCACCGTTTGACTTTTCAAAAGTCAAATACTGACTTTGCGATGGGCTATAGCCCATGGTCTCGAACGGCATACTATAGCATGCCGTTTTCCATCATTTTTGAGGATTTGAAAAAAAGACGAAAATGACTCCGAGACCATGGGCTATAGCCCATCGTCTCGGAGTCATTTTCGTCTTTTTTTCAAATCCTCGTTTTTCATCATTTATGACCATGGCGATGGGCTATAGCCCATGGTCTCGAACGGCATACTATAGCATGCCGTTTTCCATCATTTTTGAGGATTTGATAAAAAGGCGAAAATCACTCCGAGACCATGGGCTATAGCCCATCGTCTCGTAGTCATTTTCGTCTTTTTTTCAAATCCTTGTTTTTCATCATTTATGGCCATGGCGATGGGCTATAGCCCATGGTCTCGAACGGCATGCTATAGTATTCCGTTTTGCATCATTTTTGAGGATTTGAAAAAAAGACGAAAATCACTCCGAGACCATGGGCTATAGCCCATCGTCTCGGAGTCATTTTCGTCTTTTTTTCAAATCCTTGTTTTTCATAATTTATGACCATGGCGATGGGCTATAGCCCATGGTCTCGAACGGCATACTATAGCATGCCGTTTTGCATCATCTTTGAGGATTTGAAAAAAAAGACAAAAAATCACTCCGAGACCATGGGCTATAGCCCATCGTCTCGGAGTCATTTTCGTCTTTTTTTCAAATCCTCGTTTTTCATAATTTATGACCATGGCGATGGGCTATAGCCCATGGTTTCGAACGGCATACTATAGCATGCCGTTTTCCATCATTTTTGAGGATTTGAAAAAAAGACGAAAATGACTCCGAGACCATGGGCTATAGCCCATCGTCTCGGAGTCATTTTCGTCTTTTTTTCAAATCCTCGTTTTTCATCATTTATGACCATGGCGATGGGCTATAGCCCATGGTCTCGAACGGCATACTATAGCATGCCGTTTTCCATCATTTTTGAGGATTTGATAAAAAGGCGAAAATCACTCCGAGACCATGGGCTATAGCCCATCGTCTCCTAGTCATTTTCGTCTTTTTTTCAAATCCTTGTTTTTCATCATTTATGGCCATGGCGATGGGCTATAGCCCATGGTCTCGAACGGCATGCTATAGTATTCCGTTTTGCATCATTTTTGAGGATTTGAAAAAAAGACGAAAATCACTCCGAGACCATGGGCTATAGCCCATCGTCTCGGAGTCATTTTCGTCTTTTTTTCAAATCCTTGTTTTTCATAATTTATGACCATGGCGATGGGCTATAGCCCATGGTCTCGAACGGCATACTATAGCATGCCGTTTTGCATCATCTTTGAGGATTTGAAAAAAAGACACAAAATCACTCCGAGACCATGGGCTATAGCCCATCGTCTCGGAGTCATTTTCGTCTTTTTTTCAAATCCTCGTTTTTCATAATTTATGACCATGGCGATGGGCTATAGCCCATGGTCTCGAACGGCATACTATAGCATGCCGTTTTCCATCATTTTTGAGGATTTGAAAAAAAGACGAAAATCACTCCGAGACCATGGGCTATATATAGCCCATCGTCTCGGAGTAATTTTCGTCTTTTTTTCAAATCCTCGTTTTTCATCATTTATGACCATGGGGATGGGCTATAGCCCATGGTCTCGAACGGCATACTATAGCATGCCGTTTTCCATCATTTTTGAGGATTTGAAAAAAAGACGAAAATCACTCCGAGTCGAGACCATGGGCTATAGCCCATCGTCTCGGAGTCATTTTCGTCTTTTTTTCAAATCCTTGTTTTTCATAATTTATGACCATGGCGATGGGCTATAGCCCATGGTCTCGAACGGCATACTATAGCATGCCGTTTTCCATAATTTTTGAGGATTTGAAAAAAAGACGAAAATGACTCCGAGACCATGGGCTATAGCCCATCGTCTCGGAGTCATTTTCGTCTTTTTTTCAAATCCTTGTTTTTCATAATTTATGACCATGGCGATGGGCTATAGCCCATGGTCTCGAACGGCATACTATAGCATGCCGTTTTGCATCATCTTTGAGGATTTGAAAAAAAGACACAAAATCACTCCGAGACCATGGGCTATAGCCCATCGTCTCGTAGTCATTTTCGTCTTTTTTTCAAATCCTTGTTTTTCATCATTTATGGCCATGGCGATGGGCTATAGCCCATGGTCTCGAACGGCATGCTATAGTATTCCGTTTTGCATCATTTTTGAGGATTTGAAAAAAAGACGAAAATCACTCCGAGACCATGGGCTATAGCCCATCGTCTCGGAGTCATTTTCGTCTTTTTTTCAAATCCTTGTTTTTCATAATTTATGACCATGGCGATGGGCTATAGCCCATGGTCTCGAACGGCATACTATAGCATGCCGTTTTGCATCATCTTTGAGGATTTTAAAAAAAGACACAAAATCACTCCGAGACCATGGGCTATAGCCCATCGTCTCGTAGTCATTTTCGTCTTTTTTTCAAATCCTTGTTTTTCATCATTTATGGCCATGGCGATGGGCTATAGCCCATGGTCTCGAACGGCATGCTATAGTATTCCGTTTTGCATCATTTTTGAGGATTTGAAAAAAAGACGAAAATCACTCCGAGACCATGGGCTATAGCCCATCGTCTCGGAGTCATTTTCGTCTTTTTTTCAAATCCTCGTTTTTCATCATTTATGACCATGGCGATGGGCTATAGCCCATGGTCTCGAACGGCATACTATAGCATGCCGTTTTCCATCATTTTTGAGGATTTGATAAAAAGGCGAAAATCACTCCGAGACCATGGGCTATAGCCCATCGTCTCGTAGTCATTTTCGTCTTTTTTTCAAATCCTTGTTTTTCATCATTTATGGCCATGGCGATGGGCTATAGCCCATGGTCTCGAACGGCATGCTATAGTATTCCGTTTTGCATCATTTTTGAGGATTTGAAAAAAAGACGAAAATCACTCCGAGACCATGGGCTATAGCCCATCGTCTCGGAGTCATTTTCGTCTTTTTTTCAAATCCTTGTTTTTCATAATTTATGACCATGGCGATGGGCTATAGCCCATGGTCTCGAACGGCATACTATAGCATGCCGTTTTGCATCATCTTTGAGGATTTGAAAAAAAGACAAAAAATCACTCCGAGACCATGGGCTATAGCCCATCGTCTCGGAGTCATTTTCGTCTTTTTTTCAAATCCTCGTTTTTCATAATTTATGACCATGGCGATGGGCTATAGCCCATGGTCTCGAACGGCATACTATAGCATGCCGTTTTCCATCATTTTTGAGGATTTGAAAAAAAGACGAAAATCACTCCGAGACCATGGGCTATATATAGCCCATCGTCTCGGAGTCATTTTCGTCTTTTTTTCAAATCCTCGTTTTTCATCATTTATGACCATGGGGATGGGCTATAGCCCATGGTCTCGAACGGCATACTATAGCATGCCGTTTTCCAACATTTTTGAGGATTTGAAAAAAAGACGAAAATCACTCCGAGTCGAGACCATGGGCTATAGCCCATCGTCTCGGAGTCATTTTCGTCTTTTTTTCAAATCCTTGTTTTTCATCATTTATGACCATGGCGATGGGCTATAGCCCATGGTCTCGAACGGCATACTATAGCATGCCGTTTTCCATAATTTTTGAGGATTTAAAAAAAAGACGAAAATGACTCCGAGACCATGGGCTATAGCCCATCGTCTCTGAGTCATTTTCGTCTTTTTTTCAAATCCTTGTTTTTCATAATTTATGACCATGGCGATGGGCTATAGCCCATGGTCTCGAACGGCATACTATAGCATGCCGTTTTGCATCATCTTTGAGGATTTGAAAAAAAGACACAAAATCACTCCGAGACCATGGGCTATAGCCCATCGTCTCGGAGTCATTTTCGTCTTTTTTTCAAATCCTCGTTTTTCATAATTTATGACCATGGCGATGGGCTATAGCCCATGGTCTCGAACGGCATACTATAGCATGCCGTTTTCCATCATTTTTGAGGATTTGAAAAAAAGACGAAAATCACACCGAGACCATGGGCTATATATAGCCCATCGTCTCGGAGTCATTTTCGTCTTTTTTTCAAATCCTCGTTTTTCATAATTTATGACCATGGCGATGGGCAGCCCAGTATCACAATTAAAAGTCAAACCTCGACTTTTTGACAGACCCCGGGAAAAGTCACCGTTTGACTTTTCAAAAGTCAAATACTGACTTTGCGATGGGCTATAGCCCATGGTCTCGAACGGCATACTATAGCATGCCGTTTTCCATCATTTTTGAGGATTTGAAAAAAAGACGAAAATGACTCCGAGACCATGGGCTATAGCCCATCGTCTCGGAGTCATTTTCGTATTTTTTTCAAATCCTCGTTTTTCATCATTTATGGCCATGGCGATGGGCTATAGCCCATGGTCTCGAACGGCATGCTATAGTATTCCGTTTTCCATCATTTTTGAGGATTTGATAAAAAGGCGAAAATCACTCCGAGACCATGGGCTATAGCCCATCGTCTCGTAGTCATTTTCGTCTTTTTTTCAAATCCTTGTTTTTCATCATTTATGGCCATGGCGATGGGCTATAGCCCATGGTCTCGAACGGCATGCTATAGTATTCCGTTTTGCATCATTTTTGAGGATTTGAAAAAAAGACGAAAATCACTCCGAGACCATGGGCTATAGCCCATCGTCTCGGAGTCATTTTCGTCTTTTTTTCAAATCCTTGTTTTTCATAATTTATGACCATGGCGATGGGCTATAGCCCATGGTCTCGAACGGCATACTATAGCATGCCGTTTTGCATCATCTTTGAGGATTTGAAAAAAAGACAAAAAATCACTCCGAGACCATGGGCTATAGCCCATCGTCTCGGAGTCATTTTCGTCTTTTTTTCAAATCCTCGTTTTTCATAATTTATGACCATGGCGATGGGCTATAGCCCATGGTCTCGAACGGCATACTATAGCATGCCGTTTTCCATCATTTTTGAGGATTTGAAAAAAAGACGAAAATCACTCCGAGACCATGGGCTATATATAGCCCATCGTCTCGGGGTCATTTTCGTCTTTTTTTCAAATCCTCGTTTTTCATCATTTATGACCATGGGGATGGGCTATAGCCCATGGTCTCGAACGGCATACTATAGCATGCCGTTTTCCATCATTTTTGAGGATTTGAAAAAAAGACGAAAATCACTCCGAGTCGAGACCATGGGCTATAGCCCATCGTCTCGGAGTCATTTTCGTCTTTTTTTCAAATCCTTGTTTTTCATCATTTATGACCATGGCGATGGGCTATAGCCCATGGTCTCGAACGGCATACTATAGCATGCCGTTTTGCATCATCTTTGAGGATATGAAAAAAAGACAAAAAATCACTCCGAGACCATGGGCTATAGCCCATCGTCTCGGAGTCATTTTCGTCTTTTTTTCAAATCCTCGTTTTTCATAATTTATGACCATGGCGATGGGCTATAGCCCATGGTCTCGAACGGCATACTATAGCATGCCGTTTTCCAAAATTTTTGAGGATTTGATAAAAAGGCGAAAATCACTCCGAGACCATGGGCTATAGCCCATCGTCTCGTAGTCATTTTCGTCTTTTTTTCAAATCCTTGTTTTTCATCATTTATGGCCATGGCGATGGGCTATAGCCCATGGTCTCGAACGGCATGCTATAGTATTCCGTTTTCCATCATTTTTGAGGATTTGATAAAAAGGCGAAAATCACTCCGAGACCATGGGCTATAGCCCATCGTCTCGTAGTCATTTTCGTCTTTTTTTCAAATCCTTGTTTTTCATCATTTATGGCCATGGCGATGGGCTATAGCCCATGGTCTCGAACGGCATGCTATAGTATTCCGTTTTGCATCATTTTTGAGGATTTGAAAAAAAGACGAAAATCACTCCGAGACCATGGGCTATAGCCCATCGTCTCGGAGTCATTTTCGTCTTTTTTTCAAATCCTTGTTTTTCATAATTTATGACCATGGCGATGGGCTATAGCCCATGGTCTCGAACGGCATACTATAGCATGCCGTTTTGCATCATTTTTGAGGATTTGAAAAAAAGACGAAAATCACTCCGAGACCATGGGCTATAGCCCATCGTCTCGGAGTCATTTTCGTCTTTTTTTCAAATCCTCGTTTTTCATAATTTATGACCATGGCGATGGGCTATAGCCCATGGTCTCGAACGGCATACTATAGCATGCCGTTTTGCATCATCTTTGAGGATTTGAAAAAAAGACAAAAAATCACTCCGAGACCATGGGCTATAGCCCATCGTCTCGGAGTCATTTTCGTCTTTTTTTCAAATCCTCGTTTTTCATAATTTATGACCATGGCGATGGGCTATAGCCCATGGTCTCGAACGGCATACTATAGCATGCCGTTTTCCATCATTTTTGAGGATTTGATAAAAAGGCGAAAATCACTCCGAGACCATGGGCTATAGCCCATCGTCTCGGAGTCATTTTCGTCTTTTTTTCAAATCCTTGTTTTTCATAATTTATGACCATGGCGATGGGCTATAGCCCATGGTCTCGAACGGCATACTATAGCATGCCGTTTTCCATCATTTTTGAGGATTTGAAAAAAAGACGAAAATCACTCCGAGACCATGGGCTATATATAGCCCATCGTCTCGGAGTCATTTTCGTCTTTTTTTCAAATCCTTGTTTTTCATCATTTATGACCATGGCGATGGGCTATAGCCCATGGTCTCGAACGGCATACTATAGCATTTCGTTTTCCAAAATTTTTGAGGATTTGAAAAAAAGACGAAAATGACTCCGAGACCATGGGCTATAGCCCATCGTCTCGGAGTCATTTTCGTCTTTTTTTCAAATCCTTGTTTTTCATAATTTATGACCATGGCGATGGGCTATAGCCCATGGTCTCGAACGGCATACTATAGCATGCCGTTTTGCATCATCTTTGAGGATTTGAAAAAAAGACACAAAATCACTCCGAGACCATGGGCTATAGCCCATCGTCTCGGAGTCATTTTCGTCTTTTTTTCAAATCCTCGTTTTTCATAATTTATGACCATGGCGATGGGCTATAGCCCATGGTCTCGAACGGCATACTATAGCATGCCGTTTTCCATCATTTTTGAGGATTTGAAAAAAAGACGAAAATCACTCCGAGACCATGGGCTATATATAGCCCATCGTCTCGGGGTCATTTTCGTCTTTTTTTCAAATCCTCGTTTTTCATCATTTATGACCATGGGGATGGGCTATAGCCCATGGTCTCGAACGGCATACTATAGCATGCCGTTTTCCATCATTTTTGAGGATTTGAAAAAAAGACGAAAATCACTCCGAGTCGAGACCATGGGCTATAGCCCATCGTCTCGGAGTCATTTTCGTCTTTTTTTCAAATCCTTGTTTTTCATCATTTATGACCATGGCGATGGGCTATAGCCCATGGTCTCGAACGGCATACTATAGCATGCCGTTTTGCATCATCTTTGAGGATATGAAAAAAAGACAAAAAATCACTCCGAGACCATGGGCTATAGCCCATCGTCTCGGAGTCATTTTCGTCTTTTTTTCAAATCCTCGTTTTTCATAATTTATGACCATGGCGATGGGCTATAGCCCATGGTCTCGAACGGCATACTATAGCATGCCGTTTTGCATCATCTTTGAGGATTTGAAAAAAAGACACAAAATCACTCCGAGACCATGGGCTATAGCCCATCGTCTCGGAGTCATTTTCGTCTTTTTTTCAAATCCTCGTTTTTCATAATTTATGACCATGGCGATGGGCTATAGCCCATGGTCTCGAACGGCATACTATAGCATGCCGTTTTCCATCATTTTTGAGGATTTGAAAAAAAGACGAAAATCACTCCGAGACCATGGGCTATATATAGCCCATCGTCTCGGGGTCATTTTCGTCTTTTTTTCAAATCCTCGTTTTTCATCATTTATGACCATGGGGATGGGCTATAGCCCATGGTCTCGAACGGCATACTATAGCATGCCGTTTTCCATCATTTTTGAGGATTTGAAAAAAAGACGAAAATCACTCCGAGTCGAGACCATGGGCTATAGCCCATCGTCTCGGAGTCATTTTCGTCTTTTTTTCAAATCCTTGTTTTTCATCATTTATGACCATGGCGATGGGCTATAGCCCATGGTCTCGAACGGCATACTATAGCATGCCGTTTTGCATCATCTTTGAGGATATGAAAAAAAGACAAAAAATCACTCCGAGACCATGGGCTATAGCCCATCGTCTCGGAGTCATTTTCGTCTTTTTTTCAAATCCTCGTTTTTCATAATTTATGACCATGGCGATGGGCTATAGCCCATGGTCTCGAACGGCATACTATAGCATGCCGTTTTCCAAAATTTTTGAGGATTTGATAAAAAGGCGAAAATCACTCCGAGACCATGGGCTATAGCCCATCGTCTCGTAGTCATTTTCGTCTTTTTTTCAAATCCTTGTTTTTCATCATTTATGGCCATGGCGATGGGCTATAGCCCATGGTCTCGAACGGCATGCTATAGTATTCCGTTTTCCATCATTTTTGAGGATTTGATAAAAAGGCGAAAATCACTCCGAGACCATGGGCTATAGCCCATCGTCTCGTAGTCATTTTCGTCTTTTTTTCAAATCCTTGTTTTTCATCATTTATGGCCATGGCGATGGGCTATAGCCCATGGTCTCGAACGGCATGCTATAGTATTCCGTTTTGCATCATTTTTGAGGATTTGAAAAAAAGACGAAAATCACTCCGAGACCATGGGCTATAGCCCATCGTCTCGGAGTCATTTTCGTCTTTTTTTCAAATCCTTGTTTTTCATAATTTATGACCATGGCGATGGGCTATAGCCCATGGTCTCGAACGGCATACTATAGCATGCCGTTTTGCATCATTTTTGAGGATTTGAAAAAAAGACGAAAATCACTCCGAGACCATGGGCTATAGCCCATCGTCTCGGAGTCATTTTCGTCTTTTTTTCAAATCCTCGTTTTTCATAATTTATGACCATGGCGATGGGCTATAGCCCATGGTCTCGAACGGCATACTATAGCATGCCGTTTTGCATCATCTTTGAGGATTTGAAAAAAAGACAAAAAATCACTCCGAGACCATGGGCTATAGCCCATCGTCTCGGAGTCATTTTCGTCTTTTTTTCAAATCCTCGTTTTTCATAATTTATGACCATGGCGATGGGCTATAGCCCATGGTCTCGAACGGCATACTATAGCATGCCGTTTTCCATCATTTTTGAGGATTTGATAAAAAGGCGAAAATCACTCCGAGACCATGGGCTATAGCCCATCGTCTCGTAGTCATTTTCGTCTTTTTTTCAAATCCTTGTTTTTCATCATTTATGGCCATGGCGATGGGCTATAGCCCATGGTCTCGAACGGCATGCTATAGTATTCCGTTTTGCATCATTTTTGAGGATTTGAAAAAAAGACGAAAATGACTCCGAGACCATGGGCTATAGCCCATCGTCTCGGAGTCATTTCGTCTTTTTTTCAAATCCTTGTTTTTCATAATTTATGACCATGGCGATGGGCTATAGCCCATGGTCTCGAACGGCATACTATAGCATGCCGTTTTGCATCATCTTTGAGGATTTGAAAAAAAGACACAAAATCACTCCGAGACCATGGGCTATAGCCCATCGTCTCGGAGTCATTTTCGTCTTTTTTTCAAATCCTCGTTTTTCATAATTTATGACCATGGCGATGGGCTATAGCCCATGGTCTCGAACGGCATACTATAGCATGCCGTTTTCCATCATTTTTGAGGATTTGAAAAAAAGACGAAAATCACACCGAGACCATGGGCTATATATAGCCCATCGTCTCGGAGTCATTTTCGTCTTTTTTTCAAATCCTCGTTTTTCATAATTTATGACCATGGCGATGGGCAGCCCAGTATCACAATTAAAAGTCAAACCTCGACTTTTTGACAGACCCCGGGAAAAGTCACCGTTTGACTTTTCAAAAGTAAAATACTGACTTTGCGATGGGCTATAGCCCATGGTCTCGAACGGCATACTATAGCATGCCGTTTTCCATCATTTTTGAGGATTTGAAAAAAAGACGAAAATGACTCCGAGACCATGGGCTATAGCCCATCGTCTCGGAGTCATTTTCGTATTTTTTTCAAATCCTCGTTTTTCATCATTTATGACCATGGCGATGGGCTATAGCCCATGGTCTCGAACGGCATACTATAGCATGCCGTTTTCCATCATTTTTGAGGATTTGATAAAAAGGCGAAAATCACTCCGAGACCATGGGCTATAGCCCATCGTCTCGTAGTCATTTTCGTCTTTTTTTCAAATCCTTGTTTTTCATCATTTATGGCCATGGCGATGGGCTATAGCCCATGGTCTCGAACGGCATGCTATAGTATTCCGTTTTGCATCATTTTTGAGGATTTGAAAAAAAGACGAAAATCACTCCGAGACCATGGGCTATAGCCCATCGTCTCGGAGTCATTTTCGTCTTTTTTTCAAATCCTTGTTTTTCATAATTTATGACCATGGCGATGGGCTATAGCCCATGGTCTCGAACGGCATACTATAGCATGCCGTTTTGCATCATCTTTGAGGATTTGAAAAAAAGACAAAAAATCACTCCGAGACCATGGGCTATAGCCCATCGTCTCGGAGTCATTTTCGTCTTTTTTTCAAATCCTCGTTTTTCATAATTTATGACCATGGCGATGGGCTATAGCCCATGGTCTCGAACGGCATACTATAGCATGCCGTTTTCCATCATTTTTGAGGATTTGAAAAAAAGACGAAAATCACTCCGAGACCATGGGCTATATATAGCCCATCGTCTCGGGGTCATTTTCGTCTTTTTTTCAAATCCTCGTTTTTCATCATTTATGACCATGGGGATGGGCTATAGCCCATGGTCTCGAACGGCATACTATAGCATGCCGTTTTCCATCATTTTTGAGGATTTGAAAAAAAGACGAAAATCACTCCGAGTCGAGACCATGGGCTATAGCCCATCGTCTCGGAGTCATTTTCGTCTTTTTTTCAAATCCTTGTTTTTCATCATTTATGACCATGGCGATGGGCTATAGCCCATGGTCTCGAACGGCATACTATAGCATGCCGTTTTGCATCATCTTTGAGGATATGAAAAAAAGACAAAAAATCACTCCGAGACCATGGGCTATAGCCCATCGTCTCGGAGTCATTTTCGTCTTTTTTTCAAATCCTTGTTTTTCATCATTTATGACCATGGCGATGGGCTATAGCCCATGGTCTCGAACGGCATACTATAGCATGCCGTTTTCCATAATTTTTGAGGATTTAAAAAAAAGACGAAAATGACTCCGAGACCATGGGCTATAGCCCATCGTCTCTGAGTCATTTTCGTCTTTTTTTCAAATCCTTGTTTTTCATAATTTATGACCATGGCGATGGGCTATAGCCCATGGTCTCGAACGGCATACTATAGCATGCCGTTTTGCATCATCTTTGAGGATTTGAAAAAAAGACACAAAATCACTCCGAGACCATGGGCTATAGCCCATCGTCTCGGAGTCATTTTCGTCTTTTTTTCAAATCCTCGTTTTTCATAATTTATGACCATGGCGATGGGCTATAGCCCATGGTCTCGAACGGCATACTATAGCATGCCGTTTTCCATCATTTTTGAGGATTTGAAAAAAAGACGAAAATCACACCGAGACCATGGGCTATATATAGCCCATCGTCTCGGAGTCATTTTCGTCTTTTTTTCAAATCCTCGTTTTTCATAATTTATGACCATGGCGATGGGCAGCCCAGTATCACAATTAAAAGTCAAACCTCGACTTTTTGACAGACCCCGGGAAAAGTCACCGTTTGACTTTTCAAAAGTCAAATACTGACTTTGCGATGGGCTATAGCCCATGGTCTCGAACGGCATACTATAGCATGCCGTTTTCCATCATTTTTGAGGATTTGAAAAAAAGACGAAAATGACTCCGAGACCATGGGCTATAGCCCATCGTCTCGGAGTCATTTTCGTATTTTTTTCAAATCCTCGTTTTTCATCATTTATGGCCATGGCGATGGGCTATAGCCCATGGTCTCGAACGGCATGCTATAGTATTCCGTTTTCCATCATTTTTGAGGATTTGATAAAAAGGCGAAAATCACTCCGAGACCATGGGCTATAGCCCATCGTCTCGTAGTCATTTTCGTCTTTTTTTCAAATCCTTGTTTTTCATCATTTATGGCCATGGCGATGGGCTATAGCCCATGGTCTCGAACGGCATGCTATAGTATTCCGTTTTGCATCATTTTTGAGGATTTGAAAAAAAGACGAAAATCACTCCGAGACCATGGGCTATAGCCCATCGTCTCGGAGTCATTTTCGTCTTTTTTTCAAATCCTTGTTTTTCATAATTTATGACCATGGCGATGGGCTATAGCCCATGGTCTCGAACGGCATACTATAGCATGCCGTTTTGCATCATCTTTGAGGATTTGAAAAAAAGACAAAAAATCACTCCGAGACCATGGGCTATAGCCCATCGTCTCGGAGTCATTTTCGTCTTTTTTTCAAATCCTCGTTTTTCATAATTTATGACCATGGCGATGGGCTATAGCCCATGGTCTCGAACGGCATACTATAGCATGCCGTTTTCCATCATTTTTGAGGATTTGAAAAAAAGACGAAAATCACTCCGAGACCATGGGCTATATATAGCCCATCGTCTCGGGGTCATTTTCGTCTTTTTTTCAAATCCTCGTTTTTCATCATTTATGACCATGGGGATGGGCTATAGCCCATGGTCTCGAACGGCATACTATAGCATGCCGTTTTCCATCATTTTTGAGGATTTGAAAAAAAGACGAAAATCACTCCGAGTCGAGACCATGGGCTATAGCCCATCGTCTCGGAGTCATTTTCGTCTTTTTTTCAAATCCTTGTTTTTCATCATTTATGACCATGGCGATGGGCTATAGCCCATGGTCTCGAACGGCATACTATAGCATGCCGTTTTGCATCATCTTTGAGGATATGAAAAAAAGACAAAAAATCACTCCGAGACCATGGGCTATAGCCCATCGTCTCGGAGTCATTTTCGTCTTTTTTTCAAATCCTCGTTTTTCATAATTTATGACCATGGCGATGGGCTATAGCCCATGGTCTCGAACGGCATACTATAGCATGCCGTTTTCCAAAATTTTTGAGGATTTGATAAAAAGGCGAAAATCACTCCGAGACCATGGGCTATAGCCCATCGTCTCGTAGTCATTTTCGTCTTTTTTTCAAATCCTTGTTTTTCATCATTTATGGCCATGGCGATGGGCTATAGCCCATGGTCTCGAACGGCATGCTATAGTATTCCGTTTTCCATCATTTTTGAGGATTTGATAAAAAGGCGAAAATCACTCCGAGACCATGGGCTATAGCCCATCGTCTCGTAGTCATTTTCGTCTTTTTTTCAAATCCTTGTTTTTCATCATTTATGGCCATGGCGATGGGCTATAGCCCATGGTCTCGAACGGCATGCTATAGTATTCCGTTTTGCATCATTTTTGAGGATTTGAAAAAAAGACGAAAATCACTCCGAGACCATGGGCTATAGCCCATCGTCTCGGAGTCATTTTCGTCTTTTTTTCAAATCCTTGTTTTTCATAATTTATGACCATGGCGATGGGCTATAGCCCATGGTCTCGAACGGCATACTATAGCATGCCGTTTTGCATCATTTTTGAGGATTTGAAAAAAAGACGAAAATCACTCCGAGACCATGGGCTATAGCCCATCGTCTCGGAGTCATTTTCGTCTTTTTTTCAAATCCTCGTTTTTCATAATTTATGACCATGGCGATGGGCTATAGCCCATGGTCTCGAACGGCATACTATAGCATGCCGTTTTGCATCATCTTTGAGGATTTGAAAAAAAGACAAAAAATCACTCCGAGACCATGGGCTATAGCCCATCGTCTCGGAGTCATTTTCGTCTTTTTTTCAAATCCTCGTTTTTCATAATTTATGACCATGGCGATGGGCTATAGCCCATGGTCTCGAACGGCATACTATAGCATGCCGTTTTCCATCATTTTTGAGGATTTGATAAAAAGGCGAAAATCACTCCGAGACCATGGGCTATAGCCCATCGTCTCGGAGTCATTTTCGTCTTTTTTTCAAATCCTTGTTTTTCATAATTTATGACCATGGCGATGGGCTATAGCCCATGGTCTCGAACGGCATACTATAGCATGCCGTTTTCCATCATTTTTGAGGATTTGAAAAAAAGACGAAAATCACTCCGAGACCATGGGCTATATATAGCCCATCGTCTCGGAGTCATTTTCGTCTTTTTTTCAAATCCTTGTTTTTCATCATTTATGACCATGGCGATGGGCTATAGCCCATGGTCTCGAACGGCATACTATAGCATTTCGTTTTCCAAAATTTTTGAGGATTTGAAAAAAAGACGAAAATGACTCCGAGACCATGGGCTATAGCCCATCGTCTCGGAGTCATTTTCGTCTTTTTTTCAAATCCTTGTTTTTCATAATTTATGACCATGGCGATGGGCTATAGCCCATGGTCTCGAACGGCATACTATAGCATGCCGTTTTGCATCATCTTTGAGGATTTGAAAAAAAGACACAAAATCACTCCGAGACCATGGGCTATAGCCCATCGTCTCGGAGTCATTTTCGTCTTTTTTTCAAATCCTCGTTTTTCATAATTTATGACCATGGCGATGGGCTATAGCCCATGGTCTCGAACGGCATACTATAGCATGCCGTTTTCCATCATTTTTGAGGATTTGAAAAAAAGACGAAAATCACTCCGAGACCATGGGCTATATATAGCCCATCGTCTCGGGGTCATTTTCGTCTTTTTTTCAAATCCTCGTTTTTCATCATTTATGACCATGGGGATGGGCTATAGCCCATGGTCTCGAACGGCATACTATAGCATGCCGTTTTCCATCATTTTTGAGGATTTGAAAAAAAGACGAAAATCACTCCGAGTCGAGACCATGGGCTATAGCCCATCGTCTCGGAGTCATTTTCGTCTTTTTTTCAAATCCTTGTTTTTCATCATTTATGACCATGGCGATGGGCTATAGCCCATGGTCTCGAACGGCATACTATAGCATGCCGTTTTGCATCATCTTTGAGGATATGAAAAAAAGACAAAAAATCACTCCGAGACCATGGGCTATAGCCCATCGTCTCGGAGTCATTTTCGTCTTTTTTTCAAATCCTCGTTTTTCATAATTTATGACCATGGCGATGGGCTATAGCCCATGGTCTCGAACGGCATACTATAGCATGCCGTTTTCCAAAATTTTTGAGGATTTGATAAAAAGGCGAAAATCACTCCGAGACCATGGGCTATAGCCCATCGTCTCGTAGTCATTTTCGTCTTTTTTTCAAATCCTTGTTTTTCATCATTTATGGCCATGGCGATGGGCTATAGCCCATGGTCTCGAACGGCATGCTATAGTATTCCGTTTTCCATCATTTTTGAGGATTTGATAAAAAGGCGAAAATCACTCCGAGACCATGGGCTATAGCCCATCGTCTCGTAGTCATTTTCGTCTTTTTTTCAAATCCTTGTTTTTCATCATTTATGGCCATGGCGATGGGCTATAGCCCATGGTCTCGAACGGCATGCTATAGTATTCCGTTTTGCATCATTTTTGAGGATTTGAAAAAAAGACGAAAATCACTCCGAGACCATGGGCTATAGCCCATCGTCTCGGAGTCATTTTCGTCTTTTTTTCAAATCCTTGTTTTTCATAATTTATGACCATGGCGATGGGCTATAGCCCATGGTCTCGAACGGCATACTATAGCATGCCGTTTTGCATCATTTTTGAGGATTTGAAAAAAAGACGAAAATCACTCCGAGACCATGGGCTATAGCCCATCGTCTCGGAGTCATTTTCGTCTTTTTTTCAAATCCTCGTTTTTCATAATTTATGACCATGGCGATGGGCTATAGCCCATGGTCTCGAACGGCATACTATAGCATGCCGTTTTGCATCATCTTTGAGGATTTGAAAAAAAGACAAAAAATCACTCCGAGACCATGGGCTATAGCCCATCGTCTCGGAGTCATTTTCGTCTTTTTTTCAAATCCTCGTTTTTCATAATTTATGACCATGGCGATGGGCTATAGCCCATGGTCTCGAACGGCATACTATAGCATGCCGTTTTCCATCATTTTTGAGGATTTGATAAAAAGGCGAAAATCACTCCGAGACCATGGGCTATAGCCCATCGTCTCGTAGTCATTTTCGTCTTTTTTTCAAATCCTTGTTTTTCATCATTTATGGCCATGGCGATGGGCTATAGCCCATGGTCTCGAACGGCATGCTATAGTATTCCGTTTTGCATCATTTTTGAGGATTTGAAAAAAAGACGAAAATGACTCCGAGACCATGGGCTATAGCCCATCGTCTCGGAGTCATTTTCGTCTTTTTTTCAAATCCTTGTTTTTCATAATTTATGACCATGGCGATGGGCTATAGCCCATGGTCTCGAACGGCATACTATAGCATGCCGTTTTGCATCATCTTTGAGGATTTGAAAAAAAGACACAAAATCACTCCGAGACCATGGGCTATAGCCCATCGTCTCGGAGTCATTTTCGTCTTTTTTTCAAATCCTCGTTTTTCATAATTTATGACCATGGCGATGGGCTATAGCCCATGGTCTCGAACGGCATACTATAGCATGCCGTTTTCCATCATTTTTGAGGATTTGAAAAAAAGACGAAAATCACACCGAGACCATGGGCTATATATAGCCCATCGTCTCGGAGTCATTTTCGTCTTTTTTTCAAATCCTCGTTTTTCATAATTTATGACCATGGCGATGGGCAGCCCAGTATCACAATTAAAAGTCAAACCTCGACTTTTTGACAGACCCCGGGAAAAGTCACCGTTTGACTTTTCAAAAGTAAAATACTGACTTTGCGATGGGCTATAGCCCATGGTCTCGAACGGCATACTATAGCATGCCGTTTTCCATCATTTTTGAGGATTTGAAAAAAAGACGAAAATGACTCCGAGACCATGGGCTATAGCCCATCGTCTCGGAGTCATTTTCGTATTTTTTTCAAATCCTCGTTTTTCATCATTTATGACCATGGCGATGGGCTATAGCCCATGGTCTCGAACGGCATACTATAGCATGCCGTTTTCCATCATTTTTGAGGATTTGATAAAAAGGCGAAAATCACTCCGAGACCATGGGCTATAGCCCATCGTCTCGTAGTCATTTTCGTCTTTTTTTCAAATCCTTGTTTTTCATCATTTATGGCCATGGCGATGGGCTATAGCCCATGGTCTCGAACGGCATGCTATAGTATTCCGTTTTGCATCATTTTTGAGGATTTGAAAAAAAGACGAAAATCACTCCGAGACCATGGGCTATAGCCCATCGTCTCGGAGTCATTTTCGTCTTTTTTTCAAATCCTTGTTTTTCATAATTTATGACCATGGCGATGGGCTATAGCCCATGGTCTCGAACGGCATACTATAGCATGCCGTTTTGCATCATCTTTGAGGATTTGAAAAAAAGACAAAAAATCACTCCGAGACCATGGGCTATAGCCCATCGTCTCGGAGTCATTTTCGTCTTTTTTTCAAATCCTCGTTTTTCATAATTTATGACCATGGCGATGGGCTATAGCCCATGGTCTCGAACGGCATACTATAGCATGCCGTTTTCCATCATTTTTGAGGATTTGAAAAAAAGACGAAAATCACTCCGAGACCATGGGCTATATATAGCCCATCGTCTCGGGGTCATTTTCGTCTTTTTTTCAAATCCTCGTTTTTCATCATTTATGACCATGGGGATGGGCTATAGCCCATGGTCTCGAACGGCATACTATAGCATGCCGTTTTCCATCATTTTTGAGGATTTGAAAAAAAGACGAAAATCACTCCGAGTCGAGACCATGGGCTATAGCCCATCGTCTCGGAGTCATTTTCGTCTTTTTTTCAAATCCTTGTTTTTCATCATTTATGACCATGGCGATGGGCTATAGCCCATGGTCTCGAACGGCATACTATAGCATGCCGTTTTGCATCATCTTTGAGGATATGAAAAAAAGACAAAAAATCACTCCGAGACCATGGGCTATAGCCCATCGTCTCGGAGTCATTTTCGTCTTTTTTTCAAATCCTCGTTTTTCATAATTTATGACCATGGCGATGGGCTATAGCCCATGGTCTCGAACGGCATACTATAGCATGCCGTTTTCCAAAATTTTTGAGGATTTGATAAAAAGGCGAAAATCACTCCGAGACCATGGGCTATAGCCCATCGTCTCGTAGTCATTTTCGTCTTTTTTTCAAATCCTTGTTTTTCATCATTTATGGCCATGGCGATGGGCTATAGCCCATGGTCTCGAACGGCATGCTATAGTATTCCGTTTTCCATCATTTTTGAGGATTTGATAAAAAGGCGAAAATCACTCCGAGACCATGGGCTATAGCCCATCGTCTCGTAGTCATTTTCGTCTTTTTTTCAAATCCTTGTTTTTCATCATTTATGGCCATGGCGATGGGCTATAGCCCATGGTCTCGAACGGCATGCTATAGTATTCCGTTTTGCATCATTTTTGAGGATTTGAAAAAAAGACGAAAATCACTCCGAGACCATGGGCTATAGCCCATCGTCTCGGAGTCATTTTCGTCTTTTTTTCAAATCCTTGTTTTTCATAATTTATGACCATGGCGATGGGCTATAGCCCATGGTCTCGAACGGCATACTATAGCATGCCGTTTTGCATCATTTTTGAGGATTTGAAAAAAAGACGAAAATCACTCCGAGACCATGGGCTATAGCCCATCGTCTCGGAGTCATTTTCGTCTTTTTTTCAAATCCTCGTTTTTCATAATTTATGACCATGGCGATGGGCTATAGCCCATGGTCTCGAACGGCATACTATAGCATGCCGTTTTGCATCATCTTTGAGGATTTGAAAAAAAGACAAAAAATCACTCCGAGACCATGGGCTATAGCCCATCGTCTCGGAGTCATTTTCGTCTTTTTTTCAAATCCTCGTTTTTCATAATTTATGACCATGGCGATGGGCTATAGCCCATGGTCTCGAACGGCATACTATAGCATGCCGTTTTCCATCATTTTTGAGGATTTGATAAAAAGGCGAAAATCACTCCGAGACCATGGGCTATAGCCCATCGTCTCGTAGTCATTTTCGTCTTTTTTTCAAATCCTTGTTTTTCATCATTTATGGCCATGGCGATGGGCTATAGCCCATGGTCTCGAACGGCATGCTATAGTATTCCGTTTTGCATCATTTTTGAGGATTTGAAAAAAAGACGAAAATCACTCCGAGACCATGGGCTATAGCCCATCGTCTCGGAGTCATTTTCGTCTTTTTTTCAAATCCTTGTTTTTCATAATTTATGACCATGGCGATGGGCTATAGCCCATGGTCTCGAACGGCATACTATAGCATGCCGTTTTGCATCATCTTTGAGGATTTGAAAAAAAGACAAAAAATCACTCCGAGACCATGGGCTATAGCCCATCGTCTCGGAGTCATTTTCGTCTTTTTTTCAAATCCTCGTTTTTCATAATTTATGACCATGGCGATGGGCTATAGCCCATGGTCTCGAACGGCATACTATAGCATGCCGTTTTCCATCATTTTTGAGGATTTGAAAAAAAGACGAAAATCACTCCGAGACCATGGGCTATATATAGCCCATCGTCTCGGAGTCATTTTCGTCTTTTTTTCAAATGTCGAGACCATGGGCTATAGCCCATCGTCTTGGAGTCATTTTCGTCTTTTTTTCAAATCCTCGTTTTTCATAATTTATGACCATGGCGATGGGCAGCCCAGTATCACAATTAAAAGTCAAACCTCGACTTTTTGACAGACCCCGGGAAAAGTCACCGTTTGACTTTTCAAAAGTCAAATACTGACTTTGCGATGGGCTATAGCCCATGGTCTCGAACGGCATACTATAGCATGCCGTTTTCCATCATTTTTGAGGATTTGAAAAAAAGACGAAAATGACTCCGAGACCATGGGCTATATAGCCTGGGTAAACCCCTCCCCCCTCGCCAGATTTTCATTCTGCCTGCGGGGAGAGTCTGGCATAATCGCCTGTGTGGCTGTTTAGCCGTGGGGCGGGAGAGTAGCGTTGACGGACAACCCCTTCAGCCAATCAGCGTATATCAAAATAAGTGGCGTCATCTAAACGCGTTCCGTTCCTACTTCCTGTTCCTACTTCCTACTTCCTTCCTCCTCCACCAGTAGCCTACATAGTCTCTATGCATTGCACACAGCAGCTATTGAAATCTTCTTGCCTTGCCACACTAGTTTATTTCGAAATCAAACCAGCAACAAACGATCGTTATTTGTTATGGCTGAATCGAATGTAAACGATTTTTGCCGTCTCTGCAAAGAGAGTTGTCGGAAAGCCGGCCGTTTATCTAACACCAGGAAGATTTACGAACTGGATCCTAGCCAAAGAACCATATATCAGCGTCTGGTTTCCGTTGGCCTACAGCTGCTTCCACAAGATGACAAGTCTTTGCGTATTTGCAATAAGTGCTTCAGACAGATGACAACAATAGAGGAGTCGTTATTAACACTCAACAAATGGAAACAGGTAGAAACTGGTGCCGAACCGGCCGCTAGTAGCCAGTCCCCAACAACGAAAACTACACCACCCCAAACGGAGAAAAGGATGAGAGATTCCCCTATGAAAACACCACGGGCAGCGAAAAGGAAAAGATACTATCCTCCTACACCAAATCGCAAGTTAACCCCACTAAAAACTCCTGGGACAGCCACAAGACAAAGTGTGATAGAGGTAAGAAGTTCACAATCACAACGATGTACTAACCTGCTATTTATTACGAGTTAAAAAATGAGGAATACGAGACTGCTCGCCCCTTTACCAACTCGCTCCGCAATTTTTTTAAATGTAACAGTTAATTTAGTATTTCCCTGAAATCTGAAATGATCTTGTATACAGATTTATTTGATTGCATAGTAGTCGATCTCTATACTTACTTTATAAAGAACAACATGTCATAGAGACGGTGACTGCTTAATTAAGTTAAGACCTACTAGCAGTTCATTTCGTTTTTATTAATCACATTTCTTCCATGTTGCCCATGATTTGTAATGGCATCATCATGCTATTATGCCCGTGGATATACAGAGTGAACTTAACAATGATAAATTAATATGATAATACCTTTTAAATAATCACAAACATGAATTATGTTTGTTATTTACAGCTAGGTAGAGTAGATGAGAGTGGTTTTCAACCTTTTTCATCAATGCCAATTTTTTATTTAGCATTTGAGCCACGGACCACCATTTCATGAGATTTAGTCTTGCTGACCCAACACTAAAGAATGCTGTTATCGTTGGATACGATTTTGTCCACAATTTCATTCTCTAATTATGTAGACTAGTTACTAGACTTCTTCTAAATTAAGTAATGCAGATGTAACAATGATTTAACTGATTTAACTCTTGAGACCGTAAAATGAAACCAAATGGACCCATAAGGGTCAAAAGGTAAATAACTTATAAGGGTCCAATTGGTTACAAACTCCATCATTTAGCTGGGGACCAGCACCACTGGTGGTCCCTGGACCACTGGTTGAAAACCACTGACTAAGATCAAGCATTTGCGCTTTTCCTGTATCAATTTAAAATTTAAGTTTTACTTTGACATTGCTCTTGCTCTGCAAGTCTGCATACCACTTTGTGTTCAAAGTATGGTGTAAGAAAAATGTGTTTTGTTGGACTGTCTTTTTCTGTTTTAAAATTGGCAATATAAAGCTCCAAAACCTATTATCATCACCCGTTTATTGATAACTGAAGATGTAGCCTATTATAAAATATAAACCTAACCTCACGTCACCAGGCTTTCCACCTCTGAGGAAAGCCTAGTCTGTGTTACAAAATTGCTGTGTGAATCGGTCAGGAGCGGATGATATCGTTGCAGTCATTGTTTTGTAGTCATCAGGCAGCAACCGGAAGAATAACAAAATAATAAAAGCGTGACTCGTTCTCTCGTAGCCTGCAGCTTTTATTGAGAAAAATCGGTTTGAGGGAAAGGAAGTTCCAGATTGATGGTTCCTGCCTGATGACTACAAAACAATGACTGCAACGATATCATCCGTTCCCGACCGGATCATAAACCCAAAAAGGAATGCTGCCCTGGCTATTATAAACCTATAATTATGTATTTAAGTTGTAATGCACACTCTGCTTAATCTTTCAGCTTATCATTCATTATCCTACGGCTAAACCAATCACACTGAGATGCCCCAAATCTGCAGCAGGGATTTTGGAGAACATCGCAAAGGAAAAATGGTCAACTGCTGCAAACCTCATCATGAAACACGACACACTGCTGGACACAATCAAAGAATCTGTGCTCATTCTCCTAAACAATGAATGCAAGAGACTTTGCCAGCCAAAACAAGATTTCATGCTGTTTCGTTGTTCTCCCAAAAACTTTAAATCCTTTTCATTTGCCAAGATGGGGTCAGATCTCCAACGTCTATCTCCATTCCTGTTCTCACTGTTGTCCACCATCACAAACCAGTCTCCACTCCAAATCTGTGCTGCTGCATCTGTACTCTTGAGAGGAAGACATGAAAAATTGCCATCTGCTTTTGCATATTATATAAACAGTGTTCTGCAGTATGGTGGGGCAAAAAAGGCTGTGTTTCAAAGACTTTGCAAGTTAGGGATTTCAACCAGCCATGTCTCAGCAGTCAAGAAGCAACGTTTACTGGCAAACACATGTGGTGAAGCACTTCAGAAGCTCAAAGCTGCCAACGAATTGTTCCTCAACCCCCAGCCAAACTCAGATGGTGACCTGGACCTCAACCCCCAGCAAGGCTCGGATGGAGATGTTTTGAGATGTATGGAAATGCTTGAATTGTCTGGTAAGAGGGACGGAATTTTTAAATGTTTATGTTGTTTATTTTTTCTTTGTGTATTACTATAATGATGCATGACTTAACACCAGTGTGATTTTTTTTGTATTATTCATACCCAGAGCCTTATAATAAATGTAATGATTTCCTATTATTCTTACTTTTGTTTTTGCAATAGAGGGAGCACCGAGCACTTCAGCTGTAGACGAGGCAAGTGTCAGAGAGGACATGGACTGGTTAGACATGGACATCCAGGACACAGAGGAACAACAAAGCACTTCACAACAGCAGACCAGTGAATTAGAATTCCAGACTTTCAATGCATTAATGGCTGCCGCAGAGGCATCACCACCACTAAGCCTAGAGTTAACCAACCAGCCACCACACAGCTACTCAATAATATTAGACAATCTGGACTTCTACATGCCCACACACCACCAGTCAATAGATAGAAGCAACAAATCTATACACTGGACTCATCTCATGGCTGTGGAAGACAGAGTACCCACCCACCACCTCAGCAACGAGAAACCCCGGCTGTCTCTCACAGGGTACGACATTAAGACATCTATGCCTAGCCGTGAATCGCAATGGAGCATGGAACAGGAATTCATTGTACTCGGAGCAAGAATCCTCACCCAGCATCTTGACGCCTTCAAACCCCTACGCAACGTTGCAGTCCATCACATTCCCCATGAGTATTCAGAGAACATGTCAAAGGCTTCCACCCATGTAAGTGCTGTTAGCTAAACAATGCAATTAGTATTAACCTTCACTGTCAATGTGTATAGACATAAGCCTGTGTTGTTATAATCACTATATTGTCAATATACTCTTCATAGCATCCCCTTGGTCTCCTCTTTAAAAATGAGAACGAATCTGACGACCTGCAAGCCATTCTGGAGCATATACAGACCAAGTAAGTAATTTTAAATGTGAATTGTGTGTGTGTGTGTGTGTGTTTGAGAGAGAGAGAGGCTGAATGGTGTTAAAAGACTTGTGTATTTTGTAGCTATGTACCAAAGGGCAAGGATGGCATGGAAACTCTCCTGGTTGGAGGTGACAGGCTCACTGAAGGTGCCAGTCGCAAAATGCAGTGGACCATGGGCAATGGAAGATCACCCGAAGTAAGACTTGCAGGAATGCAGTTCAAGTTTGAAGACTGGCACGCTATCAGAAACCTTTATGAAGTGAGTGAATTTAAATGGTCAACAGATGGTTACGAAATGAATAGTTTTTTGGCTAATAAAATAAAAGCTTGTGCTGTCCCCCAATAGCATGTTGACTTCAAGGATATCTTTATATTTAAACACACAATGCCCTTGTCTAAGAGAACAAGTAATAATACTTGTTGCAAATTGAACAAAGTTTGATTACCATATATAGATTGAAGCTTCAAACTTTTGTTTCTGCTATAGTGTAATCTAATACAAAATGTCATTCAGATATATCATAAGGTCTTCTTCAAAGACGCGTCTGCCAAAGACCACGGTACCTTGCTGGCGAACATGAACAAGCTCAGGTTTGTAATACCGACTCAAAATGTAACCCTATTCAAAAATACCTTATGATCATATTAGTTGAATGCTCATAATTTCTGTTTATTAAACCTGTTTATTTAACTGTATCTTCTGTTTATTCTGCAGTGAAAACCGGCCCCATGAATTTTGGCCTGTCCATGTGCATGCGTGCGTGCGTGTTTGAGTGTTTGAGTGAGTGAGTGAGTGAATGAGGGAGAGAGAGATAGGGCAAAGTGATCTATGAAGTCCTGTCCCCAGTGAACACCTGGCCGCTATTGGCTTGGTATCAAAAGATTCAACTGGTTCGTGTAACTGTCTGTCTGTCTGTCTGTCTGTCTGTCTGTCTGTGGGCGTGTGTGTGCGCGCGTGTGCGTGCAAAAGGAGTTGGCCCAGTCGTCTTGCAAGTGTGAGTCTGTGTGTGAGAGAGAGAGAGAAAGAGGGGCACAATATAGTGCAATTAAACTTGTTAATATGTCCTAGGTGCAGCAATGCGAAGAAGGGCCCAAAAGTTGCATTCAATGCATATAAAGAGTTTGTGGCTAAAGAGACAGCAGCACTTTTCCTGGCAGCAGCAATGACCATTTTTCAGCTGAAGGATGTCTCTGGTATAACACATTTTTTTTTATCAATTAAAACATTTTCATTCCTATATTGGATTAATAGGTAGTATTTCCATCAACATGCTGTTTTTTCTTGCACTGTTTCCGCTAACAGAAACGCCTGAGGGATTCATCCCAGACAACGTAAGGGATGCCGAGGATATGGAACTCAAGCGGACCTGGCTGCATGACAAAGCAGCGCTAGTTGTGAAAACCTTCGTCAACATCAATGACACCACGTCTGCCGTTGCAACAGCGGTTACCCTGGCCGAAGAACAACAACCTGAGGTTTTTTAACATTTCCATAATAGTAATTTGTTTGTTTGATGAGGCCGTGCCATCTAGACTAAAATAGTTAGTATGTATGTTAGCAATACAAATATGTAAACCATATTGTAAGATATTGCAGTGTGACTGTCACTGTACCAAAGGGGTGCCCACCCTTTTTTGACTTGAGAGCTACTTTCAAAATGACCAGCTCAACAAGATCTACCCACCTGAAAATAGTTTAAATATGTACCTGAGGGTGCTTTAGAATAGCGGCGCTGGCATTACATATAAGACAAATGTACTTGGAATGGGAAATAGAGGGGGGGAAATGGAATAGGTAGGGTTTTTTTTGTATTTAATTTATAATGCTACCGATGTTTGTGCACAGCAACACTGAAAACAAAATGTTGCATTGTGGATTTGAGCTGACAGGTGCTTTTTGATCAAGTCACCTTTAATTCAAGTGGCAGATGCCAAGAATTGTTTATATTATATATATATATTATATATTGAATTGAAATATTCTTTAGGGGCATGTTGTCATGTGATTCACCTGTGCCTTGCTGTACCACATTTGTCTTAGGCATAGCACACTGTATTCCACTGTCTTTCTTTTAAGTCTTACACTGTCGTCTCCACAGACACAGCTTAGGTGCCGCATGGAAGGCTGCTCAAAGGTCTACAAGCACAAGAAGTCTCGCAATACACATGAGCTCAAATACCACAAACTCCAGCTACAACCAGATGTACCGACCTCCCCAACCACCCCTACAATGGACCACAAAACAGAACATTCAGTGGCAAGATTAAGCTTTGGTTTTTTTTTGATGAATCTACGCGATGCTGTGAAAGAAGGAGACGGAAAGAGGCTATTGAAGCTGTACACAGTTGCCCTTATGTACTATAAAGCATATGGTCACACTCAGTATGCCTACAGCACCTTCCTGCTATCGGTGCAACTGAATGCCACTCTTTCACCCAAGTTGGTCCACAGCATCACATATAACCGTTTTTGGAGCAGCAGGGGGGGGAAAGGAAATAACATCAGCCTAGACTTGCACCTGGAACACTTGAACAATTTCCTCAAGTCTTTCTTGAAGGGCCTTGGAGCAAACCTGACCGAGCAATCTGCCAGCAGAATTAGTAGGTCCATCAGTGTCCTCAAGCACTTGTTAGATGCCACAGACGCTGAGTTGGGAGTGGCCAAGCAAAGTGGCAGGCATCACACACCTGACCAGACAAACGACATCAGAGCACTGGTCCAGGTTGCCCTTGAGGGAGAGCTCTTTGCAAGTCATCCCGGCAGAGAATTCAGTGCCTTCCCTCGTTTTGACAGGAACCTCCTGTCCAAATTCAATTACAGTGAATATCGTTTGTGGATGAAGGCTAGGCTAAGAGAATGGAGAGTAGTTCAAATGTGAAACTTCCCTGAGTATTTTGTCTCCCATTTCTCATGTGCAATTGTACAGGGACATATTTTGGCTTAACAAAGCTCTGAATGTAGGGTAACCATTTGTCCTTTCCATTTATTTTATATGTTTGTGTGTCTGTTATAAATGTTGCTTTTTCATTGTTTAATTTGTAAAATAAAATGCTTTGAACACCACCTTTGCATTTCTTAAATAGCACTGTGTTAATACAGCATAAGGTCTCAAAGGACAGGCAGTCGTCAGACTTCCACAAAACAATTTATTGTGAGAGAGAGCACAAGTTGATTCATACATGACATGATATAGTCCTACAGGATATAGTGTTTTTGGGTCACACGTCTGGGAAGCTTCAAAGGATTAGACAGACAATGGCTTTCTCCACAGGGTACCGCATGGGAATCTCTTGAGGTGTTGACTTCCCTTAAAAGTGTTACCAAAATAATTATTCTACATTCTCTACTTGTACTGTAAATTAACCCCTGAGCTGCATGAGACCTGCTTGATTGGATCAACCCAACAAAATGTTTCCTGTGACTAAAGCCAAATTTAACCTGGAAAGTGGTCCATCTTAACATTCTAATGTCTTTGATTGTTACGTCATGTTGATAAATATTTAACTGTCCAGAAGAGAGAAGCACTTCATGGATGGCTGATGTTTGATGTCAATCTCTCCCGGATTTAATCCACACCATGCAATAAGGGAACGCCATCTTAAAATAGTTATATATTTAGATCAATGAGCAAGGAAATTGATAAGAAGCTCCTGGATTCTGTTTGTCTAGCACAGTGGTTTTAAAAAAATAATATCCAGGTCCATTATTTGGCATTTGAGATTTAGCCCATTCTGGGTGTTTTAAGCATTATGTTATACTGTAGCTGTTCAAGTAGATCTACAAGCTCATAGCGCTGCACCGAGTGCCGCGCTACAAGCTTGTAGATCTGCTATTTTTTGAAAAATCCTGAAAATGTGGTGCAAATGTTTTTAACTCAAATCTTTGCTTCCGGGGGGTCCCTGGAACAACATATTTTCAGATGGGGGTCGGCAGCCAATGACATATATTTTTGGGGGTCCTCGACATGAAAATGTTTGAGAACCACTGACATAGAAACATGGGTTTTTCAGAAAACTGCCTTAGATTTAGAAGACATTTGTAGAATTGTCCTCAGGTCTAAATGGGTGAAGCTCTGACCTTAAACGTTAAATATGTGGTACCATAGGAGAGATAAACGTTTACCAAAATGATTATTCTACATTCTCTAATATAGTGTATACTGTAAATGAAGTAATGCAGACTATAATAGAACTCTAGGGAGTGTAAAATGAAACCAAATTGACCCGTCAATCGGTAGATTTAAAAAGCAAGGCTTTTGCACACCTACAACCGACAAGAAATAGAGTATCCAACAATGAAATCTTTATTAAGTTGCATTCAGAAAAGTACATAAGTATTGACTCAAAACAAAACAAATGTACATGCTCAGGCCAACTTCAAATGTCATCATTTGAGCTGGAATTGGAATCCTCATTGGAATCACAGTATGTGTCTTCATCTGACTCATCAAAATACCCACGGTAATAAATATCTGGCGGACAAATGCTAGCACCCTCTGTGGGGTTGGCAGGCGGCATATCTTCAATGTCATGAAAAACATCATTGATAACTTGTAATATGTGCCGTGCATGTTCGTGGCTGTAGACAGGAAGGTGGTTATCTATGTAATCTATGTTGAAGATGTTTGCACACTTTTCCAAAACGGCAACAATCAATTGATCACTAAATCCTGTACAAGCAGCCTGGCTAGTAAAGAGGTATGGGAGGTCTGCAACCAAATCGTTTTTGTACTTCTCCAACTGTGCCTTGATTAATGTTTTGTGATTACGTGTAACCACCCTTGACTGCAAAGGTACACAAATATTTTTCTGCTGCTCATAAATGGGTAGAGGCTCCACACAAACACCTGATCCATCACATGAACATGACTTATGGCAAAATGTACAGCACAGATGACCTGGCTCAAGACTTTCTGTAATCTCTTCAAATTTACTATACAAAGCTTTTCTCAAGCAACTGGTTCTGCCTTCTGTAAACAAATCTCGTACTGCCTTATCCACATGAAATTACCTTGTGTTGTATAAAACTGCGTGTGATTGCACTCCGTTTCTCCCAGCTCTGCCAGCCTGTTGGACTATCGCTTCTGTGTCGTTTGGTGGACCAAACATAACCACATGAGAGATATTGGGAAAGTTGAGGCCCATCCCGAGCGCAGTTGTGGCAGCAACAACTCTGCAATTCCCCTGTCCATTCAGTGAACTAATTACAAAGTTCTTGTTGTCTTTGTCAGTCCCTTTATGGTACATGCCAATCAATTCATTGTCCCACTTTTTCTCTGGGTCCCTGTCTAACCAGAAATCTTCACCTAGTTCTGCTTTCAGATAGTGGTACACCTCTGCTGTCTTGTCACGTGACCGGCAGTAGATAATGATCTGTGCCATCGCTGTTCCCTTGGCTCGAACATCATCCACTATCCAGTCAAGACATTGTACTTTTTCGTGGCGTGGTGCTGAGGCTAGTGCTAGTCGGATGTTGGTTCTGTTGGGGCTCACAATCACCCGTGTTGCATTCTCCATTGCTAGAAGTCTGGTGACTCTGTCTCTGGACTCCATGTCTGCTGATGCGGTCAGAGCCAACACTGGGGTGCCTGAAGAAGACATAAGAATAAGAATATAATACATGATGTCACAAATAAACAGTGCTATTTATTGCAGAATAGTGCAATGGTAAATTACAAGACATCAAAATAATTAGCCTGGTAAAACAGAATGTGAGTTCACGTGACCGGCTGGTTTATCAAACTATCGGATGAGACATCAGACCAAACCAACAGAACAGGTTTATTCATTATGTACCGCACTACAGTTAACCCATTTAGACCTGAGGCCGCATCTGTGTCGCCTTATAGCTTTTAACCATTATTTAAAACTGTAGCTGTTGAAAAATAGCAGATCTACAAGCTATTTTTCAACTCAAATATTTGCTTCTGGGGGCTCCCTGGAACAACATATTTTCAGATGGGGGTCGGTGGCCAATTACATATAATTTTGGGTGTCCTTGACGTTAAATAGTTTGAGCACCACTGATATAGAAAACTGTCATGATTTTGTATGACATTTTGTAGAATCTGGTCTCAGATTTAAATGGGTTAAAGGGTTCATTTTACTCACCTTGTTTCACAATGGATCGGAGTACACTAAGCTTTGAAAAGCTATCTCTGAAGGCAGGTTTCCCCTTTGCACCCAGTCCCCTGATGAAGACAATAAAGCAGACAATGTTGATGATTACCACATTGAAGCCAGTAGCCTAATGTTCCACTTGTGTTCACAGATAACATGTTGTTGATTGATTATGTTATTAACAGTTTGTAGAATGGGTACAGTTCAACTACAGTACAAGTAAGAGAATAAATCCATTAAAAGCACTAAGACTAGTTTTCATCAGGGTCACCCGGTTTCTATTCATCAGAACATTTAAAGACAAATAAACACTTCTATGCAACTTCTATACAACAAAAAAAGAAATCATCATATACACATGAAAAATAGGGGGCCTACGTCCTAGCCCTGGTAGTCTACTACAGTGATTTTTAACCAGTGTTCCGGGGACCACCAGTGATCTTTGAGCGGGTTACAGGTGGTCCCCAGTTAAATTATGGAAAGTTGGTTACCAAATGTACCCTTATTATAGATTATCTCAACTCTCTCTATTGTTAAACATCTGCATTACTTAATTTAAAAGAAGTCTACACAATTACAGAATGTAGAATGTTATTTTGATCAACGTTTGCCTGCTATCTCTCCTAATCATACAGCATGGAATTGTGGACATTTTATACAACAATAACAAAATATTGAGGCTAATTGTCTTCAAATAGTGGTCTGTGGCTCAAGTTCTGAATAAATAAGGTGCCTTGATATGAAAAGGGTTTAAAACCACTGCCCTACTAGTCTACAACACAAATAATCATAAGTTTAAACAGTAACAGGAGATTCTATATATATTTACCATTTATATGCGACGTGTACTTCATCGACCACTATTCCCATGATGTTTTCACGATACACAGGACTTTCCAGCATTTTCAGCCACTTATCATTCATCAGCCAAGCCTCTGGACTGCCAAATACTAATTGATAGGATCCCTGTTCTAGGTCTGTAACGTTGTGAACACCAAGCTGCATAGCAGTAACTCCTAGTTTTGTTGCTTCTTTTATCTGGTCCTCCATCAGCGCGACGAGTGGCGAAACAATGATGAAGATAGGATTGCTGTCTGGGAACATTTTCTTTGTCACCAACGGTGCAAGTTGATATACTAAGCTTTTTCCAAAACCTGTAGGAAGAACGCAGAGAATGTCCCGTGCACTGAGAAACTCCACAAGTGCATACTCTTGCTCTTGTTTAATTGCTGTTATTGAATCAATTTCTGCAATAACTTCCCCTATGGCTGTTTTTATTCCGTCGGTAACGTCACTGCTAGCTACTAGCTCCGCCATGTTTGTTGTGGTGAATGAGTCGAGCAGTACATACGTCATCAACTGCTCAAATCGTTCCTGATTGGCCAACGTGCGCTGTCAATCACAGAGCCCTGAGCTCGGTCGCGGATTGGCTCGTACCAAAGCTGATACAATGCTAAAGACTTTGTATTACCATTTTGCCAGACTCAACCCTCCTGGCAGAATGAAATGTTGTCCAGTAGGGGGAGTGGGTTTACCCAGGCTATGGGCTATAGCCCATCGTCTCGGAGTCATTTTCGTCTTTTTTTCAAATCCTCGTTTTTCATAATTTATGACCATGGCGATGGGCTATAGCCCATGGTCTCGAACGGCATACTATAGCATGCCGTTTTCCATCATTTTTGAGGATTTGATAAAAAGGCGAAAATCACTCCGAGACCATGGGCTATAGCCCATCGTCTCGTAGTCATTTTCGTCTTTTTTTCAAATCCTTGTTTTTCATCATTTATGGCCATGGCGATGGGCTATAGCCCATGGTCTCGAACGGCATGCTATAGTATTCCGTTTTGCATCATTTTTGAGGATTTGAAAAAAAGACGAAAATCACTCCGAGACCATGGGCTATAGCCCATCGTCTCGGAGTCATTTTCGTCTTTTTTTCAAATCCTTGTTTTTCATAATTTATGACCATGGCGATGGGCTATAGCCCATGGTCTCGAACGGCATACTATAGCATGCCGTTTTGCATCATCTTTGAGGATTTGAAAAAAAGACAAAAAATCACTCCGAGACCATGGGCTATAGCCCATCGTCTCGGAGTCATTTTCGTCTTTTTTTCAAATCCTCGTTTTTCATAATTTATGACCATGGCGATGGGCTATAGCCCATGGTCTCGAACAGCATACTATAGCATGCCGTTTTCCATCATTTTTGAGGATTTGAAAAAAAGACGAAAATCACTCCGAGACCATGGGCTATATATAGCCCATCGTCTCGGAGTCATTTTCGTCTTTTTTTCAAATCCTCGTTTTTCATCATTTATGACCATGGGGATGGGCTATAGCCCATGGTCTCGAACGGCATACTATAGCATGCCGTTTTCCATCATTTTTGAGGATTTGAAAAAAAGACGAAAATCACTCCGAGTCGAGACCATGGGCTATAGCCCATCGTCTTGGAGTCATTTTCGTCTTTTTTTCAAATCCTCGTTTTTCATAATTTATGACCATGGCGATGGGCAGCCCAGTATCACAATTAAAAGTCAAACCTCGACTTTTTGACAGACCCCGGGAAAAGTCACCGTTTGACTTTTCAAAAGTCAAATACTGACTTTGCGATGGGCTATAGCCCATGGTCTCGAACGGCATACTATAGCATGCCGTTTTCCATCATTTTTGAGGATTTGAAAAAAAGACGAAAATGACTCCGAGACCATGGGCTATAGCCCATCGTCTCGGAGTCATTTTCGTCTTTTTTTCAAATCCTCGTTTTTCATAATTTATGACCATGGCGATGGGCTATAGCCAATGGTCTCGAACGGCATACTATAGCATGCCGTTTTCCATCATTTTTGAGGATTTGATAAAAAGGCGAAAATCACTCCGAGACCATGGGCTATAGCCCATCGTCTCGTAGTCATTTTCGTCTTTTTTTCAAATCCTTGTTTTTCATCATTTATGGCCATGGCGATGGGCTATAGCCCATGGTCTCGAACGGCATGCTATAGTATTCCGTTTTGCATCATTTTTGAGGATTTGAAAAAAAGACGAAAATCACTCCGAGACCATGGGCTATAGCCCATCGTCTCGGAGTCATTTTCGTCTTTTTTTCAAATCCTTGTTTTTCATAATTTATGACCATGGCGATGGGCTATAGCCCATGGTCTCGAACGGCATACTATAGCATGCCGTTTTGCATCATCTTTGAGGATTTGAAAAAAAGACAAAAAATCACTCCGAGACCATGGGCTATAGCCCATCGTCTCGGAGTCATTTTCGTCTTTTTTTCAAATCCTCGTTTTTCATAATTTATGACCATGGCGATGGGCTATAGCCCATGGTCTCGAACGGCATACTATAGCATGCCGTTTTCCATCATTTTTGAGGATTTGAAAAAAAGACGAAAATCACTCCGAGACCATGGGCTATATATAGCCCATCGTCTCGGAGTCATTTTCGTCTTTTTTTCAAATCCTCGTTTTTCATCATTTATGACCATGGGGATGGGCTATAGCCCATGGTCTCGAACGGCATACTATAGCATGCCGTTTTCCATCATTTTTGAGGATTTGAAAAAAAGACGAAAATCACTCCGAGTCGAGACCATGGGCTATAGCCCATCGTCTTGGAGTCATTTTCGTCTTTTTTTCAAATCCTCGTTTTTCATAATTTATGACCATGGCGATGGGCAGCCCAGTATCACAATTAAAAGTCAAACCTCGACTTTTTGACAGACCCCGGGAAAAGTCACCGTTTGACTTTTCAAAAGTCAAATACTGACTTTGCGATGGGCTATAGCCCATGGTCTCGAACGGCATACTATAGCATGCCGTTTTCCATCATTTTTGAGGATTTGAAAAAAAGACGAAAATGACTCCGAGACCATGGGCTATAGCCCATCGTCTCGGAGTCATTTTCGTCTTTTTTTCAAATCCTCGTTTTTCATAATTTATGACCATGGCGATGGGCTATAGCCCATGGTCTCGAACGGCATACTATAGCATGCCGTTTTCCATCATTTTTGAGGATTTGATAAAAAGGCGAAAATCACTCCGAGACCATGGGCTATAGCCCATCGTCTCGTAGTCATTTTCGTCTTTTTTTCAAATCCTTGTTTTTCATCATTTATGGCCATGGCGATGGGCTATAGCCCATGGTCTCGAACGGCATGCTATAGTATTCCGTTTTGCATCATTTTTGAGGATTTGAAAAAAAGACGAAAATCACTCCGAGACCATGGGCTATAGCCCATCGTCTCGGAGTCATTTTCGTCTTTTTTTCAAATCCTTGTTTTTCATAATTTATGACCATGGCGATGGGCTATAGCCCATGGTCTCGAACGGCATACTATAGCATGCCGTTTTGCATCATCTTTGAGGATTTGAAAAAAAGACAAAAAATCACTCCGAGACCATGGGCTATAGCCCATCGTCTCGGAGTCATTTTCGTCTTTTTTTCAAATCCTCGTTTTTCATAATTTATGACCATGGCGATGGGCTATAGCCCATGGTCTCGAACGGCATACTATAGCATGCCGTTTTCCATCATTTTTGAGGATTTGAAAAAAAGACGAAAATCACTCCGAGACCATGGGCTATATATAGCCCATCGTCTCGGAGTCATTTTCGTCTTTTTTTCAAATCCTCGTTTTTCATCATTTATGACCATGGGGATGGGCTATAGCCCATGGTCTCGAACGGCATACTATAGCATGCCGTTTTCCATCATTTTTGAGGATTTGAAAAAAAGACGAAAATCACTCCGAGTCGAGACCATGGGCTATAGCCCATCGTCTTGGAGTCATTTTCGTCTTTTTTTCAAATCCTCGTTTTTCATAATTTATGACCATGGCGATGGGCAGCCCAGTATCACAATTAAAAGTCAAACCTCGACTTTTTGACAGACCCCGGGAAAAGTCACCGTTTGACTTTTCAAAAGTCAAATACTGACTTTGCGATGGGCTATAGCCCATGGTCTCGAACGGCATACTATAGCATGCCGTTTTCCATCATTTTTGAGGATTTGAAAAAAAGACGAAAATGACTCCGAGACCATGGGCTATAGCCCATCGTCTCGGAGTCATTTTCGTCTTTTTTTCAAATCCTCGTTTTTCATAATTTATGACCATGGCGATGGGCTATAGCCAATGGTCTCGAACGGCATACTATAGCATACCGTTTTCCATCATTTTTGAGGATTTGATAAAAAGGCGAAAATCACTCCGAGACCATGGGCTATAGCCCATCGTCTCGTAGTCATTTTCGTCTTTTTTTCAAATCCTTGTTTTTCATCATTTATGGCCATGGCGATGGGCTATAGCCCATGGTCTCGAACGGCATGCTATAGTATTCCGTTTTGCATCATTTTTGAGGATTTGAAAAAAAGACGAAAATCACTCCGAGACCATGGGCTATAGCCCATCGTCTCGGAGTCATTTTCGTCTTTTTTTCAAATCCTTGTTTTTCATAATTTATGACCATGGCGATGGGCTATAGCCCATGGTCTCGAACGGCATACTATAGCATGCCGTTTTGCATCATCTTTGAGGATTTGAAAAAAAGACAAAAAATCACTCCGAGACCATGGGCTATAGCCCATCGTCTCGGAGTCATTTTCGTCTTTTTTTCAAATCCTCGTTTTTCATAATTTATGACCATGGCGATGGGCTATAGCCCATGGTCTCGAACGGCATACTATAGCATGCCGTTTTCCATCATTTTTGAGGATTTGAAAAAAAGACGAAAATCACTCCGAGACCATGGGCTATATATAGCCCATCGTCTCGGAGTCATTTTCGTCTTTTTTTCAAATCCTCGTTTTTCATCATTTATGACCATGGGGATGGGCTATAGCCCATGGTCTCGAACGGCATACTATAGCATGCCGTTTTCCATCATTTTTGAGGATTTGAAAAAAAGACGAAAATCACTCCGAGTCGAGACCATGGGCTATAGCCCATCGTCTTGGAGTCATTTTCGTCTTTTTTTCAAATCCTCGTTTTTCATAATTTATGACCATGGCGATGGGCAGCCCAGTATCACAATTAAAAGTCAAACCTCGACTTTTTGACAGACCCCGGGAAAAGTCACCGTTTGACTTTTCAAAAGTCAAATACTGACTTTGCGATGGGCTATAGCCCATGGTCTCGAACGGCATACTATAGCATGCCGTTTTCCATCATTTTTGAGGATTTGAAAAAAAGACGAAAATGACTCCGAGACCATGGGCTATAGCCCATCGTCTCGGAGTCATTTTCGTCTTTTTTTCAAATCCTCGTTTTTCATAATTTATGACCATGGCGATGGGCTATAGCCCATGGTCTCGAACGGCATACTATAGCATGCCGTTTTCCATCATTTTTGAGGATTTGATAAAAAGGCGAAAATCACTCCGAGACCATGGGCTATAGCCCATCGTCTCGTAGTCATTTTCGTCTTTTTTTCAAATCCTTGTTTTTCATCATTTATGGCCATGGCGATGGGCTATAGCCCATGGTCTCGAACGGCATGCTATAGTATTCCGTTTTGCATCATTTTTGAGGATTTGAAAAAAAGACGAAAATCACTCCGAGACCATGGGCTATAGCCCATCGTCTCGGAGTCATTTTCGTCTTTTTTTCAAATCCTTGTTTTTCATAATTTATGACCATGGCGATGGGCTATAGCCCATGGTCTCGAACGGCATACTATAGCATGCCGTTTTGCATCATCTTTGAGGATTTGAAAAAAAGACAAAAAATCACTCCGAGACCATGGGCTATAGCCCATCGTCTCGGAGTCATTTTCGTCTTTTTTTCAAATCCTCGTTTTTCATAATTTATGACCATGGCGATGGGCTATAGCCCATGGTCTCGAACGGCATACTATAGCATGCCGTTTTCCATCATTTTTGAGGATTTGAAAAAAAGACGAAAATCACTCCGAGACCATGGGCTATATATAGCCCATCGTCTCGGAGTCATTTTCGTCTTTTTTTCAAATCCTCGTTTTTCATCATTTATGACCATGGGGATGGGCTATAGCCCATGGTCTCGAACGGCATACTATAGCATGCCGTTTTCCATCATTTTTGAGGATTTGAAAAAAAGACGAAAATCACTCCGAGACCATGGGCTATATATAGCCCATCGTCTCGGAGTCATTTTCGTCTTTTTTTCAAATCCTCGTTTTTCATCATTTATGACCATGGGGATGGGCTATAGCCCATGGTCTCGAACGGCATACTATAGCATGCCGTTTTCCATCATTTTTGAGGATTTGAAAAAAAGACGAAAATCACTCCGAGTCGAGACCATGGGCTATAGCCCATCGTCTTGGAGTCATTTTCGTCTTTTTTTCAAATCCTCGTTTTTCATAATTTATGACCATGGCGATGGGCAGCCCAGTATCACAATTAAAAGTCAAACCTCGACTTTTTGACAGACCCCGGGAAAAGTCACCGTTTGACTTTTCAAAAGTCAAATACTGACTTTGCGATGGGCTATAGCCCATGGTCTCGAACGGCATACTATAGCATGCCGTTTTCCATCATTTTTGAGGATTTGAAAAAAAGACGAAAATGACTCCGAGACCATGGGCTATAGCCCATCGTCTCGGAGTCATTTTCGTCTTTTTTTCAAATCCTCGTTTTTCATAATTTATGACCATGGCGATGGGCTATAGCCCATGGTCTCGAACGGCATACTATAGCATGCCGTTTTCCATCATTTTTGAGGATTTGATAAAAAGGCGAAAATCACTCCGAGACCATGGGCTATAGCCCATCGTCTCGTAGTCATTTTCGTCTTTTTTTCAAATCCTTGTTTTTCATCATTTATGGCCATGGCGATGGGCTATAGCCCATGGTCTCGAACGGCATGCTATAGTATTCCGTTTTGCATCATTTTTGAGGATTTGAAAAAAAGACGAAAATCACTCCGAGACCATGGGCTATAGCCCATCGTCTCGGAGTCATTTTCGTCTTTTTTTCAAATCCTTGTTTTTCATAATTTATGACCATGGCGATGGGCTATAGCCCATGGTCTCGAACGGCATACTATAGCATGCCGTTTTGCATCATCTTTGAGGATTTGAAAAAAAGACAAAAAATCACTCCGAGACCATGGGCTATAGCCCATCGTCTCGGAGTCATTTTCGTCTTTTTTTCAAATCCTCGTTTTTCATAATTTATGACCATGGCGATGGGCTATAGCCCATGGTCTCGAACGGCATACTATAGCATGCCGTTTTCCATCATTTTTGAGGATTTGAAAAAAAGACGAAAATCACTCCGAGACCATGGGCTATATATAGCCCATCGTCTCGGAGTCATTTTCGTCTTTTTTTCAAATCCTCGTTTTTCATCATTTATGACCATGGGGATGGGCTATAGCCCATGGTCTCGAACGGCATACTATAGCATGCCGTTTTCCATCATTTTTGAGGATTTGAAAAAAAGACGAAAATCACTCCGAGACCATGGGCTATATATAGCCCATCGTCTCGGAGTCATTTTCGTCTTTTTTTCAAATCCTCGTTTTTCATCATTTATGACCATGGGGATGGGCTATAGCCCATGGTCTCGAACGGCATACTATAGCATGCCGTTTTCCATCATTTTTGAGGATTTGAAAAAAAGACGAAAATCACTCCGAGTCGAGACCATGGGCTATAGCCCATCGTCTTGGAGTCATTTTCGTCTTTTTTTCAAATCCTCGTTTTTCATAATTTATGACCATGGCGATGGGCAGCCCAGTATCACAATTAAAAGTCAAACCTCGACTTTTTGACAGACCCCGGGAAAAGTCACCGTTTGACTTTTCAAAAGTCAAATACTGACTTTGCGATGGGCTATAGCCCATGGTCTCGAACGGCATACTATAGCATGCCGTTTTCCATCATTTTTGAGGATTTGAAAAAAAGACGAAAATGACTCCGAGACCATGGGCTATAGCCCATCGTCTCGGAGTCATTTTCGTCTTTTTTTCAAATCCTCGTTTTTCATAATTTATGACCATGGCGATGGGCTATAGCCCATGGTCTCGAACGGCATACTATAGCATGCCGTTTTCCATCATTTTTGAGGATTTGATAAAAAGGCGAAAATCACTCCGAGACCATGGGCTATAGCCCATCGTCTCGTAGTCATTTTCGTCTTTTTTTCAAATCCTTGTTTTTCATCATTTATGGCCATGGCGATGGGCTATAGCCCATGGTCTCGAACGGCATGCTATAGTATTCCGTTTTGCATCATTTTTGAGGATTTGAAAAAAAGACGAAAATCACTCCGAGACCATGGGCTATAGCCCATCGTCTCGGAGTCATTTTCGTCTTTTTTTCAAATCCTTGTTTTTCATAATTTATGACCATGGCGATGGGCTATAGCCCATGGTCTCGAACGGCATACTATAGCATGCCGTTTTGCATCATCTTTGAGGATTTGAAAAAAAGACAAAAAATCACTCCGAGACCATGGGCTATAGCCCATCGTCTCGGAGTCATTTTCGTCTTTTTTTCAAATCCTCGTTTTTCATAATTTATGACCATGGCGATGGGCTATAGCCCATGGTCTCGAACAGCATACTATAGCATGCCGTTTTCCATCATTTTTGAGGATTTGAAAAAAAGACGAAAATCACTCCGAGACCATGGGCTATATATAGCCCATCGTCTCGGAGTCATTTTCGTCTTTTTTTCAAATCCTCGTTTTTCATCATTTATGACCATGGGGATGGGCTATAGCCCATGGTCTCGAACGGCATACTATAGCATGCCGTTTTCCATCATTTTTGAGGATTTGAAAAAAAGACGAAAATCACTCCGAGTCGAGACCATGGGCTATAGCCCATCGTCTTGGAGTCATTTTCGTCTTTTTTTCAAATCCTCGTTTTTCATAATTTATGACCATGGCGATGGGCTATAGCCAATGGTCTCGAACGGCATACTATAGCATGCCGTTTTCCATCATTTTTGAGGATTTGATAAAAAGGCGAAAATCACTCCGAGACCATGGGCTATAGCCCATCGTCTCGTAGTCATTTTCGTCTTTTTTTCAAATCCTTGTTTTTCATCATTTATGGCCATGGCGATGGGCTATAGCCCATGGTCTCGAACGGCATGCTATAGTATTCCGTTTTGCATCATTTTTGAGGATTTGAAAAAAAGACGAAAATCACTCCGAGACCATGGGCTATAGCCCATCGTCTCGGAGTCATTTTCGTCTTTTTTTCAAATCCTTGTTTTTCATAATTTATGACCATGGCGATGGGCTATAGCCCATGGTCTCGAACGGCATACTATAGCATGCCGTTTTGCATCATCTTTGAGGATTTGAAAAAAAGACAAAAAATCACTCCGAGACCATGGGCTATAGCCCATCGTCTCGGAGTCATTTTCGTCTTTTTTTCAAATCCTCGTTTTTCATAATTTATGACCATGGCGATGGGCTATAGCCCATGGTCTCGAACGGCATACTATAGCATGCCGTTTTCCATCATTTTTGAGGATTTGAAAAAAAGACGAAAATCACTCCGAGACCATGGGCTATATATAGCCCATCGTCTCGGAGTCATTTTCGTCTTTTTTTCAAATCCTCGTTTTTCATCATTTATGACCATGGGGATGGGCTATAGCCCATGGTCTCGAACGGCATACTATAGCATGCCGTTTTCCATCATTTTTGAGGATTTGAAAAAAAGACGAAAATCACTCCGAGTCGAGACCATGGGCTATAGCCCATCGTCTTGGAGTCATTTTCGTCTTTTTTTCAAATCCTCGTTTTTCATAATTTATGACCATGGCGATGGGCAGCCCAGTATCACAATTAAAAGTCAAACCTCGACTTTTTGACAGACCCCGGGAAAAGTCACCGTTTGACTTTTCAAAAGTCAAATACTGACTTTGCGATGGGCTATAGCCCATGGTCTCGAACGGCATACTATAGCATGCCGTTTTCCATCATTTTTGAGGATTTGAAAAAAAGACGAAAATGACTCCGAGACCATGGGCTATAGCCCATCGTCTCGGAGTCATTTTCGTCTTTTTTTCAAATCCTCGTTTTTCATAATTTATGACCATGGCGATGGGCTATAGCCCATGGTCTCGAACGGCATACTATAGCATGCCGTTTTCCATCATTTTTGAGGATTTGATAAAAAGGCGAAAATCACTCCGAGACCATGGGCTATAGCCCATCGTCTCGTAGTCATTTTCGTCTTTTTTTCAAATCCTTGTTTTTCATCATTTATGGCCATGGCGATGGGCTATAGCCCATGGTCTCGAACGGCATGCTATAGTATTCCGTTTTGCATCATTTTTGAGGATTTGAAAAAAAGACGAAAATCACTCCGAGACCATGGGCTATAGCCCATCGTCTCGGAGTCATTTTCGTCTTTTTTTCAAATCCTCGTTTTTCATAATTTATGACCATGGCGATGGGCTATAGCCCATGGTCTCGAACGGCATACTATAGCATGCCGTTTTGCATCATCTTTGAGGATTTGAAAAAAAGACAAAAAATCACTCCGAGACCATGGGCTATAGCCCATCGTCTCGGAGTCATTTTCGTCTTTTTTTCAAATCCTCGTTTTTCATAATTTATGACCATGGCGATGGGCTATAGCCCATGGTCTCGAACGGCATACTATAGCATGCCGTTTTCCATCATTTTTGAGGATTTGATAAAAAGGCGAAAATCACTCCGAGACCATGGGCTATAGCCCATCGTCTCGTAGTCATTTTCGTCTTTTTTTCAAATCCTTGTTTTTCATCATTTATGGCCATGGCGATGGGCTATAGCCCATGGTCTCGAACGGCATGCTATAGTATTCCGTTTTGCATCATTTTTGAGGATTTGAAAAAAAGACGAAAATCACTCCGAGACCATGGGCTATAGCCCATCGTCTCGGAGTCATTTTCGTCTTTTTTTCAAATCCTTGTTTTTCATAATTTATGACCATGGCGATGGGCTATAGCCCATGGTCTCGAACGGCATACTATAGCATGCCGTTTTGCATCATCTTTGAGGATTTGAAAAAAAGACAAAAAATCACTCCGAGACCATGGGCTATAGCCCATCGTCTCGGAGTCATTTTCGTCTTTTTTTCAAATCCTCGTTTTTCATAATTTATGACCATGGCGATGGGCTATAGCCCATGGTCTCGAACGGCATACTATAGCATGCCGTTTTCCATCATTTTTGAGGATTTGAAAAAAAGACGAAAATCACTCCGAGACCATGGGCTATATATAGCCCATCGTCTCGGAGTCATTTTCGTCTTTTTTTCAAATGTCGAGACCATGGGCTATAGCCCATCGTCTTGGAGTCATTTTCGTCTTTTTTTCAAATCCTCGTTTTTCATAATTTATGACCATGGCGATGGGCAGCCCAGTATCACAATTAAAAGTCAAACCTCGACTTTTTGACAGACCCCGGGAAAAGTCACCGTTTGACTTTTCAAAAGTCAAATACTGACTTTGCGATGGGCTATAGCCCATGGTCTCGAACGGCATACTATAGCATGCCGTTTTCCATCATTTTTGAGGATTTGAAAAAAAGACGAAAATGACTCCGAGACCATGGGCTATATAGCCTGGGTAAACCCCTCCCCCCTCGCCAGATTTTCATTCTGCCTGCGGGGAGAGTCTGGCATAATCGCCTGTGTGGCTGTTTAGCCGTGGGGCGGGAGAGTAGCGTTGACGGACAACCCCTTCAGCCAATCAGCGTATATCAAAATAAGTGGCGTCATCTAAACGCGTTCCGTTCCTACTTCCTGTTCCTACTTCCTACTTCCTTCCTCCTCCACCAGTAGCCTACATAGTCTCTATGCATTGCACACAGCAGCTATTGAAATCTTCTTGCCTTGCCACACTAGTTTATTTCGAAATCAAACCAGCAACAAACGATCGTTATTTGTTATGGCTGAATCGAATGTAAACGATTTTTGCCGTCTCTGCAAAGAGAGTTGTCGGAAAGCCGGCCGTTTATCTAACACCAGGAAGATTTACGAACTGGATCCTAGCCAAAGAACCATATATCAGCGTCTGGTTTCCGTTGGCCTACAGCTGCTTCCACAAGATGACAAGTCTTTGCGTATTTGCAATAAGTGCTTCAGACAGATGACAACAATAGAGGAGTCGTTATTAACACTCAACAAATGGAAACAGGTAGAAACTGGTGCCGAACCGGCCGCTAGTAGCCAGTCCCCAACAACGAAAACTACACCACCCCAAACGGAGAAAAGGATGAGAGATTCCCCTATGAAAACACCACGGGCAGCGAAAAGGAAAAGATACTATCCTCCTACACCAAATCGCAAGTTAACCCCACTAAAAACTCCTGGGACAGCCACAAGACAAAGTGTGATAGAGGTAAGAAGTTCACAATCACAACGATGTACTAACCTGCTATTTATTACGAGTTAAAAAATGAGGAATACGAGACTGCTCGCCCCTTTACCAACTCGCTCCGCAATTTTTTTAAATGTAACAGTTAATTTAGTATTTCCCTGAAATCTGAAATGATCTTGTATACAGATTTATTTGATTGCATAGTAGTCGATCTCTATACTTACTTTATAAAGAACAACATGTCATAGAGACGGTGACTGCTTAATTAAGTTAAGACCTACTAGCAGTTCATTTCGTTTTTATTAATCACATTTCTTCCATGTTGCCCATGATTTGTAATGGCATCATCATGCTATTATGCCCGTGGATATACAGAGTGAACTTAACAATGATAAATTAATATGATAATACCTTTTAAATAATCACAAACATGAATTATGTTTGTTATTTACAGCTAGGTAGAGTAGATGAGAGTGGTTTTCAACCTTTTTCATCAATGCCAATTTTTTATTTAGCATTTGAGCCACGGACCACCATTTCATGAGATTTAGTCTTGCTGACCCAACACTAAAGAATGCTGTTATCGTTGGATACGATTTTGTCCACAATTTCATTCTCTAATTATGTAGACTAGTTACTAGACTTCTTCTAAATTAAGTAATGCAGATGTAACAATGATTTAACTGATTTAACTCTTGAGACCGTAAAATGAAACCAAATGGACCCATAAGGGTCAAAAGGTAAATAACTTATAAGGGTCCAATTGGTTACAAACTCCATCATTTAGCTGGGGACCAGCACCACTGGTGGTCCCTGGACCACTGGTTGAAAACCACTGACTAAGATCAAGCATTTGCGCTTTTCCTGTATCAATTTAAAATTTAAGTTTTACTTTGACATTGCTCTTGCTCTGCAAGTCTGCATACCACTTTGTGTTCAAAGTATGGTGTAAGAAAAATGTGTTTTGTTGGACTGTCTTTTTCTGTTTTAAAATTGGCAATATAAAGCTCCAAAACCTATTATCATCACCCGTTTATTGATAACTGAAGATGTAGCCTATTATAAAATATAAACCTAACCTCACGTCACCAGGCTTTCCACCTCTGAGGAAAGCCTAGTCTGTGTTACAAAATTGCTGTGTGAATCGGTCAGGAGCGGATGATATCGTTGCAGTCATTGTTTTGTAGTCATCAGGCAGCAACCGGAAGAATAACAAAATAATAAAAGCGTGACTCGTTCTCTCGTAGCCTGCAGCTTTTATTGAGAAAAATCGGTTTGAGGGAAAGGAAGTTCCAGATTGATGGTTCCTGCCTGATGACTACAAAACAATGACTGCAACGATATCATCCGTTCCCGACCGGATCATAAACCCAAAAAGGAATGCTGCCCTGGCTATTATAAACCTATAATTATGTATTTAAGTTGTAATGCACACTCTGCTTAATCTTTCAGCTTATCATTCATTATCCTACGGCTAAACCAATCACACTGAGATGCCCCAAATCTGCAGCAGGGATTTTGGAGAACATCGCAAAGGAAAAATGGTCAACTGCTGCAAACCTCATCATGAAACACGACACACTGCTGGACACAATCAAAGAATCTGTGCTCATTCTCCTAAACAATGAATGCAAGAGACTTTGCCAGCCAAAACAAGATTTCATGCTGTTTCGTTGTTCTCCCAAAAACTTTAAATCCTTTTCATTTGCCAAGATGGGGTCAGATCTCCAACGTCTATCTCCATTCCTGTTCTCACTGTTGTCCACCATCACAAACCAGTCTCCACTCCAAATCTGTGCTGCTGCATCTGTACTCTTGAGAGGAAGACATGAAAAATTGCCATCTGCTTTTGCATATTATATAAACAGTGTTCTGCAGTATGGTGGGGCAAAAAAGGCTGTGTTTCAAAGACTTTGCAAGTTAGGGATTTCAACCAGCCATGTCTCAGCAGTCAAGAAGCAACGTTTACTGGCAAACACATGTGGTGAAGCACTTCAGAAGCTCAAAGCTGCCAACGAATTGTTCCTCAACCCCCAGCCAAACTCAGATGGTGACCTGGACCTCAACCCCCAGCAAGGCTCGGATGGAGATGTTTTGAGATGTATGGAAATGCTTGAATTGTCTGGTAAGAGGGACAGAATTTTTAAATGTTTATGTTGTTTATTTTTTCTTTGTGTATTACTATAATGATGCATGACTTAACACCAGTGTGATTTTTTTTGTATTATTCATACCCAGAGCCTTATAATAAATGTAATGATTTCCTATTATTCTTACTTTTGTTTTTGCAATAGAGGGAGCACCGAGCACTTCAGCTGTAGACGAGGCAAGTGTCAGAGAGGACATGGACTGGTTAGACATGGACATCCAGGACACAGAGGAACAACAAAGCACTTCACAACAGCAGACCAGTGAATTAGAATTCCAGACTTTCAATGCATTAATGGCTGCCGCAGAGGCATCACCACCACTAAGCCTAGAGTTAACCAACCAGCCACCACACAGCTACTCAATAATATTAGACAATCTGGACTTCTACATGCCCACACACCACCAGTCAATAGATAGAAGCAACAAATCTATACACTGGACTCATCTCATGGCTGTGGAAGACAGAGTACCCACCCACCACCTCAGCAACGAGAAACCCCGGCTGTCTCTCACAGGGTACGACATTAAGACATCTATGCCTAGCCGTGAATCGCAATGGAGCATGGAACAGGAATTCATTGTACTCGGAGCAAGAATCCTCACCCAGCATCTTGACGCCTTCAAACCCCTACGCAACGTTGCAGTCCATCACATTCCCCATGAGTATTCAGAGAACATGTCAAAGGCTTCCACCCATGTAAGTGCTGTTAGCTAAACAATGCAATTAGTATTAACCTTCACTGTCAATGTGTATAGACATAAGCCTGTGTTGTTATAATCACTATATTGTCAATATACTCTTCATAGCATCCCCTTGGTCTCCTCTTTAAAAATGAGAACGAATCTGACGACCTGCAAGCCATTCTGGAGCATATACAGACCAAGTAAGTAATTTTAAATGTGAATTGTGTGTGTGTGTGTGTGTGTTTGAGAGAGAGAGAGGCTGAATGGTGTTAAAAGACTTGTGTATTTTGTAGCTATGTACCAAAGGGCAAGGATGGCATGGAAACTCTCCTGGTTGGAGGTGACAGGCTCACTGAAGGTGCCAGTCGCAAAATGCAGTGGACCATGGGCAATGGAAGATCACCCGAAGTAAGACTTGCAGGAATGCAGTTCAAGTTTGAAGACTGGCACGCTATCAGAAACCTTTATGAAGTGAGTGAATTTAAATGGTCAACAGATGGTTACGAAATGAATAGTTTTTTGGCTAATAAAATAAAAGCTTGTGCTGTCCCCCAATAGCATGTTGACTTCAAGGATATCTTTATATTTAAACACACAATGCCCTTGTCTAAGAGAACAAGTAATAATACTTGTTGCAAATTGAACAAAGTTTGATTACCATATATAGATTGAAGCTTCAAACTTTTGTTTCTGCTATAGTGTAATCTAATACAAAATGTCATTCAGATATATCATAAGGTCTTCTTCAAAGACGCGTCTGCCAAAGACCACGGTACCTTGCTGGCGAACATGAACAAGCTCAGGTTTGTAATACCGACTCAAAATGTAACCCTATTCAAAAATACCTTATGATCATATTAGTTGAATGCTCATAATTTCTGTTTATTAAACCTGTTTATTTAACTGTATCTTCTGTTTATTCTGCAGTGAAAACCGGCCCCATGAATTTTGGCCTGTCCATGTGCATGCGTGCGTGCGTGTTTGAGTGTTTGAGTGAGTGAGTGAGTGAATGAGGGAGAGAGAGATAGGGCAAAGTGATCTATGAAGTCCTGTCCCCAGTGAACACCTGGCCGCTATTGGCTTGGTATCAAAAGATTCAACTGGTTCGTGTAACTGTCTGTCTGTCTGTCTGTCTGTCTGTCTGTCTGTGGGCGTGTGTGTGCGCGCGTGTGCGTGCAAAAGGAGTTGGCCCAGTCGTCTTGCAAGTGTGAGTCTGTGTGTGAGAGAGAGAGAGAAAGAGGGGCACAATATAGTGCAATTAAACTTGTTAATATGTCCTAGGTGCAGCAATGCGAAGAAGGGCCCAAAAGTTGCATTCAATGCATATAAAGTGTTTGTGGCTAAAGAGACAGCAGCACTTTTCCTGGCAGCAGCAATGACCATTTTTCAGCTGAAGGATGTCTCTGGTATAACACATTTTTTTTTATCAATTAAAACATTTTCATTCCTATATTGGATTAATAGGTAGTATTTCCATCAACATGCTGTTTTTTCTTGCACTGTTTCCGCTAACAGAAACGCCTGAGGGATTCATCCCAGACAACGTAAGGGATGCCGAGGATATGGAACTCAAGCGGACCTGGCTGCATGACAAAGCAGCGCTAGTTGTGAAAACCTTCGTCAACATCAATGACACCACGTCTGCCGTTGCAACAGCGGTTACCCTGGCCGAAGAACAACAACCTGAGGTTTTTTAACATTTCCATAATAGTAATTTGTTTGTTTGATGAGGCCGTGCCATCTAGACTAAAATAGTTAGTATGTATGTTAGCAATACAAATATGTAAACCATATTGTAAGATATTGCAGTGTGACTGTCACTGTACCAAAGGGGTGCCCACCCTTTTTTGACTTGAGAGCTACTTTCAAAATGACCAGCTCAACAAGATCTACCCACCTGAAAATAGTTTAAATATGTACCTGAGGGTGCTTTAGAATAGCGGCGCTGGCATTACATATAAGACAAATGTACTTGGAATGGGAAATAGAGGGGGGGAAATGGAATAGGTAGGGTTTTTTTTGTATTTAATTTATAATGCTACCGATGTTTGTGCACAGCAACACTGAAAACAAAATGTTGCATTGTGGATTTGAGCTGACAGGTGCTTTTTGATCAAGTCACCTTTAATTCAAGTGGCAGATGCCAAGAATTGTTTATATTATATATATATATTATATATTGAATTGAAATATTCTTTAGGGGCATGTTGTCATGTGATTCACCTGTGCCTTGCTGTACCACATTTGTCTTAGGCATAGCACACTGTATTCCACTGTCTTTCTTTTAAGTCTTACACTGTCGTCTCCACAGACACAGCTTAGGTGCCGCATGGAAGGCTGCTCAAAGGTCTACAAGCACAAGAAGTCTCGCAATACACATGAGCTCAAATACCACAAACTCCAGCTACAACCAGATGTACCGACCTCCCCAACCACCCCTACAATGGACCACAAAACAGAACATTCAGTGGCAAGATTAAGCTTTGGGTTTTTTTTGATGAATCTACGCGATGCTGTGAAAGAAGGAGACGGAAAGAGGCTATTGAAGCTGTACACAGTTGCCCTTATGTACTATAAAGCATATGGTCACACTCAGTATGCCTACAGCACCTTCCTGCTATCGGTGCAACTGAATGCCACTCTTTCACCCAAGTTGGTCCACAGCATCACATATAACCGTTTTTGGAGCAGCAGGGGGGGGAAAGGAAATAACATCAGCCTAGACTTGCACCTGGAACACTTGAACAATTTCCTCAAGTCTTTCTTGAAGGGCCTTGGAGCAAACCTGACCGAGCAATCTGCCAGCAGAATTAGTAGGTCCATCAGTGTCCTCAAGCACTTGTTAGATGCCACAGACGCTGAGTTGGGAGTGGCCAAGCAAAGTGGCAGGCATCACACACCTGACCAGACAAACGACATCAGAGCACTGGTCCAGGTTGCCCTTGAGGGAGAGCTCTTTGCAAGTCATCCCGGCAGAGAATTCAGTGCCTTCCCTCGTTTTGACAGGAACCTCCTGTCCAAATTCAATTACAGTGAATATCGTTTGTGGATGAAGGCTAGGCTAAGAGAATGGAGAGTAGTTCAAATGTGAAACTTCCCTGAGTATTTTGTCTCCCATTTCTCATGTGCAATTGTACAGGGACATATTTTGGCTTAACAAAGCTCTGAATGTAGGGTAACCATTTGTCCTTTCCATTTATTTTATATGTTTGTGTGTCTGTTATAAATGTTGCTTTTTCATTGTTTAATTTGTAAAATAAAATGCTTTGAACACCACCTTTGCATTTCTTAAATAGCACTGTGTTAATACAGCATAAGGTCTCAAAGGACAGGCAGTCGTCAGACTTCCACAAAACAATTTATTGTGAGAGAGAGCACAAGTTGATTCATACATGACATGATATAGTCCTACAGGATATAGTGTTTTTGGGTCACACGTCTGGGAAGCTTCAAAGGATTAGACAGACAATGGCTTTCTCCACAGGGTACCGCATGGGAATCTCTTGAGGTGTTGACTTCCCTTAAAAGTGTTACCAAAATAATTATTCTACATTCTCTACTTGTACTGTAAATTAACCCCTGAGCTGCATGAGACCTGCTTGATTGGATCAACCCAACAAAATGTTTCCTGTGACTAAAGCCAAATTTAACCTGGAAAGTGGTCCATCTTAACATTCTAATGTCTTTGATTGTTACGTCATGTTGATAAATATTTAACTGTCCAGAAGAGAGAAGCACTTCATGGATGGCTGATGTTTGATGTCAATCTCTCCCGGATTTAATCCACACCATGCAATAAGGGAACGCCATCTTAAAATAGTTATATATTTAGATCAATGAGCAAGGAAATTGATAAGAAGCTCCTGGATTCTGTTTGTCTAGCACAGTGGTTTTAAAAAAATAATATCCAGGTCCATTATTTGGCATTTGAGATTTAGCCCATTCTGGGTGTTTTAAGCATTATGTTATACTGTAGCTGTTCAAGTAGATCTACAAGCTCATAGCGCTGCACCGAGTGCCGCGCTACAAGCTTGTAGATCTGCTATTTTTTGAAAAATCCTGAAAATGTGGTGCAAATGTTTTTAACTCAAATCTTTGCTTCCGGGGGGTCCCTGGAACAACATATTTTCAGATGGGGGTCGGCAGCCAATGACATATATTTTTGGGGGTCCTCGACATGAAAATGTTTGAGAACCACTGACATAGAAACATGGGTTTTTCAGAAAACTGCCTTAGATTTAGAAGACATTTGTAGAATTGTCCTCAGGTCTAAATGGGTGAAGCTCTGACCTTAAACGTTAAATATGTGGTACCATAGGAGAGATAAACGTTTACCAAAATGATTATTCTACATTCTCTAATATAGTGTATACTGTAAATGAAGTAATGCAGACTATAATAGAACTCTAGGGAGTGTAAAATGAAACCAAATTGACCCGTCAATCGGTAGATTTAAAAAGCAAGGCTTTTGCACACCTACAACCGACAAGAAATAGAGTATCCAACAATGAAATCTTTATTAAGTTGCATTCAGAAAAGTACATAAGTATTGACTCAAAACAAAACAAATGTACATGCTCAGGCCAACTTCAAATGTCATCATTTGAGCTGGAATTGGAATCCTCATTGGAATCACAGTATGTGTCTTCATCTGACTCATCAAAATACCCACGGTAATAAATATCTGGCGGACAAATGCTAGCACCCTCTGTGGGGTTGGCAGGCGGCATATCTTCAATGTCATGAAAAACATCATTGATAACTTGTAATATGTGCCGTGCATGTTCGTGGCTGTAGACAGGAAGGTGGTTATCTATGTAATCTATGTTGAAGATGTTTGCACACTTTTCCAAAACGGCAACAATCAATTGATCACTAAATCCTGTACAAGCAGCCTGGCTAGTAAAGAGGTATGGGAGGTCTGCAACCAAATCGTTTTTGTACTTCTCCAACTGTGCCTTGATTAATGTTTTGTGATTACGTGTAACCACCCTTGACTGCAAAGGTACACAAATATTTTTCTGCTGCTCATAAATGGGTAGAGGCTCCACACAAACACCTGATCCATCACATGAACATGACTTATGGCAAAATGTACAGCACAGATGACCTGGCTCAAGACTTTCTGTAATCTCTTCAAATTTACTATACAAAGCTTTTCTCAAGCAACTGGTTCTGCCTTCTGTAAACAAATCTCGTACTGCCTTATCCACATGAAATGACCTTGTGTTGTATAAAACTGCGTGTGATTGCACTCCGTTTCTCCCAGCTCTGCCAGCCTGTTGGACTATCGCTTCTGTGTCGTTTGGTGGACCAAACATAACCACATGAGAGATATTGGGAAAGTTGAGGCCCATCCCGAGCGCAGTTGTGGCAGCAACAACTCTGCAATTCCCCTGTCCATTCAGTGAACTAATTACAAAGTTCTTGTTGTCTTTGTCAGTCCCTTTATGGTACATGCCAATCAATTCATTGTCCCACTTTTTCTCTGGGTCCCTGTCTAACCAGAAATCTTCACCTAGTTCTGCTTTCAGATAGTGGTACACCTCTGCTGTCTTGTCACGTGACCGGCAGTAGATAATGATCTGTGCCATCGCTGTTCCCTTGGCTCGAACATCATCCACTATCCAGTCAAGACATTGTACTTTTTCGTGGCGTGGTGCTGAGGCTAGTGCTAGTCGGATGTTGGTTCTGTTGGGGCTCACAATCACCCGTGTTGCATTCTCCATTGCTAGAAGTCTGGTGACTCTGTCTCTGGACTCCATGTCTGCTGATGCGGTCAGAGCCAACACTGGGGTGCCTGAAGAAGACATAAGAATAAGAATATAATACATGATGTCACAAATAAACAGTGCTATTTATTGCAGAATAGTGCAATGGTAAATTACAAGACATCAAAATAATTAGCCTGGTAAAACAGAATGTGAGTTCACGTGACCGGCTGGTTTATCAAACTATCGGATGAGACATCAGACCAAACCAACAGAACAGGTTTATTCATTATGTACCGCACTACAGTTAACCCATTTAGACCTGAGGCCGCATCTGTGTCGCCTTATAGCTTTTAACCATTATTTAAAACTGTAGCTGTTGAAAAATAGCAGATCTACAAGCTATTTTTCAACTCAAATATTTGCTTCTGGGGGCTCCCTGGAACAACATATTTTCAGATGGGGGTCGGTGGCCAATTACATATAATTTTGGGTGTCCTTGACGTTAAATAGTTTGAGCACCACTGATATAGAAAACTGTCATGATTTTGTATGACATTTTGTAGAATCTGGTCTCAGATTTAAATGGGTTAAAGGGTTCATTTTACTCACCTTGTTTCACAATGGATCGGAGTACACTAAGCTTTGAAAAGCTATCTCTGAAGGCAGGTTTCCCCTTTGCACCCAGTCCCCTGATGAAGACAATAAAGCAGACAATGTTGATGATTACCACATTGAAGCCAGTAGCCTAATGTTCCACTTGTGTTCACAGATAACATGTTGTTGATTGATTATGTTATTAACAGTTTGTAGAATGGGTACAGTTCAACTACAGTACAAGTAAGAGAATAAATCCATTAAAAGCACTAAGACTAGTTTTCATCAGGGTCACCCGGTTTCTATTCATCAGAACATTTAAAGACAAATAAACACTTCTATGCAACTTCTATACAACAAAAAAAGAAATCATCATATACACATGAAAAATAGGGGGCCTACGTCCTAGCCCTGGTAGTCTACTACAGTGATTTTTAACCAGTGTTCCGGGGACCACCAGTGATCTTTGAGCGGGTTACAGGTGGTCCCCAGTTAAATTATGGAAAGTTGGTTACCAAATGTACCCTTATTATAGATTATCTCAACTCTCTCTATTGTTAAACATCTGCATTACTTAATTTAAAAGAAGTCTACACAATTACAGAATGTAGAATGTTATTTTGATCAACGTTTGCCTGCTATCTCTCCTAATCATACAGCATGGAATTGTGGACATTTTATACAACAATAACAAAATATTGAGGCTAATTGTCTTCAAATAGTGGTCTGTGGCTCAAGTTCTGAATAAATAAGGTGCCTTGATATGAAAAGGGTTTAAAACCACTGCCCTACTAGTCTACAACACAAATAATCATAAGTTTAAACAGTAACAGGAGATTCTATATATATTTACCATTTATATGCGACGTGTACTTCATCGACCACTATTCCCATGATGTTTTCACGATACACAGGACTTTCCAGCATTTTCAGCCACTTATCATTCATCAGCCAAGCCTCTGGACTGCCAAATACTAATTGATAGGATCCCTGTTCTAGGTCTGTAACGTTGTGAACACCAAGCTGCATAGCAGTAACTCCTAGTTTTGTTGCTTCTTTTATCTGGTCCTCCATCAGCGCGACGAGTGGCGAAACAATGATGAAGATAGGATTGCTGTCTGGGAACATTTTCTTTGTCACCAACGGTGCTAGTTGATATACTAAGCTTTTTCCAAAACCTGTAGGAAGAACGCAGAGAATGTCCCGTGCACTGAGAAACTCCACAAGTGCATACTCTTGCTCTTGTTTAATTGCTGTTATTGAATCAATTTCTGCAATAACTTCCCCTATGGCTGTTTTTATTCCGTCGGTAACGTCACTGCTAGCTACTAGCTCCGCCATGTTTGTTGTGGTGAATGAGTCGAGCAGTACATACGTCATCAACTGCTCAAATCGTTCCTGATTGGCCAACGTGCGCTGTCAATCACAGAGCCCTGAGCTCGGTCGCGGATTGGCTCGTACCAAAGCTGATACAATGCTAAAGACTTTGTATTACCATTTTGCCAGACTCAACCCTCCTGGCAGAATGAAATGTTGTCCAGTAGGGGGAGTGGGTTTACCCAGGCTATGGGCTATAGCCCATCGTCTCGGAGTCATTTTCGTCTTTTTTTCAAATCCTCGTTTTTCATAATTTATGACCATGGCGATGGGCTATAGCCCATGGTCTCGAACGGCATACTATAGCATGCCGTTTTCCATCATTTTTGAGGATTTGATAAAAAGGCGAAAATCACTCCGAGACCATGGGCTATAGCCCATCGTCTCGTAGTCATTTTCGTCTTTTTTTCAAATCCTTGTTTTTCATCATTTATGGCCATGGCGATGGGCTATAGCCCATGGTCTCGAACGGCATGCTATAGTATTCCGTTTTGCATCATTTTTGAGGATTTGAAAAAAAGACGAAAATCACTCCGAGACCATGGGCTATAGCCCATCGTCTCGGAGTCATTTTCGTCTTTTTTTCAAATCCTTGTTTTTCATAATTTATGACCATGGCGATGGGCTATAGCCCATGGTCTCGAACGGCATACTATAGCATGCCGTTTTGCATCATCTTTGAGGATTTGAAAAAAAGACAAAAAATCACTCCGAGACCATGGGCTATAGCCCATCGTCTCGGAGTCATTTTCGTCTTTTTTTCAAATCCTCGTTTTTCATAATTTATGACCATGGCGATGGGCTATAGCCCATGGTCTCGAACAGCATACTATAGCATGCCGTTTTCCATCATTTTTGAGGATTTGAAAAAAAGACGAAAATCACTCCGAGACCATGGGCTATATATAGCCCATCGTCTCGGAGTCATTTTCGTCTTTTTTTCAAATCCTCGTTTTTCATCATTTATGACCATGGGGATGGGCTATAGCCCATGGTCTCGAACGGCATACTATAGCATGCCGTTTTCCATCATTTTTGAGGATTTGAAAAAAAGACGAAAATCACTCCGAGTCGAGACCATGGGCTATAGCCCATCGTCTTGGAGTCATTTTCGTCTTTTTTTCAAATCCTCGTTTTTCATAATTTATGACCATGGCGATGGGCAGCCCAGTATCACAATTAAAAGTCAAACCTCGACTTTTTGACAGACCCCGGGAAAAGTCACCGTTTGACTTTTCAAAAGTCAAATACTGACTTTGCGATGGGCTATAGCCCATGGTCTCGAACGGCATACTATAGCATGCCGTTTTCCATCATTTTTGAGGATTTGAAAAAAAGACGAAAATGACTCCGAGACCATGGGCTATAGCCCATCGTCTCGGAGTCATTTTCGTCTTTTTTTCAAATCCTCGTTTTTCATAATTTATGACCATGGCGATGGGCTATAGCCAATGGTCTCGAACGGCATACTATAGCATGCCGTTTTCCATCATTTTTGAGGATTTGATAAAAAGGCGAAAATCACTCCGAGACCATGGGCTATAGCCCATCGTCTCGTAGTCATTTTCGTCTTTTTTTCAAATCCTTGTTTTTCATCATTTATGGCCATGGCGATGGGCTATAGCCCATGGTCTCGAACGGCATGCTATAGTATTCCGTTTTGCATCATTTTTGAGGATTTGAAAAAAAGACGAAAATCACTCCGAGACCATGGGCTATAGCCCATCGTCTCGGAGTCATTTTCGTCTTTTTTTCAAATCCTTGTTTTTCATAATTTATGACCATGGCGATGGGCTATAGCCCATGGTCTCGAACGGCATACTATAGCATGCCGTTTTGCATCATCTTTGAGGATTTGAAAAAAAGACAAAAAATCACTCCGAGACCATGGGCTATAGCCCATCGTCTCGGAGTCATTTTCGTCTTTTTTTCAAATCCTCGTTTTTCATAATTTATGACCATGGCGATGGGCTATAGCCCATGGTCTCGAACGGCATACTATAGCATGCCGTTTTCCATCATTTTTGAGGATTTGAAAAAAAGACGAAAATCACTCCGAGACCATGGGCTATATATAGCCCATCGTCTCGGAGTCATTTTCGTCTTTTTTTCAAATCCTCGTTTTTCATCATTTATGACCATGGGGATGGGCTATAGCCCATGGTCTCGAACGGCATACTATAGCATGCCGTTTTCCATCATTTTTGAGGATTTGAAAAAAAGACGAAAATCACTCCGAGTCGAGACCATGGGCTATAGCCCATCGTCTTGGAGTCATTTTCGTCTTTTTTTCAAATCCTCGTTTTTCATAATTTATGACCATGGCGATGGGCAGCCCAGTATCACAATTAAAAGTCAAACCTCGACTTTTTGACAGACCCCGGGAAAAGTCACCGTTTGACTTTTCAAAAGTCAAATACTGACTTTGCGATGGGCTATAGCCCATGGTCTCGAACGGCATACTATAGCATGCCGTTTTCCATCATTTTTGAGGATTTGAAAAAAAGACGAAAATGACTCCGAGACCATGGGCTATAGCCCATCGTCTCGGAGTCATTTTCGTCTTTTTTTCAAATCCTCGTTTTTCATAATTTATGACCATGGCGATGGGCTATAGCCCATGGTCTCGAACGGCATACTATAGCATGCCGTTTTCCATCATTTTTGAGGATTTGATAAAAAGGCGAAAATCACTCCGAGACCATGGGCTATAGCCCATCGTCTCGTAGTCATTTTCGTCTTTTTTTCAAATCCTTGTTTTTCATCATTTATGGCCATGGCGATGGGCTATAGCCCATGGTCTCGAACGGCATGCTATAGTATTCCGTTTTGCATCATTTTTGAGGATTTGAAAAAAAGACGAAAATCACTCCGAGACCATGGGCTATAGCCCATCGTCTCGGAGTCATTTTCGTCTTTTTTTCAAATCCTTGTTTTTCATAATTTATGACCATGGCGATGGGCTATAGCCCATGGTCTCGAACGGCATACTATAGCATGCCGTTTTGCATCATCTTTGAGGATTTGAAAAAAAGACAAAAAATCACTCCGAGACCATGGGCTATAGCCCATCGTCTCGGAGTCATTTTCGTCTTTTTTTCAAATCCTCGTTTTTCATAATTTATGACCATGGCGATGGGCTATAGCCCATGGTCTCGAACGGCATACTATAGCATGCCGTTTTCCATCATTTTTGAGGATTTGAAAAAAAGACGAAAATCACTCCGAGACCATGGGCTATATATAGCCCATCGTCTCGGAGTCATTTTCGTCTTTTTTTCAAATCCTCGTTTTTCATCATTTATGACCATGGGGATGGGCTATAGCCCATGGTCTCGAACGGCATACTATAGCATGCCGTTTTCCATCATTTTTGAGGATTTGAAAAAAAGACGAAAATCACTCCGAGTCGAGACCATGGGCTATAGCCCATCGTCTTGGAGTCATTTTCGTCTTTTTTTCAAATCCTCGTTTTTCATAATTTATGACCATGGCGATGGGCAGCCCAGTATCACAATTAAAAGTCAAACCTCGACTTTTTGACAGACCCCGGGAAAAGTCACCGTTTGACTTTTCAAAAGTCAAATACTGACTTTGCGATGGGCTATAGCCCATGGTCTCGAACGGCATACTATAGCATGCCGTTTTCCATCATTTTTGAGGATTTGAAAAAAAGACGAAAATGACTCCGAGACCATGGGCTATAGCCCATCGTCTCGGAGTCATTTTCGTCTTTTTTTCAAATCCTCGTTTTTCATAATTTATGACCATGGCGATGGGCTATAGCCAATGGTCTCGAACGGCATACTATAGCATGCCGTTTTCCATCATTTTTGAGGATTTGATAAAAAGGCGAAAATCACTCCGAGACCATGGGCTATAGCCCATCGTCTCGTAGTCATTTTCGTCTTTTTTTCAAATCCTTGTTTTTCATCATTTATGGCCATGGCGATGGGCTATAGCCCATGGTCTCGAACGGCATGCTATAGTATTCCGTTTTGCATCATTTTTGAGGATTTGAAAAAAAGACGAAAATCACTCCGAGACCATGGGCTATAGCCCATCGTCTCGGAGTCATTTTCGTCTTTTTTTCAAATCCTTGTTTTTCATAATTTATGACCATGGCGATGGGCTATAGCCCATGGTCTCGAACGGCATACTATAGCATGCCGTTTTGCATCATCTTTGAGGATTTGAAAAAAAGACAAAAAATCACTCCGAGACCATGGGCTATAGCCCATCGTCTCGGAGTCATTTTCGTCTTTTTTTCAAATCCTCGTTTTTCATAATTTATGACCATGGCGATGGGCTATAGCCCATGGTCTCGAACGGCATACTATAGCATGCCGTTTTCCATCATTTTTGAGGATTTGAAAAAAAGACGAAAATCACTCCGAGACCATGGGCTATATATAGCCCATCGTCTCGGAGTCATTTTCGTCTTTTTTTCAAATCCTCGTTTTTCATCATTTATGACCATGGGGATGGGCTATAGCCCATGGTCTCGAACGGCATACTATAGCATGCCGTTTTCCATCATTTTTGAGGATTTGAAAAAAAGACGAAAATCACTCCGAGTCGAGACCATGGGCTATAGCCCATCGTCTTGGAGTCATTTTCGTCTTTTTTTCAAATCCTCGTTTTTCATAATTTATGACCATGGCGATGGGCAGCCCAGTATCACAATTAAAAGTCAAACCTCGACTTTTTGACAGACCCCGGGAAAAGTCACCGTTTGACTTTTCAAAAGTCAAATACTGACTTTGCGATGGGCTATAGCCCATGGTCTCGAACGGCATACTATAGCATGCCGTTTTCCATCATTTTTGAGGATTTGAAAAAAAGACGAAAATGACTCCGAGACCATGGGCTATAGCCCATCGTCTCGGAGTCATTTTCGTCTTTTTTTCAAATCCTCGTTTTTCATAATTTATGACCATGGCGATGGGCTATAGCCCATGGTCTCGAACGGCATACTATAGCATGCCGTTTTCCATCATTTTTGAGGATTTGATAAAAAGGCGAAAATCACTCCGAGACCATGGGCTATAGCCCATCGTCTCGGAGTCATTTTCGTCTTTTTTTCAAATCCTTGTTTTTCATAATTTATGACCATGGCGATGGGCTATAGCCCATGGTCTCGAACGGCATACTATAGCATGCCGTTTTGCATCATCTTTGAGGATTTGAAAAAAAGACAAAAAATCACTCCGAGACCATGGGCTATAGCCCATCGTCTTGGAGTCATTTTCGTCTTTTTTTCAAATCCTCGTTTTTCATAATTTATGACCATGGCGATGGGCAGCCCAGTATCACAATTAAAAGTCAAACCTCGACTTTTTGACAGACCCCGGGAAAAGTCACCGTTTGACTTTTCAAAAGTCAAATACTGACTTTGCGATGGGCTATAGCCCATGGTCTCGAACGGCATACTATAGCATGCCGTTTTCCATCATTTTTGAGGATTTGAAAAAAAGACGAAAATGACTCCGAGACCATGGGCTATAGCCCATCGTCTCGTAGTCATTTTCGTCTTTTTTTCAAATCCTTGTTTTTCATCATTTATGGCCATGGCGATGGGCTATAGCCCATGGTCTCGAACGGCATGCTATAGTATTCCGTTTTGCATCATTTTTGAGGATTTGAAAAAAAGACGAAAATCACTCCGAGACCATGGGCTATAGCCCATCGTCTCGGAGTCATTTTCGTCTTTTTTTCAAATCCTTGTTTTTCATAATTTATGACCATGGCGATGGGCTATAGCCCATGGTCTCGAACGGCATACTATAGCATGCCGTTTTGCATCATCTTTGAGGATTTGAAAAAAAGACAAAAAATCACTCCGAGACCATGGGCTATAGCCCATCGTCTCGGAGTCATTTTCGTCTTTTTTTCAAATCCTCGTTTTTCATAATTTATGACCATGGCGATGGGCTATAGCCCATGGTCTCGAACGGCATACTATAGCATGCCGTTTTCCATCATTTTTGAGGATTTGAAAAAAAGACGAAAATCACTCCGAGACCATGGGCTATATATAGCCCATCGTCTCGGAGTCATTTTCGTCTTTTTTTCAAATCCTCGTTTTTCATCATTTATGACCATGGGGATGGGCTATAGCCCATGGTCTCGAACGGCATACTATAGCATGCCGTTTTCCATCATTTTTGAGGATTTGAAAAAAAGACGAAAATCACTCCGAGACCATGGGCTATATATAGCCCATCGTCTCGGAGTCATTTTCGTCTTTTTTTCAAATCCTCGTTTTTCATCATTTATGACCATGGGGATGGGCTATAGCCCATGGTCTCGAACGGCATACTATAGCATGCCGTTTTCCATCATTTTTGAGGATTTGAAAAAAAGACGAAAATCACTCCGAGTCGAGACCATGGGCTATAGCCCATCGTCTTGGAGTCATTTTCGTCTTTTTTTCAAATCCTCGTTTTTCATAATTTATGACCATGGCGATGGGCAGCCCAGTATCACAATTAAAAGTCAAACCTCGACTTTTTGACAGACCCCGGGAAAAGTCACCGTTTGACTTTTCAAAAGTCAAATACTGACTTTGCGATGGGCTATAGCCCATGGTCTCGAACGGCATACTATAGCATGCCGTTTTCCATCATTTTTGAGGATTTGAAAAAAAGACGAAAATGACTCCGAGACCATGGGCTATAGCCCATCGTCTCGGAGTCATTTTCGTCTTTTTTTCAAATCCTCGTTTTTCATAATTTATGACCATGGCGATGGGCTATAGCCCATGGTCTCGAACGGCATACTATAGCATGCCGTTTTCCATCATTTTTGAGGATTTGATAAAAAGGCGAAAATCACTCCGAGACCATGGGCTATAGCCCATCGTCTCGTAGTCATTTTCGTCTTTTTTTCAAATCCTTGTTTTTCATCATTTATGGCCATGGCGATGGGCTATAGCCCATGGTCTCGAACGGCATGCTATAGTATTCCGTTTTGCATCATTTTTGAGGATTTGAAAAAAAGACGAAAATCACTCCGAGACCATGGGCTATAGCCCATCGTCTCGGAGTCATTTTCGTCTTTTTTTCAAATCCTTGTTTTTCATAATTTATGACCATGGCGATGGGCTATAGCCCATGGTCTCGAACGGCATACTATAGCATGCCGTTTTGCATCATCTTTGAGGATTTGAAAAAAAGACAAAAAATCACTCCGAGACCATGGGCTATAGCCCATCGTCTCGGAGTCATTTACGTCTTTTTTTCAAATCCTCGTTTTTCATAATTTATGACCATGGCGATGGGCTATAGCCCATGGTCTCGAACGGCATACTATAGCATGCCGTTTTCCATCATTTTTGAGGATTTGAAAAAAAGACGAAAATCACTCCGAGACCATGGGCTATATATAGCCCATCGTCTCGGAGTCATTTTCGTCTTTTTTTCAAATCCTCGTTTTTCATCATTTATGACCATGGGGATGGGCTATAGCCCATGGTCTCGAACGGCATACTATAGCATGCCGTTTTCCATCATTTTTGAGGATTTGAAAAAAAGACGAAAATCACTCCGAGACCATGGGCTATATATAGCCCATCGTCTCGGAGTCATTTTCGTCTTTTTTTCAAATCCTCGTTTTTCATCATTTATGACCATGGGGATGGGCTATAGCCCATGGTCTCGAACGGCATACTATAGCATGCCGTTTTCCATCATTTTTGAGGATTTGAAAAAAAGACGAAAATCACTCCGAGTCGAGACCATGGGCTATAGCCCATCGTCTTGGAGTCATTTTCGTCTTTTTTTCAAATCCTCGTTTTTCATAATTTATGACCATGGCGATGGGCAGCCCAGTATCACAATTAAAAGTCAAACCTCGACTTTTTGACAGACCCCGGGAAAAGTCACCGTTTGACTTTTCAAAAGTCAAATACTGACTTTGCGATGGGCTATAGCCCATGGTCTCGAACGGCATACTATAGCATGCCGTTTTCCATCATTTTTGAGGATTTGAAAAAAAGACGAAAATGACTCCGAGACCATGGGCTATAGCCCATCGTCTCGGAGTCATTTTCGTCTTTTTTTCAAATCCTCGTTTTTCATAATTTATGACCATGGCGATGGGCTATAGCCCATGGTCTCGAACGGCATACTATAGCATGCCGTTTTCCATCATTTTTGAGGATTTGATAAAAAGGCGAAAATCACTCCGAGACCATGGGCTATAGCCCATCGTCTCGTAGTCATTTTCGTCTTTTTTTCAAATCCTTGTTTTTCATCATTTATGGCCATGGCGATGGGCTATAGCCCATGGTCTCGAACGGCATGCTATAGTATTCCGTTTTGCATCATTTTTGAGGATTTGAAAAAAAGACGAAAATCACTCCGAGACCATGGGCTATAGCCCATCGTCTCGGAGTCATTTTCGTCTTTTTTTCAAATCCTTGTTTTTCATAATTTATGACCATGGCGATGGGCTATAGCCCATGGTCTCGAACGGCATACTATAGCATGCCGTTTTGCATCATCTTTGAGGATTTGAAAAAAAGACAAAAAATCACTCCGAGACCATGGGCTATAGCCCATCGTCTCGGAGTCATTTTCGTCTTTTTTTCAAATCCTCGTTTTTCATAATTTATGACCATGGCGATGGGCTATAGCCCATGGTCTCGAACAGCATACTATAGCATGCCGTTTTCCATCATTTTTGAGGATTTGAAAAAAAGACGAAAATCACTCCGAGACCATGGGCTATATATAGCCCATCGTCTCGGAGTCATTTTCGTCTTTTTTTCAAATCCTCGTTTTTCATCATTTATGACCATGGGGATGGGCTATAGCCCATGGTCTCGAACGGCATACTATAGCATGCCGTTTTCCATCATTTTTGAGGATTTGAAAAAAAGACGAAAATCACTCCGAGTCGAGACCATGGGCGCCCATCGTCTTGGAGTCATTTTCGTCTTTTTTTCAAATCCTCGTTTTTCATAATTTATGACCATGGCGATGGGCAGCCCAGTATCACAATTAAAAGTCAAACCTCGACTTTTTGACAGACCCCGGGAAAAGTCACCGTTTGACTTTTCAAAAGTCAAATACTGACTTTGCGATGGGCTATAGCCCATGGTCTCGAACGGCATACTATAGCATGCCGTTTTCCATCATTTTTGAGGATTTGAAAAAAAGACGAAAATGACTCCGAGACCATGGGCTATAGCCCATCGTCTCGGAGTCATTTTCGTCTTTTTTTCAAATCCTCGTTTTTCATAATTTATGACCATGGCGATGGGCTATAGCCAATGGTCTCGAACGGCATACTATAGCATGCCGTTTTCCATCATTTTTGAGGATTTGATAAAAAGGCGAAAATCACTCCGAGACCATGGGCTATAGCCCATCGTCTCGTAGTCATTTTCGTCTTTTTTTCAAATCCTTGTTTTTCATCATTTATGGCCATGGCGATGGGCTATAGCCCATGGTCTCGAACGGCATGCTATAGTATTCCGTTTTGCATCATTTTTGAGGATTTGAAAAAAAGACGAAAATCACTCCGAGACCATGGGCTATAGCCCATCGTCTCGGAGTCATTTTCGTCTTTTTTTCAAATCCTTGTTTTTCATAATTTATGACCATGGCGATGGGCTATAGCCCATGGTCTCGAACGGCATACTATAGCATGCCGTTTTGCATCATCTTTGAGGATTTGAAAAAAAGACAAAAAATCACTCCGAGACCATGGGCTATAGCCCATCGTCTCGGAGTCATTTTCGTCTTTTTTTCAAATCCTCGTTTTTCATAATTTATGACCATGGCGATGGGCTATAGCCCATGGTCTCGAACGGCATACTATAGCATGCCGTTTTCCATCATTTTTGAGGATTTGAAAAAAAGACGAAAATCACTCCGAGACCATGGGCTATATATAGCCCATCGTCTCGGAGTCATTTTCGTCTTTTTTTCAAATCCTCGTTTTTCATCATTTATGACCATGGGGATGGGCTATAGCCCATGGTCTCGAACGGCATACTATAGCATGCCGTTTTCCATCATTTTTGAGGATTTGAAAAAAAGACGAAAATCACTCCGAGTCGAGACCATGGGCTATAGCCCATCGTCTTGGAGTCATTTTCGTCTTTTTTTCAAATCCTCGTTTTTCATAATTTATGACCATGGCGATGGGCAGCCCAGTATCACAATTAAAAGTCAAACCTCGACTTTTTGACAGACCCCGGGAAAAGTCACCGTTTGACTTTTCAAAAGTCAAATACTGACTTTGCGATGGGCTATAGCCCATGGTCTCGAACGGCATACTATAGCATGCCGTTTTCCATCATTTTTGAGGATTTGAAAAAAAGACGAAAATGACTCCGAGACCATGGGCTATAGCCCATCGTCTCGGAGTCATTTTCGTCTTTTTTTCAAATCCTCGTTTTTCATAATTTATGACCATGGCGATGGGCTATAGCCCATGGTCTCGAACGGCATACTATAGCATGCCGTTTTCCATCATTTTTGAGGATTTGATAAAAAGGCGAAAATCACTCCGAGACCATGGGCTATAGCCCATCGTCTCGTAGTCATTTTCGTCTTTTTTTCAAATCCTTGTTTTTCATCATTTATGGCCATGGCGATGGGCTATAGCCCATGGTCTCGAACGGCATGCTATAGTATTCCGTTTTGCATCATTTTTGAGGATTTGAAAAAAAGACGAAAATCACTCCGAGACCATGGGCTATAGCCCATCGTCTCGGAGTCATTTTCGTCTTTTTTTCAAATCCTTGTTTTTCATAATTTATGACCATGGCGATGGGCTATAGCCCATGGTCTCGAACGGCATACTATAGCATGCCGTTTTGCATCATCTTTGAGGATTTGAAAAAAAGACAAAAAATCACTCCGAGACCATGGGCTATAGCCCATCGTCTCGGAGTCATTTTCGTCTTTTTTTCAAATCCTCGTTTTTCATAATTTATGACCATGGCGATGGGCTATAGCCCATGGTCTCGAACGGCATACTATAGCATGCCGTTTTCCATCATTTTTGAGGATTTGAAAAAAAGACGAAAATCACTCCGAGACCATGGGCTATATATAGCCCATCGTCTCGGAGTCATTTTCGTCTTTTTTTCAAATCCTCGTTTTTCATCATTTATGACCATGGGGATGGGCTATAGCCCATGGTCTCGAACGGCATACTATAGCATGCCGTTTTCCATCATTTTTGAGGATTTGAAAAAAAGACGAAAATCACTCCGAGTCGAGACCATGGGCTATAGCCCATCGTCTTGGAGTCATTTTCGTCTTTTTTTCAAATCCTCGTTTTTCATAATTTATGACCATGGCGATGGGCAGCCCAGTATCACAATTAAAAGTCAAACCTCGACTTTTTGACAGACCCCGGGAAAAGTCACCGTTTGACTTTTCAAAAGTCAAATACTGACTTTGCGATGGGCTATAGCCCATGGTCTCGAACGGCATACTATAGCATGCCGTTTTCCATCATTTTTGAGGATTTGAAAAAAAGACGAAAATGACTCCGAGACCATGGGCTATAGCCCATCGTCTCGGAGTCATTTTCGTCTTTTTTTCAAATCCTCGTTTTTCATAATTTATGACCATGGCGATGGGCTATAGCCAATGGTCTCGAACGGCATACTATAGCATGCCGTTTTCCATCATTTTTGAGGATTTGATAAAAAGGCGAAAATCACTCCGAGACCATGGGCTATAGCCCATCGTCTCGTAGTCATTTTCGTCTTTTTTTCAAATCCTTGTTTTTCATCATTTATGGCCATGGCGATGGGCTATAGCCCATGGTCTCGAACGGCATGCTATAGTATTCCGTTTTGCATCATTTTTGAGGATTTGAAAAAAAGACGAAAATCACTCCGAGACCATGGGCTATAGCCCATCGTCTCGGAGTCATTTTCGTCTTTTTTTCAAATCCTTGTTTTTCATAATTTATGACCATGGCGATGGGCTATAGCCCATGGTCTCGAACGGCATACTATAGCATGCCGTTTTGCATCATCTTTGAGGATTTGAAAAAAAGACAAAAAATCACTCCGAGACCATGGGCTATAGCCCATCGTCTCGGAGTCATTTTCGTCTTTTTTTCAAATCCTCGTTTTTCATAATTTATGACCATGGCGATGGGCTATAGCCCATGGTCTCGAACGGCATACTATAGCATGCCGTTTTCCATCATTTTTGAGGATTTGAAAAAAAGACGAAAATCACTCCGAGACCATGGGCTATATATAGCCCATCGTCTCGGAGTCATTTTCGTCTTTTTTTCAAATCCTCGTTTTTCATCATTTATGACCATGGGGATGGGCTATAGCCCATGGTCTCGAACGGCATACTATAGCATGCCGTTTTCCATCATTTTTGAGGATTTGAAAAAAAGACGAAAATCACTCCGAGTCGAGACCATGGGCTATAGCCCATCGTCTTGGAGTCATTTTCGTCTTTTTTTCAAATCCTCGTTTTTCATAATTTATGACCATGGCGATGGGCAGCCCAGTATCACAATTAAAAGTCAAACCTCGACTTTTTGACAGACCCCGGGAAAAGTCACCGTTTGACTTTTCAAAAGTCAAATACTGACTTTGCGATGGGCTATAGCCCATGGTCTCGAACGGCATACTATAGCATGCCGTTTTCCATCATTTTTGAGGATTTGAAAAAAAGACGAAAATGACTCCGAGACCATGGGCTATAGCCCATCGTCTCGGAGTCATTTTCGTCTTTTTTTCAAATCCTCGTTTTTCATAATTTATGACCATGGCGATGGGCTATAGCCCATGGTCTCGAACGGCATACTATAGCATGCCGTTTTCCATCATTTTTGAGGATTTGATAAAAAGGCGAAAATCACTCCGAGACCATGGGCTATAGCCCATCGTCTCGTAGTCATTTTCGTCTTTTTTTCAAATCCTTGTTTTTCATCATTTATGGCCATGGCGATGGGCTATAGCCCATGGTCTCGAACGGCATGCTATAGTATTCCGTTTTGCATCATTTTTGAGGATTTGAAAAAAAGACGAAAATCACTCCGAGACCATGGGCTATAGCCCATCGTCTCGGAGTCATTTTCGTCTTTTTTTCAAATCCTTGTTTTTCATAATTTATGACCATGGCGATGGGCTATAGCCCATGGTCTCGAACGGCATACTATAGCATGCCGTTTTGCATCATCTTTGAGGATTTGAAAAAAAGACAAAAAATCACTCCGAGACCATGGGCTATAGCCCATCGTCTCGGAGTCATTTTCGTCTTTTTTTCAAATCCTCGTTTTTCATAATTTATGACCATGGCGATGGGCTATAGCCCATGGTCTCGAACGGCATACTATAGCATGCCGTTTTCCATCATTTTTGAGGATTTGAAAAAAAGACGAAAATCACTCCGAGACCATGGGCTATATATAGCCCATCGTCTCGGAGTCATTTTCGTCTTTTTTTCAAATCCTCGTTTTTCATCATTTATGACCATGGGGATGGGCTATAGCCCATGGTCTCGAACGGCATACTATAGCATGCCGTTTTCCATCATTTTTGAGGATTTGAAAAAAAGACGAAAATCACTCCGAGTCGAGACCATGGGCTATAGCCCATCGTCTTGGAGTCATTTTCGTCTTTTTTTCAAATCCTCGTTTTTCATAATTTATGACCATGGCGATGGGCAGCCCAGTATCACAATTAAAAGTCAAACCTCGACTTTTTGACAGACCCCGGGAAAAGTCACCGTTTGACTTTTCAAAAGTCAAATACTGACTTTGCGATGGGCTATAGCCCATGGTCTCGAACGGCATACTATAGCATGCCGTTTTCCATCATTTTTGAGGATTTGAAAAAAAGACGAAAATGACTCCGAGACCATGGGCTATAGCCCATCGTCTCGGAGTCATTTTCGTCTTTTTTTCAAATCCTCGTTTTTCATAATTTATGACCATGGCGATGGGCTATAGCCAATGGTCTCGAACGGCATACTATAGCATGCCGTTTTCCATCATTTTTGAGGATTTGATAAAAAGGCGAAAATCACTCCGAGACCATGGGCTATAGCCCATCGTCTCGTAGTCATTTTCGTCTTTTTTTCAAATCCTTGTTTTTCATCATTTATGGCCATGGCGATGGGCTATAGCCCATGGTCTCGAACGGCATGCTATAGTATTCCGTTTTGCATCATTTTTGAGGATTTGAAAAAAAGACGAAAATCACTCCGAGACCATGGGCTATAGCCCATCGTCTCGGAGTCATTTTCGTCTTTTTTTCAAATCCTTGTTTTTCATAATTTATGACCATGGCGATGGGCTATAGCCCATGGTCTCGAACGGCATACTATAGCATGCCGTTTTGCATCATCTTTGAGGATTTGAAAAAAAGACAAAAAATCACTCCGAGACCATGGGCTATAGCCCATCGTCTCGGAGTCATTTTCGTCTTTTTTTCAAATCCTCGTTTTTCATAATTTATGACCATGGCGATGGGCTATAGCCCATGGTCTCGAACGGCATACTATAGCATGCCGTTTTCCATCATTTTTGAGGATTTGAAAAAAAGACGAAAATCACTCCGAGACCATGGGCTATATATAGCCCATCGTCTCGGAGTCATTTTCGTCTTTTTTTCAAATCCTCGTTTTTCATCATTTATGACCATGGGGATGGGCTATAGCCCATGGTCTCGAACGGCATACTATAGCATGCCGTTTTCCATCATTTTTGAGGATTTGAAAAAAAGACGAAAATCACTCCGAGTCGAGACCATGGGCTATAGCCCATCGTCTTGGAGTCATTTTCGTCTTTTTTTCAAATCCTCGTTTTTCATAATTTATGACCATGGCGATGGGCAGCCCAGTATCACAATTAAAAGTCAAACCTCGACTTTTTGACAGACCCCGGGAAAAGTCACCGTTTGACTTTTCAAAAGTCAAATACTGACTTTGCGATGGGCTATAGCCCATGGTCTCGAACGGCATACTATAGCATGCCGTTTTCCATCATTTTTGAGGATTTGAAAAAAAGACGAAAATGACTCCGAGACCATGGGCTATAGCCCATCGTCTCGGAGTCATTTTCGTCTTTTTTTCAAATCCTCGTTTTTCATAATTTATGACCATGGCGATGGGCTATAGCCCATGGTCTCGAACGGCATACTATAGCATGCCGTTTTCCATCATTTTTGAGGATTTGATAAAAAGGCGAAAATCACTCCGAGACCATGGGCTATAGCCCATCGTCTCGTAGTCATTTTCGTCTTTTTTTCAAATCCTTGTTTTTCATCATTTATGGCCATGGCGATGGGCTATAGCCCATGGTCTCGAACGGCATGCTATAGTATTCCGTTTTGCATCATTTTTGAGGATTTGAAAAAAAGACGAAAATCACTCCGAGACCATGGGCTATAGCCCATCGTCTCGGAGTCATTTTCGTCTTTTTTTCAAATCCTTGTTTTTCATAATTTATGACCATGGCGATGGGCTATAGCCCATGGTCTCGAACGGCATACTATAGCATGCCGTTTTGCATCATCTTTGAGGATTTGAAAAAAAGACAAAAAATCACTCCGAGACCATGGGCTATAGCCCATCGTCTCGGAGTCATTTTCGTCTTTTTTTCAAATCCTCGTTTTTCATAATTTATGACCATGGCGATGGGCTATAGCCCATGGTCTCGAACGGCATACTATAGCATGCCGTTTTCCATCATTTTTGAGGATTTGAAAAAAAGACGAAAATCACTCCGAGACCATGGGCTATATATAGCCCATCGTCTCGGAGTCATTTTCGTCTTTTTTTCAAATCCTCGTTTTTCATCATTTATGACCATGGGGATGGGCTATAGCCCATGGTCTCGAACGGCATACTATAGCATGCCGTTTTCCATCATTTTTGAGGATTTGAAAAAAAGACGAAAATGACTCCGAGACCATGGGCTATAGCCCATCGTCTCGGAGTCATTTTCGTCTTTTTTTCAAATCCTCGTTTTTCATAATTTATGACCATGGCGATGGGCTATAGCCCATGGTCTCGAACGGCATACTATAGCATGCCGTTTTCCATCATTTTTGAGGATTTGATAAAAAGGCGAAAATCACTCCGAGACCATGGGCTATAGCCCATCGTCTCGTAGTCATTTTCGTCTTTTTTTCAAATCCTTGTTTTTCATCATTTATGGCCATGGCGATGGGCTATAGCCCATGGTCTCGAACGGCATGCTATAGTATTCCGTTTTGCATCATTTTTGAGGATTTGAAAAAAAGACGAAAATCACTCCGAGACCATGGGCTATAGCCCATCGTCTCGGAGTCATTTTCGTCTTTTTTTCAAATCCTTGTTTTTCATAATTTATGACCATGGCGATGGGCTATAGCCCATGGTCTCGAACGGCATACTATAGCATGCCGTTTTGCATCATCTTTGAGGATTTGAAAAAAAGACAAAAAATCACTCCGAGACCATGGGCTATAGCCCATCGTCTCGGAGTCATTTTCGTCTTTTTTTCAAATCCTCGTTTTTCATAATTTATGACCATGGCGATGGGCTATAGCCCATGGTCTCGAACGGCATACTATAGCATGCCGTTTTCCATCATTTTTGAGGATTTGAAAAAAAGACGAAAATCACTCCGAGACCATGGGCTATATATAGCCCATCGTCTCGGAGTCATTTTCGTCTTTTTTTCAAATCCTCGTTTTTCATCATTTATGACCATGGGGATGGGCTATAGCCCATGGTCTCGAACGGCATACTATAGCATGCCGTTTTCCATCATTTTTGAGGATTTGAAAAAAAGACGAAAATCACTCCGAGACCATGGGCTATATATAGCCCATCGTCTCGGAGTCATTTTCGTCTTTTTTTCAAATCCTCGTTTTTCATCATTTATGACCATGGGGATGGGCTATAGCCCATGGTCTCGAACGGCATACTATAGCATGCCGTTTTCCATCATTTTTGAGGATTTGAAAAAAAGACGAAAATCACTCCGAGTCGAGACCATGGGCTATAGCCCATCGTCTTGGAGTCATTTTCGTCTTTTTTTCAAATCCTCGTTTTTCATAATTTATGACCATGGCGATGGGCAGCCCAGTATCACAATTAAAAGTCAAACCTCGACTTTTTGACAGACCCCGGGAAAAGTCACCGTTTGACTTTTCAAAAGTCAAATACTGACTTTGCGATGGGCTATAGCCCATGGTCTCGAACGGCATACTATAGCATGCCGTTTTCCATCATTTTTGAGGATTTGAAAAAAAGACGAAAATGACTCCGAGACCATGGGCTATAGCCCATCGTCTCGGAGTCATTTTCGTCTTTTTTTCAAATCCTCGTTTTTCATAATTTATGACCATGGCGATGGGCTATAGCCCATGGTCTCGAACGGCATACTATAGCATGCCGTTTTCCATCATTTTTGAGGATTTGATAAAAAGGCGAAAATCACTCCGAGACCATGGGCTATAGCCCATCGTCTCGTAGTCATTTTCGTCTTTTTTTCAAATCCTTGTTTTTCATCATTTATGGCCATGGCGATGGGCTATAGCCCATGGTCTCGAACGGCATGCTATAGTATTCCGTTTTGCATCATTTTTGAGGATTTGAAAAAAAGACGAAAATCACTCCGAGACCATGGGCTATAGCCCATCGTCTCGGAGTCATTTTCGTCTTTTTTTCAAATCCTTGTTTTTCATAATTTATGACCATGGCGATGGGCTATAGCCCATGGTCTCGAACGGCATACTATAGCATGCCGTTTTGCATCATCTTTGAGGATTTGAAAAAAAGACAAAAAATCACTCCGAGACCATGGGCTATAGCCCATCGTCTCGGAGTCATTTTCGTCTTTTTTTCAAATCCTCGTTTTTCATAATTTATGACCATGGCGATGGGCTATAGCCCATGGTCTCGAACGGCATACTATAGCATGCCGTTTTCCATCATTTTTGAGGATTTGAAAAAAAGACGAAAATCACTCCGAGACCATGGGCTATATATAGCCCATCGTCTCGGAGTCATTTTCGTCTTTTTTTCAAATCCTCGTTTTTCATCATTTATGACCATGGGGATGGGCTATAGCCCATGGTCTCGAACGGCATACTATAGCATGCCGTTTTCCATCATTTTTGAGGATTTGAAAAAAAGACGAAAATCACTCCGAGACCATGGGCTATATATAGCCCATCGTCTCGGAGTCATTTTCGTCTTTTTTTCAAATCCTCGTTTTTCATCATTTATGACCATGGGGATGGGCTATAGCCCATGGTCTCGAACGGCATACTATAGCATGCCGTTTTCCATCATTTTTGAGGATTTGAAAAAAAGACGAAAATCACTCCGAGTCGAGACCATGGGCTATAGCCCATCGTCTTGGAGTCATTTTCGTCTTTTTTTCAAATCCTCGTTTTTCATAATTTATGACCATGGCGATGGGCAGCCCAGTATCACAATTAAAAGTCAAACCTCGACTTTTTGACAGACCCCGGGAAAAGTCACCGTTTGACTTTTCAAAAGTCAAATACTGACTTTGCGATGGGCTATAGCCCATGGTCTCGAACGGCATACTATAGCATGCCGTTTTCCATCATTTTTGAGGATTTGAAAAAAAGACGAAAATGACTCCGAGACCATGGGCTATAGCCCATCGTCTCGGAGTCATTTTCGTCTTTTTTTCAAATCCTCGTTTTTCATAATTTATGACCATGGCGATGGGCTATAGCCCATGGTCTCGAACGGCATACTATAGCATGCCGTTTTCCATCATTTTTGAGGATTTGATAAAAAGGCGAAAATCACTCCGAGACCATGGGCTATAGCCCATCGTCTCGTAGTCATTTTCGTCTTTTTTTCAAATCCTTGTTTTTCATCATTTATGGCCATGGCGATGGGCTATAGCCCATGGTCTCGAACGGCATGCTATAGTATTCCGTTTTGCATCATTTTTGAGGATTTGAAAAAAAGACGAAAATCACTCCGAGACCATGGGCTATAGCCCATCGTCTCGGAGTCATTTTCGTCTTTTTTTCAAATCCTTGTTTTTCATAATTTATGACCATGGCGATGGGCTATAGCCCATGGTCTCGAACGGCATACTATAGCATGCCGTTTTGCATCATCTTTGAGGATTTGAAAAAAAGACAAAAAATCACTCCGAGACCATGGGCTATAGCCCATCGTCTCGGAGTCATTTTCGTCTTTTTTTCAAATCCTCGTTTTTCATAATTTATGACCATGGCGATGGGCTATAGCCCATGGTCTCGAACGGCATACTATAGCATGCCGTTTTCCATCATTTTTGAGGATTTGAAAAAAAGACGAAAATCACTCCGAGACCATGGGCTATATATAGCCCATCGTCTCGGAGTCATTTTCGTCTTTTTTTCAAATCCTCGTTTTTCATCATTTATGACCATGGGGATGGGCTATAGCCCATGGTCTCGAACGGCATACTATAGCATGCCGTTTTCCATCATTTTTGAGGATTTGAAAAAAAGACGAAAATCACTCCGAGTCGAGACCATGGGCTATAGCCCATCGTCTTGGAGTCATTTTCGTCTTTTTTTCAAATCCTCGTTTTTCATAATTTATGACCATGGCGATGGGCAGCCCAGTATCACAATTAAAAGTCAAACCTCGACTTTTTGACAGACCCCGGGAAAAGTCACCGTTTGACTTTTCAAAAGTCAAATACTGACTTTGCGATGGGCTATAGCCCATGGTCTCGAACGGCATACTATAGCATGCCGTTTTCCATCATTTTTGAGGATTTGAAAAAAAGACGAAAATGACTCCGAGACCATGGGCTATAGCCCATCGTCTCGGAGTCATTTTCGTCTTTTTTTCAAATCCTCGTTTTTCATAATTTATGACCATGGCGATGGGCTTTAGCCAATGGTCTCGAACTGCATACTATAGCATGCCGTTTTCCATCATTTTTGAGGATTTGATAAAAAGGCGAAAATCACTCCGAGACCATGGGCTATAGCCCATCGTCTCGTAGTCATTTTCGTCTTTTTTTCAAATCCTTGTTTTTCATCATTTATGGCCATGGCGATGGGCTATAGCCCATGGTCTCGAACGGCATGCTATAGTATTCCGTTTTGCATCATTTTTGAGGATTTGAAAAAAAGACGAAAATCACTCCGAGACCATGGGCTATATATAGCCCATCGTCTCGGAGTCATTTTCGTCTTTTTTTCAAATCCTCGTTTTTCATCATTTATGACCATGGGGATGGGCTATAGCCCATGGTCTCGAACGGCATACTATAGCATGCCGTTTTCCATCATTTTTGAGGATTTGAAAAAAAGACGAAAATCACTCCGAGTCGAGACCATGGGCTATAGCCCATCGTCTTGGAGTCATTTTCGTCTTTTTTTCAAATCCTCGTTTTTCATAATTTATGACCATGGCGATGGGCAGCCCAGTATCACAATTAAAAGTCAAACCTCGACTTTTTGACAGACCCCGGGAAAAGTCACCGTTTGACTTTTCAAAAGTCAAATACTGACTTTGCGATGGGCTATAGCCCATGGTCTCGAACGGCATACTATAGCATGCCGTTTTCCATCATTTTTGAGGATTTGAAAAAAAGACGAAAATGACTCCGAGACCATGGGCTATAGCCCATCGTCTCGGAGTCATTTTCGAATTTTTTTCAAATCCTCGTTTTTCATAATTTATGACCATGGCGATGGGCTATAGCCAATGGTCTCGAACGGCATACTATAGCATGCCGTTTTCCATCATTTTTGAGGATTTGATAAAAAGGCGAAAATCACTCCGAGACCATGGGCTATAGCCCATCGTCTCGTAGTCATTTTCGTCTTTTTTTCAAATCCTTGTTTTTCATCATTTATGGCCATGGCGATGGGCTATAGCCCATGGTCTCGAACGGCATGCTATAGTATTCCGTTTTGCATCATTTTTGAGGATTTGAAAAAAAGACGAAAATCACTCCGAGACCATGGGCTATAGCCCATCGTCTCGGAGTCATTTTCGTCTTTTTTTCAAATCCTTGTTTTTCATAATTTATGACCATGGCGATGGGCTATAGCCCATGGTCTCGAACGGCATACTATAGCATGCCGTTTTGCATCATCTTTGAGGATTTGAAAAAAAGACAAAAAATCACTCCGAGACCATGGGCTATAGCCCATCGTCTCGGAGTCATTTTCGTCTTTTTTTCAAATCCTCGTTTTTCATAATTTATGACCATGGCGATGGGCTATAGCCCATGGTCTCGAACGGCATACTATAGCATGCCGTTTTCCATCATTTTTGAGGATTTGAAAAAAAGACGAAAATCACTCCGAGACCATGGGCTATATATAGCCCATCGTCTCGGAGTCATTTTCGTCTTTTTTTCAAATCCTCGTTTTTCATCATTTATGACCATGGGGATGGGCTATAGCCCATGGTCTCGAACGGCATACTATAGCATGCCGTTTTCCATCATTTTTGAGGATTTGAAAAAAAGACGAAAATCACTCCGAGTCGAGACCATGGGCTATAGCCCATCGTCTTGGAGTCATTTTCGTCTTTTTTTCAAATCCTCGTTTTTCATAATTTATGACCATGGCGATGGGCAGCCCAGTATCACAATTAAAAGTCAAACCTCGACTTTTTGACAGACCCCGGGAAAAGTCACCGTTTGACTTTTCAAAAGTAAAATACTGACTTTGCGATGGGCTATAGCCCATGGTCTCGAACGGCATACTATAGCATGCCGTTTTCCATCATTTTTGAGGATTTGAAAAAAAGACGAAAATGACTCCGAGACCATGGGCTATAGCCCATCGTCTCGGAGTCATTTTCGTCTTTTTTTCAAATCCTCGTTTTTCATAATTTATGACCATGGCGATGGGCTATAGCCCATGGTCTCGAACGGCATACTATAGCATGCCGTTTTCCATCATTTTTGAGGATTTGATAAAAAGGCGAAAATCACTCCGAGACCATGGGCTATAGCCCATCGTCTCGTAGTCATTTTCGTCTTTTTTTCAAATCCTTGTTTTTCATCATTTATGGCCATGGCGATGGGCTATAGCCCATGGTCTCGAACGGCATGCTATAGTATTCCGTTTTGCATCATTTTTGAGGATTTGAAAAAAAGACGAAAATCACTCCGAGACCATGGGCTATAGCCCATCGTCTCGGAGTCATTTTCGTCTTTTTTTCAAATCCTTGTTTTTCATAATTTATGACCATGGCGATGGGCTATAGCCAATGGTCTCGAACGGCATACTATAGCATGCCGTTTTCCATCATTTTTGAGGATTTGATAAAAAGGCGAAAATCACTCCGAGACCATGGGCTATAGCCCATCGTCTCGTAGTCATTTTCGTCTTTTTTTCAAATCCTTGTTTTTCATCATTTATGGCCATGGCGATGGGCTATAGCCCATGGTCTCGAACGGCATGCTATAGTATTCCGTTTTGCATCATTTTTGAGGATTTGAAAAAAAGACGAAAATCACTCCGAGACCATGGGCTATAGCCCATCGTCTCGGAGTCATTTTCGTCTTTTTTTCAAATCCTTGTTTTTCATAATTTATGACCATGGCGATGGGCTATAGCCCATGGTCTCGAACGGCATACTATAGCATGCCGTTTTGCATCATCTTTGAGGATTTGAAAAAAAGACAAAAAATCACTCCGAGACCATGGGCTATAGCCCATCGTCTCGGAGTCATTTTCGTCTTTTTTTCAAATCCTCGTTTTTCATAATTTATGACCATGGCGATGGGCTATAGCCCATGGTCTCGAACGGCATGCTATAGTATTCCGTTTTGCATCATTTTTGAGGATTTGAAAAAAAGACGAAAATCACTCCGAGACCATGGGCTATAGCCCATCGTCTCGGAGTCATTTTCGTCTTTTTTTCAAATCCTTGTTTTTCATAATTTATGACCATGGCGATGGGCTATAGCCAATGGTCTCGAACGGCATACTATAGCATGCCGTTTTCCATCATTTTTGAGGATTTGATAAAAAGGCGAAAATCACTCCGAGACCATGGGCTATAGCCCATCGTCTCGTAGTCATTTTCGTCTTTTTTTCAAATCCTTGTTTTTCATCATTTATGGCCATGGCGATGGGCTATAGCCCATGGTCTCGAACGGCATGCTATAGTATTCCGTTTTGCATCATTTTTGAGGATTTGAAAAAAAGACGAAAATCACTCCGAGACCATGGGCTATAGCCCATCGTCTCGGAGTCATTTTCGTCTTTTTTTCAAATCCTTGTTTTTCATAATTTATGACCATGGCGATGGGCTATAGCCCATGGTCTCGAACGGCATACTATAGCATGCCGTTTTGCATCATCTTTGAGGATTTGAAAAAAAGACAAAAAATCACTCCGAGACCATGGGCTATAGCCCATCGTCTCGGAGTCATTTTCGTCTTTTTTTCAAATCCTCGTTTTTCATAATTTATGACCATGGCGATGGGCTATAGCCCATGGTCTCGAACGGCATACTATAGCATGCCGTTTTCCATCATTTTTGAGGATTTGAAAAAAAGACGAAAATCACTCCGAGACCATGGGCTATATATAGCCCATCGTCTCGGAGTCATTTTCGTCTTTTTTTCAAATCCTCGTTTTTCATCATTTATGACCATGGGGATGGGCTATAGCCCATGGTCTCGAACGGCATACTATAGCATGCCGTTTTCCATCATTTTTGAGGATTTGAAAAAAAGACGAAAATCACTCCGAGTCGAGACCATGGGCTATAGCCCATCGTCTTGGAGTCATTTTCGTCTTTTTTTCAAATCCTCGTTTTTCATAATTTATGACCATGGCGATGGGCAGCCCAGTATCACAATTAAAAGTCAAACCTCGACTTTTTGACAGACCCCGGGAAAAGTCACCGTTTGACTTTTCAAAAGTCAAATACTGACTTTGCGATGGGCTATAGCCCATGGTCTCGAACGGCATACTATAGCATGCCGTTTTCCATCATTTTTGAGGATTTGAAAAAAAGACGAAAATGACTCCGAGACCATGGGCTATAGCCCATCGTCTCTGAGTAATTTTCGTCTTTTTTTCAAATCCTCGTTTTTCATAATTTATGACCATGGCGATGGGCTATAGCCCATGGTCTCGAACGGCATACTATAGCATGCCGTTTTCCATCATTTTTGAGGATTTGATAAAAAGGCGAAAATCACTCCGAGACCATGGGCTATAGCCCATCGTCTCGTAGTCATTTTCGTCTTTTTTTCAAATCCTTGTTTTTCATCATTTATGGCCATGGCGATGGGCTATAGCCCATGGTCTCGAACGGCATGCTATAGTATTCCGTTTTGCATCATTTTTGAGGATTTGAAAAAAAGACGAAAATCACTCCGAGACCATGGGCTATAGCCCATCGTCTCGGAGTCATTTTCGTCTTTTTTTCAAATCCTTGTTTTTCATAATTTATGACCATGGCGATGGGCTATAGCCCATGGTCTCGAACGGCATACTATAGCATGCCGTTTTGCATCATCTTTGAGGATTTGAAAAAAAGACAAAAAATCACTCCGAGACCATGGGCTATAGCCCATCGTCTCGGAGTCATTTTCGTCTTTTTTTCAAATCCTCGTTTTTCATAATTTATGACCATGGCGATGGGCTATAGCCCATGGTCTCGAACGGCATACTATAGCATGCCGTTTTCCATCATTTTTGAGGATTTGAAAAAAAGACGAAAATCACTCCGAGACCATGGGCTATATATAGCCCATCGTCTCGGAGTCATTTTCGTCTTTTTTTCAAATCCTCGTTTTTCATCATTTATGACCATGGGGATGGGCTATAGCCCATGGTCTCGAACGGCATACTATAGCATGCCGTTTTCCATCATTTTTGAGGATTTGAAAAAAAGACGAAAATCACTCCGAGTCGAGACCATGGGCTATAGCCCATCGTCTTGGAGTCATTTTCGTCTTTTTTTCAAATCCTCGTTTTTCATAATTTATGACCATGGCGATGGGCAGCCCAGTATCACAATTAAAAGTCAAACCTCGACTTTTTGACAGACCCCGGGAAAAGTCACCGTTTGACTTTTCAAAAGTCAAATACTGACTTTGCGATGGGCTATAGCCCATGGTCTCGAACGGCATACTATAGCATGCCGTTTTCCATCATTTTTGAGGATTTGAAAAAAAGACGAAAATGACTCCGAGACCATGGGCTATAGCCCATCGTCTCGGAGTCATTTTCGTCTTTTTTTCAAATCCTCGTTTTTCATCATTTATGACCATGGCGATGGGCTATAGCCCATGGTCTCGAACGGCATACTATAGCATGCCGTTTTCCATCATTTTTGAGGATTTGATAAAAAGGCGAAAATCACTCCGAGACCATGGGCTATAGCCCATCGTCTCGTAGTCATTTTCGTCTTTTTTTCAAATCCTTGTTTTTCATCATTTATGGCCATGGCGATGGGCTATAGCCCATGGTCTCGAACGGCATGCTATAGTATTCCGTTTTGCATCATTTTTGAGGATTTGAAAAAAAGACGAAAATCACTCCGAGACCATGGGCTATAGCCCATCGTCTCGGAGTCATTTTCGTCTTTTTTTCAAATCCTTGTTTTTCATAATTTATGACCATGGCGATGGGCTATAGCCCATGGTCTCGAACGGCATACTATAGCATGCCGTTTTGCATCATCTTTGAGGATTTGAAAAAAAGACAAAAAATAACTCCGAGACCATGGGCTATAGCCCATCGTCTCGGAGTCATTTTCGTCTTTTTTTCAAATCCTCGTTTTTCATAATTTATGACCATGGCGATGGGCTATAGCCCATGGTCTCGAACGGCATACTATAGCATGCCGTTTTCCATCATTTTTGAGGATTTGAAAAAAAGACGAAAATCACTCCGAGACCATGGGCTATATATAGCCCATCGTCTCGGAGTCATTTTCGTCTTTTTTTCAAATCCTCGTTTTTCATCATTTATGACCATGGGGATGGGCTATAGCCCATGGTCTCGAACGGCATACTATAGCATGCCGTTTTCCATCATTTTTGAGGATTTGAAAAAAAGACGAAAATCACTCCGAGTCGAGACCATGGGCTATAGCCCATCGTCTCGGAGTCATTTTCGTCTTTTTTTCAAATCCTTGTTTTTCATCATTTATGACCATGGCGATGGGCTATAGCCCATGGTCTCGAACGGCATACTATAGCATGCCGTTTTCCATAATTTTTGAGGATTTGAAAAAAAGACGAAAATGACTCCGAGACCATGGGCTATAGCCCATCGTCTCGGAGTCATTTTCGTCTTTTTTTCAAATCCTTGTTTTTCATAATTTATGACCATGGCGATGGGCTATAGCCCATGGTCTCGAACGGCATACTATAGCATGCCGTTTTGCATCATCTTTGAGGATTTGAAAAAAAGACACAAAATCACTCCGAGACCATGGGCTATAGCCCATCGTCTCGGAGTCATTTTCGTCTTTTTTTCAAATCCTCGTTTTTCATAATTTATGACCATGGCGATGGGCTATAGCCCATGGTCTCGAACGGCATACTATAGCATGCCGTTTTCCATCATTTTTGAGGATTTGAAAAAAAGACGAAAATGACTCCGAGACCATGGGCTATAGCCCATCGTCTCGGAGTCATTTTCGTCTTTTTTTCAAATCCTCGTTTTTCATCATTTATGACCATGGCGATGGGCTATAGCCCATGGTCTCGAACGGCATACTATAGCATGCCGTTTTCCATCATTTTTGAGGATTTGTTAAAAAGACGAAAATCACTCCGAGACCATGGGCTATAGCCCATCGTCTCGTAGTCATTTTCGTATTTTTTTCAAATCCTTGTTTTTCATCATTTATGGCCATGGCGATGGGCTATAGCCCATGGTCTCGAACGGCATGCTATAGTATTCCGTTTTGCATCATTTTTGAGGATTTGAAAAAAAGACGAAAATCACTCCGAGACCATGGGCTATAGCCCATCGTCTCGGAGTCATTTTCGTCTTTTTTTCAAATCCTTGTTTTTCATAATTTATGACCATGGCGATGGGCTATAGCCCATGGTCTCGAACGGCATACTATAGCATGCCGTTTTGCATCATCTTTGAGGATTTGAAAAAAAGACACAAAATCACTCCGAGACCATGGGCTATAGCCCATCGTCTCGGAGTCATTTTCGTCTTTTTTTCAAATCCTCGTTTTTCATAATGACCATGGCGATGGGCTATAGCCCATGGTCTCGAACGGCATACTATAGCATGCCGTTTTCCATCATTTTTGAGGATTTGTTAAAAAGACGAAAATCACTCCGAGACCATGGGCTATAGCCCATCGTCTCGTAGTCATTTTCGTATTTATTTCAAATCCTTGTTTTTCATCATTTATGGCCATGGCGATGGGCTATAGCCCATGGTCTCGAACGGCATGCTATAGTATTCCGTTTTGCATCATTTTTGAGGATTTGAAAAAAAGACCATGGGCTATAGCCCATGGTCTCGAACGGCATACTATAGCATGCCGTTTTCCATCATTTTTGAGGATTTGAAAAAAAGACGAAAATCACTCCGAGTCGAGACCATGGGCTATAGCCCATCGTCTTGGAGTCATTTTCGTCTTTTTTTCAAATCCTCGTTTTTCATAATTTATGACCATGGCGATGGGCAGCCCAGTATCACAATTAAAAGTCAAACCTCGACTTTTTGACAGACCCCGGGAAAAGTCACTGTTTGACTTTTCAAAAGTCAAATACTGACTTTGCGATGGGCTATAGCCCATGGTCTCGAACGGCATACTATAGAATGCCGTTTTCCATCATTTTTGAGGATTTGAAAAAAAGACGAAAATGACTCCGAGACCATGGGCTATAGCCCATCGTCTCGGAGTCATTTTCGTCTTTTTTTCAAATCCTCGTTTTTCATCATTTATGACCATGGCGATGGGCTATAGCCCATGGTCTCGAACGGCATACTATAGCATGCCGTTTTCCATCATTTTTGAGGATTTGATAAAAAGGCGAAAATCACTCCGAGACCATGGGCTATAGCCCATCGTCTCGTAGTCATTTTCGTCTTTTTTTCAAATCCTTGTTTTTCATCATTTATGGCCATGGCGATGGGCTATAGCCCATGGTCTCGAACGGCATGCTATAGTATTCCGTTTTGCATCATTTTTGAGGATTTGAAAAAAAGACGAAAATCACTCCGAGACCATGGGCTATAGCCCATCGTCTCGGAGTCATTTTCGTCTTTTTTTCAAATCCTTGTTTTTCATAATTTATGACCATGGCGATGGGCTATAGCCCATGGTCTCGAACGGCATACTATAGCATGCCGTTTTGCATCATCTTTGAGGATTTGAAAAAAAGACAAAAAATAACTCCGAGACCATGGGCTATAGCCCATCGTCTCGGAGTCATTTTCGTCTTTTTTTCAAATCCTCGTTTTTCATAATTTATGACCATGGCGATGGGCTATAGCCCATGGTCTCGAACGGCATACTATAGCATGCCGTTTTCCATCATTTTTGAGGATTTGAAAAAAAGACGAAAATCACTCCGAGACCATGGGCTATATATAGCCCATCGTCTCGGAGTCATTTTCGTCTTTTTTTCAAATCCTCGTTTTTCATCATTTATGACCATGGGGATGGGCTATAGCCCATGGTCTCGAACGGCATACTATAGCATGCCGTTTTCCATCATTTTTGAGGATTTGAAAAAAAGACGAAAATCACTCCGAGTCGAGACCATGGGCTATAGCCCATCGTCTCGGAGTCATTTTCGTCTTTTTTTCAAATCCTTGTTTTTCATCATTTATGACCATGGCGATGGGCTATAGCCCATGGTCTCGAACGGCATACTATAGCATGCCGTTTTCCATAATTTTTGAGGATTTGAAAAAAAGACGAAAATGACTCCGAGACCATGGGCTATAGCCCATCGTCTCGGAGTCATTTTCGTCTTTTTTTCAAATCCTTGTTTTTCATAATTTATGACCATGGCGATGGGCTATAGCCCATGGTCTCGAACGGCATACTATAGCATGCCGTTTTGCATCATCTTTGAGGATTTGAAAAAAAGACACAAAATCACTCCGAGACCATGGGCTATAGCCCATCGTCTCGGAGTCATTTTCGTCTTTTTTTCAAATCCTCGTTTTTCTTAATTTATGACCATGGCGATGGGCTATAGCCCATGGTCTCGAACGGCATACTATAGCATGCCGTTTTCCATCATTTTTGAGGATTTGAAAAAAAGACGAAAATGACTCCGAGACCATGGGCTATAGCCCATCGTCTCGGAGTCATTTTCGTCGTTTTTTCAAATCCTCGTTTTTCATCATTTATGACCATGGCGATGGGCTATAGCCCATGGTCTCGAACGGCATACTATAGCATGCCGTTTTCCATCATTTTTGAGGATTTGTTAAAAAGACGAAAATCACTCCGAGACCATGGGCTATAGCCCATCGTCTCGTAGTCATTTTCGTCTTTTTTTCAAATCCTTGTTTTTCATCATTTATGGCCATGGCGATGGGCTATAGCCCATGGTCTCGAACGGCATGCTATAGTATTCCGTTTTGCATCATTTTTGAGGATTTGAAAAAAAGACGAAAATCACTCCGAGACCATGGGCTATAGCCCATCGTCTCGGAGTCATTTTCGTCTTTTTTTCAAATCCTCGTTTTTCATAATGACCATGGCGATGGGCTATAGCCCATGGTCTCGAACGGCATACTATAGCATGCCGTTTTCCATCATTTTTGAGGATTTGAAAAAAAGACGAAAATGACTCCGAGACCATGGGCTATAGCCCATCGTCTCGGAGTAATTTTCGTCTTTTTTTCAAATCCTCGTTTTTCATAATTTATGACCATGGCGATGGGCTATAGCCCATGGTCTCGAACGGCATACTATAGCATGCCGTTTTCCATCATTTTTGAGGATTTGATAAAAAGGCGAAAATCACTCCGAGACCATGGGCTATAGCCCATCGTCTCGTAGTCATTTTCGTCTTTTTTTCAAATCCTTGTTTTTCATCATTTATGGCCATGGCGATGGGCTATAGCCCATGGTCTCGAACGGCATGCTATAGTATTCCGTTTTGCATCATTTTTGAGGATTTGAAAAAAAGACGAAAATCACTCCGAGACCATGGGCTATAGCCCATCGTCTCGGAGTCATTTTCGTCTTTTTTTCAAATCCTTGTTTTTCATAATTTATGACCATGGCGATGGGCTATAGCCCATGGTCTCGAACGGCATACTATAGCATGCCGTTTTGCATCATCTTTGAGGATTTGAAAAAAAGACAAAAAATCACTCCGAGACCATGGGCTATAGCCCATCGTCTCGGAGTCATTTTCGTCTTTTTTTCAAATCCTCGTTTTTCATAATTTATGACCATGGCGATGGGCTATAGCCCATGGTCTCGAACGGCATACTATAGCATGCCGTTTTCCATCATTTTTGAGGATTTGAAAAAAAGACGAAAATCACTCCGAGACCATGGGCTATATATAGCCCATCGTCTCGGAGTCATTTTCGTCTTTTTTTCAAATCCTCGTTTTTCATCATTTATGACCATGGGGATGGGCTATAGCCCATGGTCTCGAACGGCATACTATAGCATGCCGTTTTCCATCATTTTTGAGGATTTGAAAAAAAGACGAAAATCACTCCGAGTCGAGACCATGGGCTATAGCCCATCGTCTTGGAGTCATTTTCGTCTTTTTTTCAAATCCTCTTTTTTCATAATTTATGACCATGGCGATGGGCAGCCCAGTATCACAATTAAAAGTCAAACCTCGACTTTTTGACAGACCCCGGGAAAAGTCACCGTTTGACTTTTCAAAAGTCAAATACTGACTTTGCGATGGGCTATAGCCCATGGTCTCGAACGGCATACTATAGCATGCCGTTTTCCATCATTTTTGAGGATTTGAAAAAAAGACGAAAATGACTCCGAGACCATGGGCTATAGCCCATCGTCTCGGAGTCATTTTCGTCTTTTTTTCAAATCCTCGTTTTTCATCATTTATGACCATGGCGATGGGCTATAGCCCATGGTCTCGAACGGCATACTATAGCATGCCGTTTTCCATCATTTTTGAGGATTTGAAAAAAAGACGAAAATGACTCCGAGACCATGGGCTATAGCCCATCGTCTCGGAGTCATTTTCGTCTTTTTTTCAAATCCTCGTTTTTCATAATGACCATGGCGATGGGCTATAGCCCATGGTCTCGAACGGCATACTATAGCATGCCGTTTTCCATCATTTTTGAGGATTTGTTAAAAAGACGAAAATCACTCCGAGACCATGGGCTATAGCCCATCGTCTCGTAGTCATTTTCGTATTTTTTTCAAATCCTTGTTTTTCATCATTTATGGCCATGGCGATGGGCTATAGCCCATGGTCTCGAACGGCATGCTATAGTATTCCGTTTTGCATCATTTTTGAGGATTTGAAAAAAAGACCATGGGCTATAGCCCATGGTCTCGAACGGCATACTATAGCATGCCGTTTTCCATCATTTTTGAGGATTTGAAAAAAAGACGAAAATCACTCCGAGTCGAGACCATGGGCTATAGCCCATCGTCTTGGAGTCATTTTCGTCTTTTTTTCAAATCCTCGTTTTTCATAATTTATGACCATGGCGATGGGCAGCCCAGTATCACAATTAAAAGTCAAACCTCGACTTTTTGACAGACCCCGGGAAAAGTCACTGTTTGACTTTTCAAAAGTCAAATACTGACTTTGCGATGGGCTATAGCCCATGGTCTCGAACGGCATACTATAGAATGCCGTTTTCCATCATTTTTGAGGATTTGAAAAAAAGACGAAAATGACTCCGAGACCATGGGCTATAGCCCATCGTCTCGGAGTCATTTTCGTCTTTTTTTCAAATCCTCGTTTTTCATCATTTATGACCATGGCGATGGGCTATAGCCCATGGTCTCGAACGGCATACTATAGCATGCCGTTTTCCATCATTTTTGAGGATTTGATAAAAAGGCGAAAATCACTCCGAGACCATGGGCTATAGCCCATCGTCTCGTAGTCATTTTCGTCTTTTTTTCAAATCCTTGTTTTTCATCATTTATGGCCATGGCGATGGGCTATAGCCCATGGTCTCGAACGGCATGCTATAGTATTCCGTTTTGCATCATTTTTGAGGATTTGAAAAAAAGACGAAAATCACTCCGAGACCATGGGCTATAGCCCATCGTCTCGGAGTCATTTTCGTCTTTTTTTCAAATCCTTGTTTTTCATAATTTATGACCATGGCGATGGGCTATAGCCCATGGTCTCGAACGGCATACTATAGCATGCCGTTTTGCATCATCTTTGAGGATTTGAAAAAAAGACAAAAAATAACTCCGAGACCATGGGCTATAGCCCATCGTCTCGGAGTCATTTTCGTCTTTTTTTCAAATCCTCGTTTTTCATAATTTATGACCATGGCGATGGGCTATAGCCCATGGTCTCGAACGGCATACTATAGCATGCCGTTTTCCATCATTTTTGAGGATTTGAAAAAAAGACGAAAATCACTCCGAGACCATGGGCTATATATAGCCCATCGTCTCGGAGTCATTTTCGTCTTTTTTTCAAATCCTCGTTTTTCATCATTTATGACCATGGGGATGGGCTATAGCCCATGGTCTCGAACGGCATACTATAGCATGCCGTTTTCCATCATTTTTGAGGATTTGAAAAAAAGACGAAAATCACTCCGAGTCGAGACCATGGGCTATAGCCCATCGTCTCGGAGTCATTTTCGTCTTTTTTTCAAATCCTTGTTTTTCATCATTTATGACCATGGCGATGGGCTATAGCCCATGGTCTCGAACGGCATACTATAGCATGCCGTTTTCCATAATTTTTGAGGATTTGAAAAAAAGACGAAAATGACTCCGAGACCATGGGCTATAGCCCATCGTCTCGGAGTCATTTTCGTCTTTTTTTCAAATCCTTGTTTTTCATAATTTATGACCATGGCGATGGGCTATAGCCCATGGTCTCGAACGGCATACTATAGCATGCCGTTTTGCATCATCTTTGAGGATTTGAAAAAAAGACACAAAATCACTCCGAGACCATGGGCTATAGCCCATCGTCTCGGAGTCATTTTCGTCTTTTTTTCAAATCCTCGTTTTTCTTAATTTATGACCATGGCGATGGGCTATAGCCCATGGTCTCGAACGGCATACTATAGCATGCCGTTTTCCATCATTTTTGAGGATTTGAAAAAAAGACGAAAATGACTCCGAGACCATGGGCTATAGCCCATCGTCTCGGAGTCATTTTCGTCGTTTTTTCAAATCCTCGTTTTTCATCATTTATGACCATGGCGATGGGCTATAGCCCATGGTCTCGAACGGCATACTATAGCATGCCGTTTTCCATCATTTTTGAGGATTTGTTAAAAAGACGAAAATCACTCCGAGACCATGGGCTATAGCCCATCGTCTCGTAGTCATTTTCGTCTTTTTTTCAAATCCTTGTTTTTCATCATTTATGGCCATGGCGATGGGCTATAGCCCATGGTCTCGAACGGCATGCTATAGTATTCCGTTTTGCATCATTTTTGAGGATTTGAAAAAAAGACGAAAATCACTCCGAGACCATGGGCTATAGCCCATCGTCTCGGAGTCATTTTCGTCTTTTTTTCAAATCCTCGTTTTTCATAATGACCATGGCGATGGGCTATAGCCCATGGTCTCGAACGGCATACTATAGCATGCCGTTTTCCATCATTTTTGAGGATTTGAAAAAAAGACGAAAATGACTCCGAGACCATGGGCTATAGCCCATCGTCTCGGAGTCATTTTCGTCTTTTTTTCAAATCCTCGTTTTTCATCATTTATGACCATGGCGATGGGCTATAGCCCATGGTCTCGAACGGCATACTATAGCATGCCGTTTTCCATCATTTTTGAGGATTTGTTAAAAAGACGAAAATCACTCCGAGACCATGGGCTATAGCCCATCGTCTCGTAGTCATTTTCGTCTTTTTTTCAAATCCTTGTTTTTCATCATTTATGGCCATGGCGATGGGCTATAGCCCATGGTCTCGAACGGCATGCTATAGTATTCCGTTTTGCATCATTTTTGAGGATTTGAAAAAAAGACGAAAATCACTCCGAGACCATGGGCTATAGCCCATCGTCTCGGAGTCATTTTCGTCTTTTTTTCAAATCCTCGTTTTTCATAATGACCATGGCGATGGGCTATAGCCCATGGTCTCGAACGGCATACTATAGCATGCCGTTTTCCATCATTTTTGAGGATTTGAAAAAAAGACGAAAATGACTCCGAGACCATGGGCTATAGCCCATCGTCTCGGAGTAATTTTCGTCTTTTTTTCAAATCCTCGTTTTTCATAATTTATGACCATGGCGATGGGCTATAGCCCATGGTCTCGAACGGCATACTATAGCATGCCGTTTTCCATCATTTTTGAGGATTTGATAAAAAGGCGAAAATCACTCCGAGACCAAGGGCTATAGCCCATCGTCTCGTAGTCATTTTCGTCTTTTTTTCAAATCCTTGTTTTTCATCATTTATGGCCATGGCGATGGGCTATAGCCCATGGTCTCGAACGGCATGCTATAGTATTCCGTTTTGCATCATTTTTGAGGATTTGAAAAAAAGACGAAAATCACTCCGAGACCATGGGCTATAGCCCATCGTCTCGGAGTCATTTTCGTCTTTTTTTCAAATCCTTGTTTTTCATAATTTATGACCATGGCGATGGGCTATAGCCCATGGTCTCGAACGGCATACTATAGCATGCCGTTTTGCATCATCTTTGAGGATTTGAAAAAAAGACAAAAAATCACTCCGAGACCATGGGCTATAGCCCATCGTCTCGGAGTCATTTTCGTCTTTTTTTCAAATCCTCGTTTTTCATAATTTATGACCATGGCGATGGGCTATAGCCCATGGTCTCGAACGGCATACTATAGCATGCCGTTTTCCATCATTTTTGAGGATTTGAAAAAAAGACGAAAATCACTCCGAGACCATGGGCTATATATAGCCCATCGTCTCGGAGTCATTTTCGTCTTTTTTTCAAATCCTCGTTTTTCATCATTTATGACCATGGGGATGGGCTATAGCCCATGGTCTCGAACGGCATACTATAGCATGCCGTTTTCCATCATTTTTGAGGATTTGAAAAAAAGACGAAAATCACTCCGAGTCGAGACCATGGGCTATAGCCCATCGTCTTGGAGTCATTTTCGTCTTTTTTTCAAATCCTCTTTTTTCATAATTTATGACCATGGCGATGGGCAGCCCAGTATCACAATTAAAAGTCAAACCTCGACTTTTTGACAGACCCCGGGAAAAGTCACCGTTTGACTTTTCAAAAGTCAAATACTGACTTTGCGATGGGCTATAGCCCATGGTCTCGAACGGCATACTATAGCATGCCGTTTTCCATCATTTTTGAGGATTTGAAAAAAAGACGAAAATGACTCCGAGACCATGGGCTATAGCCCATCGTCTCGGAGTCATTTTCGTCTTTTTTTCAAATCCTCGTTTTTCATCATTTATGACCATGGCGATGGGCTATAGCCCATGGTCTCGAACGGCATACTATAGCATGCCGTTTTCCATCATTTTTGAGGATTTGAAAAAAAGACAAAAAATCACTCCGAGACCATGGGCTATAGCCCATCGTCTCGTAGTCATTTTCGTCTTTTTTTCAAATCCTTGTTTTTCATCATTTATGGCCATGGCGATGGGCTATAGCCCATGGTCTCGAACGGCATGCTATAGTATTCCGTTTTGCATCATTTTTGAGGATTTGAAAAAAAGACGAAAATCACTCCGAGACCATGGGCTATAGCCCATCGTCTCGGAGTCATTTTCGTCTTTTTTTCAAATCCTTGTTTTTCATAATTTATGACCATGGCGATGGGCTATAGCCCATGGTCTCGAACGGCATACTATAGCATGCCGTTTTGCATCATCTTTGAGGATTTGAAAAAAAGACAAAAAATCACTCCGAGACCATGGGCTATAGCCCATCGTCTCGGAGTCATTTTCGTCTTTTTTTCAAATCCTCGTTTTTCATAATTTATGACCATGGCGATGGGCTATAGCCTATGGTCTCGAACGGCATACTATAGCATGCCGTTTTCCATCATTTTTGAGGATTTGAAAAAAAGACGAAAATCACTCCGAGACCATGGGCTATATATAGCCCATCGTCTCGGAGTCATTTTCGTCTTTTTTTCAAATCCTCGTTTTTCATCATTTATGACCATGGGGATGGGCTATAGCCCATGGTCTCGAACGGCATACTATAGCATGCCGTTTTCCATCATTTTTGAGGATTTGAAAAAAAGACGAAAATCACTCCGAGTCGAGACCATGGGCTATAGCCCATCGTCTCGGAGTCATTTTCGTCTTTTTTTCAAATCCTTGTTTTTCATCATTTATGACCATGGCGATGGGCTATAGCCCATGGTCTCGAACGGCATACTATAGCATGCCGTTTTCCATCATTTTTGAGATTTGAAAAAAAGACGAAAATCACTCCGAGTCGAGACCATGGGCTATAGCCCATCGTCTCGGAGTCGTTTTCGTCTTTTTTTCAAATCCTCGTTTTTCATCATTTATGACCATGGGGATGGGCTATAGCCCATGGTCTCGAACGGCATACTATAGCATGCCGTTTTCCATCATTTTTGAGGATTTGAAAAAAAGACGAAAATCACTCCGAGTCGAGACCATGGGCTATAGCCCATCGTCTCGGAGTCATTTTCGTCTTTTTTTCAAATCCTTGTTTTTCATCATTTATGACCATGGCGATGGGCTATAGCCCATGGTCTCGAACGGCATACTATAGCATGCCGTTTTCCATCATTTTTGAGGATTTGAAAAAAAGACGAAAATCACTCCGAGACCATGGGCTATAGCCCATCGTCTCGTAGTCATTTTCGTCTTTTTTTCAAATCCTTGTTTTTCATCATTTATGGCCATGGCGATGGGCTATAGCCCATGGTCTCGAACGGCATACTATAGCATGCCGTTTTCCATCATTTTTGAGGATTTGATAAAAAGGCGAAAATCACTCCGAGACCATGGGCTATAGCCCATCGTCTCGTAGTCATTTTCGTCTTTTTTTCAAATCCTTGTTTTTCATCATTTATGGCCATGGCGATGGGCTATAGCCCATGGTCTCGAACGGCATGCTATAGTATTCCGTTTTGCATCATTTTTGAGGATTTGAAAAAAAGACGAAAATCACTCCGAGACCATGGGCTATAGCCCATCGTCTCGGAGTCATTTTCGTCTTTTTTTCAAATCCTTGTTTTTCATAATTTATGACCATGGCGATGGGCTATAGCCCATGGTCTCGAACGGCATACTATAGCATGCCGTTTTGCATCATCTTTGAGGATTTGAAAAAAAGACAAAAAATCACTCCGAGACCATGGGCTATAGCCCATCGTCTCGGAGTCATTTTCGTCTTTTTTTCAAATCCTTGTTTTTGATCATTTATGACCATGGCATGGGCTATAGCCCATGGTCTCGAACGGCATACTATAGCATGCCGTTTTCCATCATTTTTGAGGATTTTAAAAAAAGACGAAAATGACTCCGAGACCATGGGCTATATATAGCCCATCGTCTCGGAGTCATTTTCGTCTTTTTTTCAAATCCTCGTTTTTCATCATTTATGACCATGGGGATGGGCTATAGCCCATGGTCTCGAACGGCATACTATAGCATGCCGTTTTCCATCATTTTTGAGGATTTGAAAAAAAGACGAAAATCACTCCGAGTCGAGACCATGGGCTATAGCCCATCGTCTCGGAGTCATTTTCGTCTTTTTTTCAAATCCTTGTTTTTCATCATTTATGACCATGGCGATGGGCTATAGCCCATGGTCTCGAACGGCATACTATAGCATGCCGTTTTCCATAATTTTTGAGGATTTGAAAAAAAAAGGCGAAAATGACTCCGAGACCATGGGCTATAGCCCATCGTCTCGGAGTCATTTTCGTCTTTTTTTCAAATCCTTGTTTTTCATAATTTATGACCATGGCGATGGGCTATAGCCCATGGTCTCGAACGGCATACTATAGCATGCCGTTTTGCATCATCTTTGAGGATTTGAAAAAAAGATACAAAATCACTCCGAGACCATGGGCTATAGCCCATCGTCTCGGAGTCATTTTCGTCTTTTTTTCAAATCCTCGTTTTTCATCATTTATGACCATGGCGATGGGCTATAGCCCATGGTCTCGAACGGCATACTATAGCATGCCGTTTTCCATCATTTTTGAGGATTTGAAAAAAAGACAAAAATCACTCCGAGTCGAGACCATGGGCTATAGCCCATCGTCTCGGAGTCATTTTCGTCTTTTTTTCAAATCCTTGTTTTTCATCATTTATGACCATGGCGATGGGCTATAGCCCATGGTCTCGAACGGCATACTATAGCATGCCGTTTTCCATCATTTTTGAGGATTTGAAAAAAAGACGAAAATCACTCCGAGACCATGGGCTATAGCCCATCGTCTCGGAGTCATTTTCGTCTTTTTTTTTCAAATCCTTGTTTTTCATCATGACCATGGCGATGGGCTATAGCCCATGGTCTCGAACGGGATACTATAGCATGCCGTTTTGCATCATCTTTGAGGATTTGAAAAAAAGACAAAAAATCACTCCGAGACCATGGGCTATAGCCCATCGTCTCGGAGTCATTTTCGTCTTTTTTTCAAATCCTTGTTTTTCATCATTTATGACCATGGCATGGGCTATAGCCCATGGTCTCGAACGGCATACTATAGCATGCCGTTTTCCATCATTTTTGAGGATTTAAAAAAAAGACGAAAATCACTCCGAGACCATGGGCTATAGCCCATGAACTCGGAGTAATTTTCGTCTTTTTTTCAAATCCTCGTTTTTCATCATTTATGACCATGGCGATGGGCTATAGCCCATGGTCTCGAACGGCATACTATAGCATGCCGTTTTTCATCATTTTTGAGGATTTGAAAAAAAGACGAAAATCACTCCGAGACCATGGGCTATAGCCCATCGTCTCGGAGTCATTTTCGTCTTTTTTTCAAATCCTTGTTTTTCATAATTTATGACCATGGCGATGGGCTATAGCCCATGGTCTCGAACGGCATACTATAGCATGCCGTTTTGCATCATTTTTGAGGATTTGAAAAAAAGACGAAAATCACTCCGAGACCATGGGCTATAGCCCATCGTCTCGGAGTCATTTTCTTTTTTTTTTCAAATCCTCGTTTTTCATCATTTATGACCATGGCGATGGGCTATAGCCCATGGTCTCGAACGGCATACTATAGCATGCCGTTTTCCATCATTTTTGAGGATTTGAAAAAAAGACGAAAATGACTCCGAGACCATGGGCTATAGCCCATCGTCTCGGAGTCATTTTCGTCTTTTTTTCAAATCCTCGTTTTTCATAATTTATGACCATGGCGATGGGCTATAGCCTATGGTCTCGAACGGCATACTATAGCATGCCGTTTTCCATCATTTTTGAGGATTTGAAATAAAGACGAAAATCACTCCGAGACCATGGGCTATAGCCCATCGTCTCGTAGTCATTTTCGTCTTTTTTTCAAATCCTTGTTTTTCATCATTTATGGCCATGGCGATGGGCTATAGCCCATGGTCTCGAACGGCATGCTATAGTATTCCGTTTTGCATCATTTTTGAGGATTTGAAAAAAAGACGAAAATCACTCCGAGACCATGGGCTATAGCCCATCGTCTCGTAGTCATTTTCGTCTTTTTTTCAAATCCTTGTTTTTCATCATTTATGGCCATGGCGAATCTGGGCTATAGCCCATGGTCTCGAACGGCATGCTATAGTATTCCGTTTTGCATCATTTTTGAGGATTTGAAAAAAAGACGAAAATCACTCCGAGACCATGGGCTATAGCCCATCGTCTCGGAGTCATTTTCGTCTTTTTTTCAAATCCTCGTTTTTCATAATTTATGACCATGGTGATGGGCTATAGCCCATGGTCTCGAACGGCATACTATAGCATGCCGTTTTCCATCATTTTTGAGGATTTGAAAAAAAGATGAAAATGACTCCGAGACCATGGGCTATAGCCCATCGTCTCGGAGTCATTTTCGTCTTTTTTTCAAATCCTCGTTTTTCATCATTTATGACCATGGGGATGGGCTATAGCCCATGGTCTCGAACGGCATACTATAGCATGCCGTTTTCCATCATTTTTGAGGATTTGAAAAAAAGACGAAAATCACTCCGAGTCGAGACCATGGGCTATAGCCCATCGTCTCGGAGTCATTTTCGTCTTTTTTTCAAATCCTTGTTTTTCATCATTTATGACCATGGCGATAGGCTATAGCCCATGGTCTCGAACGGCATACTATAGCATGCCGTTTTCCATCATTTTTGAGGATTTGAAAAAAAGACGAAAATCACTCCGAGACCATGGGCTATAGCCCATCGTCTCGGAGTCATTTTCGTCTTTTTTTCAAATCCTTGTTTTTCATCATTTATGACCATGGCATGGGCTATAGCCCATGGTCTCGAACGGCATACTATAGCATGCCGTTTTCCATCATTTTTGAGGATTTTAAAAAAAGACGAAAATCACTCCGAGACCATGGGCTATAGCCCATGAACTCGGAGTCATTTTCGTCTTTTTTTCAAATCCTTGTTTTTCATAATTTATGACCATGGCGATGGGCTATAGCCCATGGTCTCGAACGGCATACTATAGCATGCCGTTTTGCATCATTTTTGAGGATTTGAAAAAAAGACGAAAATCACTCCGAGACCATGGGCTATAGCCCATCGTCTTGGAGTCATTTTCGTCTTTTTTTCAAATCCTCGTTTTTCATAATTTATGACCATGGCGATGGGCAGCCCAGTATCACAATTAAAAGTCAAACCTCGACTTTTTGACAGACCCCGGGAAAAGTCACCGTTTGACTTTTCAAAAGTCAAATACTGACTTTGCGATGGGCTATAGCCCATGGTCTCGAACGGCATACTATAGCATGCCGTTTTCCATCATTTTTGAGGATTTGAAAAAAAGACGAAAATGACTCCGAGACCATGGGCTATAGCCCATCGTCTCGGAGTCATTTTCGTCTTTTTTTCAAATCCTCGTTTTTCATAATTTATGACCATGGCGATGGGCTATAGCCCATGGTCTCGAACGGCATACTATAGCATGCCGTTTTCCATCATTTTTGAGGATTTGATAAAAAGGCGAAAATCACTCCGAGACCATGGGCTATAGCCCATCGTCTCGTAGTCATTTTCGTCTTTTTTTCAAATCCTTGTTTTTCATCATTTATGGCCATGGCGATGGGCTATAGCCCATGGTCTCGAACGGCATGCTATAGTATTCCGTTTTGCATCATTTTTGAGGATTTGAAAAAAAGACGAAAATCACTCCGAGACCATGGGCTATAGCCCATCGTCTCGGAGTCATTTTCATCTTTTTTTCAAATCCTTGTTTTTCATAATTTATGACCATGGCGATGGGCTATAGCCCATGGTCTCGCACGGCATACTATAGCATGCCGTTTTGCATCATCTTTGAGGATTTGAAAAAAAGACAAAAAATCACTCCGAGACCATGGGCTATAGCCCATCGTCTCGGAGTCATTTTCGTCTTTTTTTCAAATCCTCGTTTTTCATAATTTATGACCATGGCGATGGGCTATAGCCCATGGTCTCGAACGGCATACTATAGCATGCCGTTTTCCATCATTTTTGAGGATTTGAAAAAAAGACGAAAATCACTCCGAGTCGAGACCATGGGCTATAGCCCATCGTCTTGGAGTCATTTTCGTCTTTTTTTCAAATCCTCGTTTTTCATAATTTATGACCATGGCGATGGGCAGCCCAGTATCACAATTAAAAGTCAAACCTCGACTTTTTGACAGACCCCGGGAAAAGTCACCGTTTGACTTTTCAAAAGTCAAATACTGACTTTGCGATGGGCTGTAGCCCATGGTCTCGAACGGCATACTATAGCATGCCGTTTTCCATCATTTTTGAGGATTTGAAAAAAAGACGAAAATGACTCCGAGACCATGGGCTATAGCCCATCGTCTCGGAGTCATTTTCGTCTTTTTTTCAAATCCTCGTTTTTCATAATTTATGACCATGGCGATGGGCTATAGCCCATGGTCTCGAACGGCATACTATAGCATGCCGTTTTCCATCATTTTTGAGGATTTGATAAAAAGGCGAAAATCACTCCGAGACCATGGGCTATAGCCCATCGTCTCGTAGTCATTTTCGTCTTTTTTTCAAATCCTTGTTTTTCATCATTTATGGCCATGGCGATGGGCTATAGCCCATGGTCTCGAACGGCATGCTATAGTATTCCGTTTTGCATCATTTTTGAGGATTTGAAAAAAAGACGAAAATCACTCCGAGACCATGGGCTATAGCCCATCGTCTCGGAGTCATTTTCGTCTTTTTTTCAAATCCTTGTTTTTCATAATTTATGACCATGGCGATGGGCTATAGCCCATGGTCTCGAACGGCATACTATAGCATGCCGTTTTGCATCATCTTTGAGGATTTGAAAAAAAGACAAAAAATCACTCCGAGACCATGGGCTATAGCCCATCGTCTGTGAGTCATTTTCGTCTTTTTTTCAAATCCTCGTTTTTCATAATTTATGACCATGGCGATGGGCTATAGCCCATGGTCTCGAACGGCATACTATAGCATGCCGTTTTCCATCATTTTTGAGGATTTGAAAAAAAGACGAAAATCACTCCGAGACCATGGGCTATATATAGCCCATCGTCTCGGAGTCATTTTCGTCTTTTTTTCAAATCCTCGTTTTTCATCATTTATGACCATGGGGATGGGCTATAGCCCATGGTCTCGAACGGCATACTATAGCATGCCGTTTTCCATCATTTTTGAGGATTTGAAAAAAAGACGAAAATCACTCCGAGTCGAGACCATGGGCTATAGCCCATCGTCTTGGAGTCATTTTCGTCTTTTTTTCAAATCCTCGTTTTTCATAATTTATGACCATGGCGATGGGCTATAGCCCATGGTCTCGAACGGCATGCTATAGTATTCCGTTTTGCATCATTTTTGAGGATTTGAAAAAAAGACGAAAATCACTCCGAGACCATGGGCTATAGCCCATCGTCTCGGAGTCATTTTCGTCTTTTTTTCAAATCCTTGTTTTTCATAATTTATGACCATGGCGATGGGCTATAGCCCATGGTCTCGAACGGCATACTATAGCATGCCGTTTTGCATCATCTTTGAGGATTTGAAAAAAAGACAAAAAATCACTCCGAGACCATGGGCTATAGCCCATCGTCTGTGAGTCATTTTCGTCTTTTTTTCAAATCCTCGTTTTTCATAATTTATGACCATGGCGATGGGCTATAGCCCATGGTCTCGAACGGCATACTATAGCATGCCGTTTTCCATCATTTTTGAGGATTTGAAAAAAAGACGAAAATCACTCCGAGACCATGGGCTATATATAGCCCATCGTCTCGGAGTCATTTTCGTCTTTTTTTCAAATCCTCGTTTTTCATCATTTATGACCATGGGGATGGGCTATAGCCCATGGTCTCGAACGGCATACTATAGCATGCCGTTTTCCATCATTTTTGAGGATTTGAAAAAAAGACGAAAATCACTCCGAGTCGAGACCATGGGCTATAGCCCATCGTCTTGGAGTCATTTTCGTCTTTTTTTCAAATCCTCGTTTTTCATAATTTATGACCATGGCGATGGGCAGCCCAGTATCACAATTAAAAGTCAAACCTCGACTTTTTGACAGACCCCGGGAAAAGTCACCGTTTGACTTTTCAAAAGTCAAATACTGACTTTGCGATGGGCTATAGCCCATGGTCTCGAACGGCATACTATAGCATGCCGTTTTCCATCATTTTTGAGGATTTGAAAAAAAGACGAAAATGACTCCGAGACCATGGGCTATAGCCCATCGTCTCGGAGTCATTTTCGTCTTTTTTTCAAATCCTCGTTTTTCATAATTTATGACCATGGCGATGGGCTATAGCCCATGGTCTCGAACGGCATACTATAGCATGCCGTTTTGCATCATCTTTGAGGATTTGAAAAAAAGACACAAAATCACTCCGAGACCATGGGCTATAGCCCATCGTCTCGGAGTCATTTTCGTCTTTTTTTCAAATCCTCGTTTTTCATAATTTATGACCATGGCGATGGGCTATAGCCCATGGTCTCGAACGGCATACTATAGCATGCCGTTTTCCATCATTTTTGAGGATTTGAAAAAAAGACGAAAATCACTCCGAGACCATGGGCTATATATAGCCCATCGTCTTGGAGTCATTTTCGTCTTTTTTTCAAATCCTCGTTTTTCATAATTCATGACCATGGCGATGGGCAGCCCAGTATCACAATTAAAAGTCAAACCTCGACTTTTTGACAGACCCCGGGAAAAGTCACCGTTTGACTTTTCAAAAGTCAAATACTGACTTTGCGATGGGCTATAGCCCATGGTCTCGAACGGCATACTATAGCATGCCGTTTTCCATCATTTTTGAGGATTTGATAAAAAGGCGAAAATCACTCCGAGACCATGGGCTATAGCCCATCGTCTCGTAGTCATTTTCGTCTTTTTTTCAAATCCTTGTTTTTCATCATTTATGGCCATGGCGATGGGCTATAGCCCATGGTCTCGAACGGCATGCTATAGTATTCCGTTTTGCATCATTTTTGAGGATTTGAAAAAAAGACGAAAATCACTCCGAGACCATGGGCTATAGCCCATCGTCTCGGAGTCATTTTCGTCTTTTTTTCAAATCCTTGTTTTTCATAATTTATGACCATGGCGATGGGCTATAGCCCATGGTCTCGAACGGCATACTATAGCATGCCGTTTTGCATCATCTTTGAGGATTTGAAAAAAAGACGAAAATCACTCCGAGACCATGGGCTATATATAGCCCATCGTCTCGGAGTCATTTTCGTCTTTTTTTCAAATGTCGAGACCATGGGCTATAGCCCATCGTCTTGGAGTCATTTTCGTCTTTTTTTCAAATCCTCGTTTTTCATAATTTATGACCATGGCGATGGGCAGCCCAGTATCACAATTAAAAGTCAAACCTCGACTTTTTGACAGACCCTGGGAAAAGTCACCGTTTGACTTTTCAAAAGTCAAATACTGACTTTGCGATGGGCTATAGCCCATGGTCTCGAACGGCATACTATAGCATGCCGTTTTCCATCATTTTTGAGGATTTGAAAAAAAGACGAAAATGACTCCGAGACCATGGGCTATAGCCCATCGTCTCGGAGTCATTTTCGTCTTTTTTTCAAATCCTTGTTTTTCATCATTTATGGCCATGGCGATGGGCTATAGCCCATGGTCTCGAACGGCATGCTATAGTATTCCGTTTTGCATCATTTTTGAGGATTTGAAAAAAAGACGAAAATCACTCCGAGACCATGGGCTATAGCCCATCGTCTCGGAGTCATTTTCGTCTTTTTTTCAAATCCTTGTTTTTCATAATTTATGACCATGGCGATGGGCTATAGCCCATGGTCTCGAACGGCATACTATAGCATGCCGTTTTGCATCATCTTTGAGGATTTGAAAAAAAGACAAAAAATCACTCCGAGACCATGGGCTATAGCCCATCGTCTCGGAGTCATTTTCGTCTTTTTTTCAAATCCTCGTTTTTCATAATTTATGACCATGGCGATGGGCTATAGCCCATGGTCTCGAACGGCATACTATAGCATGCCGTTTTCCATCATTTTTGAGGATTTGAAAAAAAGACGAAAATCACTCCGAGACCATGGGCTATATATAGCCCATCGTCTCGGAGTCATTTTCGTCTTTTTTTCAAATGTCGAGACCATGGGCTATAGCCCATCGTCTTGGAGTCATTTTCGTCTTTTTTTCAAATCCTCGTTTTTCATAATTTATGACCATGGCGATGGGCAGCCCAGTATCACAATTAAAAGTCAAACCTCGACTTTTTGACAGACCCCGGGAAAAGTCACCGTTTGACTTTTCAAAAGTCAAATACTGACTTTGCGATGGGCTATAGCCCATGGTCTCGAACGGCATACTATAGCATGCCGTTTTCCATCATTTTTGAGGATTTGAAAAAAAGACGAAAATGACTCCGAGACCATGGGCTATAGCCCATCGTCTCGGAGTCATTTTCGTCTTTTTTTCAAATCCTCGTTTTTCATAATTTATGACCATGGCGATGGGCTATAGCCAATGGTCTCGAACGGCATACTATAGCATGCCGTTTTCCATCATTTTTGAGGATTTGATAAAAAGGCGAAAATCACTCCGAGACCATGGGCTATAGCCCATCGTCTCGTAGTCATTTTCGTCTTTTTTTCAAATCCTTGTTTTTCATCATTTATGGCCATGGCGATGGGCTATAGCCCATGGTCTCGAACGGCATGCTATAGTATTCCGTTTTGCATCATTTTTGAGGATTTGAAAAAAAGACGAAAATCACTCCGAGACCATGGGCTATAGCCCATCGTCTCGGAGTCATTTTCGTCTTTTTTTCAAATCCTTGTTTTTCATAATTTATGACCATGGCGATGGGCTATAGCCCATGGTCTCGAACGGCATACTATAGCATGCCGTTTTGCATCATCTTTGAGGATTTGAAAAAAAGACAAAAAATCACTCCGAGACCATGGGCTATAGCCCATCGTCTCGGAGTCATTTTCGTCTTTTTTTCAAATCCTCGTTTTTCATAATTTATGACCATGGCGATGGGCTATAGCCCATGGTCTCGAACGGCATACTATAGCATGCCGTTTTCCATCATTTTTGAGGATTTGAAAAAAAGACGAAAATCACTCCGAGACCATGGGCTATATATAGCCCATCGTCTCGGAGTCATTTTCGTCTTTTTTTCAAATCCTCGTTTTTCATCATTTATGACCATGGGGATGGGCTATAGCCCATGGTCTCGAACGGCATACTATAGCATGCCGTTTTCCATCATTTTTGAGGATTTGAAAAAAAGACGAAAATCACTCCGAGTCGAGACCATGGGCTATAGCCCATCGTCTTGGAGTCATTTTCGTCTTTTTTTCAAATCCTCGTTTTTCATAATTTATGACCATGGCGATGGGCAGCCCAGTATCACAATTAAAAGTCAAACCTCGACTTTTTGACAGACCCCGGGAAAAGTCACCGTTTGACTTTTCAAAAGTCAAATACTGACTTTGCGATGGGCTATAGCCCATGGTCTCGAACGGCATACTATAGCATGCCGTTTTCCATCATTTTTGAGGATTTGAAAAAAAGACGAAAATGACTCCGAGACCATGGGCTATAGCCCATCGTCTCGGAGTCATTTTCGTCTTTTTTTCAAATCCTCGTTTTTCATCATTTATGACCATGGCGATGGGCTATAGCCCATGGTCTCGAACGGCATACTATAGCATGCCGTTTTCCATCATTTTTGAGGATTTGATAAAAAGGCGAAAATCACTCCGAGACCATGGGCTATAGCCCATCGTCTCGTAGTCATTTTCGTCTTTTTTTCAAATCCTCGTTTTTCATAATTTATGACCATGGCGATGGGCTATAGCCCATGGTCTCGAACGGCATACTATAGCATGCCGTTTTCCATCATTTTTGAGGATTTGAAAAAAAGACGAAAATCACTCCGAGACCATGGGCTATATATAGCCCATCGTCTCGGAGTCATTTTCGTCTTTTTTTCAAATCCTCGTTTTTCATCATTTATGACCATGGGGATGGGCTATAGCCCATGGTCTCGAACGGCATACTATAGCATGCCGTTTTCCATCATTTTTGAGGATTTGAAAAAAAGACGAAAATCACTCCGAGTCGAGACCATGGGCTATAGCCCATCGTCTCGGAGTCATTTTCGTCTTTTTTTCAAATCCTTGTTTTTCATCATTTATGACCATGGCGATGGGCTATAGCCCATGGTCTCGAACGGCATACTATAGCATGCCGTTTTCCATAATTTTTGAGGATTTGAAAAAAAGACGAAAATGACTCCGAGACCATGGGCTATAGCCCATCGTCTCGGAGTCATTTTCGTCTTTTTTTCAAATCCTTGTTTTTCATAATTTATGACCATGGCGATGGGCTATAGCCCATGGTCTCGAACGGCATACTATAGCATGCCGTTTTGCATCATCTTTGAGGATTTGAAAAAAAGACACAAAATCACTCCGAGACCATGGGCTATAGCCCATCGTCTCGGAGTCATTTTCGTCTTTTTTTCAAATCCTCGTCTTTCATAATTTATGACCATGGCGATGGGCTATAGCCCATGGTCTCGAACGGCATACTATAGCATGCCGTTTTCCATCATTTTTGAGGATTTGAAAAAAAGACGAAAATGACTCCGAGACCATGGGCTATAGCCCATCGTCTCGGAGTCATTTTCGTCTTTTTTTCAAATCCTCGTTTTTCATCATTTATGACCATGGCGATGGGCTATAGCCCATGGTCTCGAACGGCATACTATAGCATGCCGTTTTCCATCATTTTTGAGGATTTGTTAAAAAGACGAAAATCACTCCGAGACCATGGGCTATAGCCCATCGTCTCGTAGTCATTTTCGTCTTTTTTTCAAATCCTTGTTTTTCATCATTTATGGCCATGGCGATGGGCTATAGCCCATGGTCTCGAACGGCATGCTATAGTATTCCGTTTTGCATCATTTTTGAGGATTTGAAAAAAAGACGAAAATCACTCCGAGACCATGGGCTATAGCCCATCGTCTCGGAGTCATTTTCGTCTTTTTTTCAAATCCTTGTTTTTCATAATTTATGACCATGGCGATGGGCTATAGCCCATGGTCTCGAACGGCATACTATAGCATGCCGTTTTGCATCATCTTTGAGGATTTGAAAAAAAGACACAAAATCACTCCGAGACCATGGGCTATAGCCCATCGTCTCGGAGTCATTTTCGTCTTTTTTTCAAATCCTCGTTTTTCATAATGACCATGGCGATGGGCTATAGCCCATGGTCTCGAACGGCATACTATAGCATGCCGTTTTCCATCATTTTTGAGGATTTGAAAAAAAGACGAAAATGACTCCGAGACCATGGGCTATATCCCATCGTCTCGGAGTCATTTTCGTCTTTTTTTCAAATCCTTGTTTTTCATCATTTATGACCATGGCGATGGGCTATAGCCCATGGTCTCGAACGGCATACTATAGCATGCCGTTTTCCATCATTTTTGAGGATTTGTTAAAAAGACGAAAATCACTCCGAGACCATGGGCTATAGCCCATCGTCTCGTAGTCATTTTCGTCTTTTTTTCAAATCCTTGTTTTTCATCATTTATGGCCATGGCGATGGGCTATAGCCCATGGTCTCGAACGGCATGCTATAGTATTCCGTTTTGCATCATTTTTGAGGATTTGAAAAAAAGACGAAAATCACTCCGAGACCATGGGCTATAGCCCATCGTCTCGGAGTCATTTTCGTCTTTTTTTCAAATCCTCGTTTTTCATAATGACCATGGCGATGGGCTATAGCCCATGGTCTCGAACGGCATACTATAGCATGCCGTTTTCCATCATTTTTGAGGATTTGAAAAAAAGACGAAAATGACTCCGAGACCATGAGCTATAGCCCATCGTCTCGGAGTAATTTTCGTCTTTTTTTCAAATCCTCGTTTTTCATAATTTATGACCATGGCGATGGGCTATAGCCCATGGTCTCGAACGGCATACTATAGCATGCCGTTTTGCATCATCTTTGAGGATTTGAAAAAAAGACGAAAATCACTCCGAGACCATGGGCTATATATAGCCCATCGTCTCGGAGTCATTTTCGTCTTTTTTTCAAATCCTCGTTTTTCATCATTTATGACCATGGGGATGGGCTATAGCCCATGGTCTCGAACGGCATACTATAGCATGCCGTTTTCCATCATTTTTGAGGATTTGAAAAAAAGACGAAAATCACTCCGAGTCGAGACCATGGGCTATAGCCCATCGTATTGGAGTCATTTTCGTCTTTTTTTCAAATCCTCGTTTTTCATAATTTATGACCATGGCGATGGGCAGCCCAGTATCACAATTAAAAGTCAAACCTCGACTTTTTGACAGACCCCGGGAAAAGTCACCGTTTGACTTTTCAAAAGTCAAATACTGACTTTGCGATGGGCTATAGCCCATGGTCTCGAACGGCATACTATAGCATGCCGTTTTCCATCATTTTTGAGGATTTGAAAAAAAGACGAAAATGACTCCGAGACCATGGGCTATAGCCCATCGTCTCGGAGTCATTTTCGTCTTTTTTTCAAATCCTCGTTTTTCATCATTTATGACCATGGCGATGGGCTATAGCCCATGGTCTCGAACGGCATACTATAGCATGCCGTTTTCCATCATTTTTGAGGATTTGATAAAAAGGCGAAAATCACTCCGAGACCATGGGCTATAGCCCATCGTCTCGTAGTCATTTTCGTCTTTTTTTCAAATCCTTGTTTTTCATAATTTATGGCCATGGCGATGGGCTATAGCCCATGGTCTCGAACGGCATGCTATAGTATTCCGTTTTGCATCATTTTTGAGGATTTGAAAAAAAGACGAAAATGACTCCGAGACCATGGGCTATAGCCCATCGTCTCGGAGTCATTTTCGTCTTTTTTTCAAATCCTTGTTTTTCATAATTTATGACCATGGCGATGGGCTATAGCCCATGGTCTCGAACGGCATACTATAGCATGCCGTTTTGCATCATCTTTGAGGATTTGAAAAAAAGACACAAAATCACTCCGAGACCATGGGCTATAGCCCATCGTCTCGGAGTCATTTTCGTCTTTTTTTCAAATCCTCGTTTTTCATAATTTATGACCATGGCGATGGGCTATAGCCCATGGTCTCGAACGGCATACTATAGCATGCCGTTTTCCATCATTTTTGAGGATTTGAAAAAAAGACGAAAATGACTCCGAGACCATGGGCTATAGCCCATCGTCTCGGAGTCATTTTCGTCTTTTTTTCAAATCCTCGTTTTTCATAATTTATGACCATGGCGATGGGCTATAGCCCATGGTCTCGAACGGCATACTATAGCATGCCGTTTTCCATCATTTTTGAGGATTTGTTAAAAAGACGAAAATCACTCCGAGACCATGGGCTATAGCCCATCGTCTCGTAGTCATTTTCGTATTTTTTTCAAATCCTTGTTTTTCATCATTTATGGCCATGGCGATGGGCTATAGCCCATGGTCTCGAACGGCATGCTATAGTATTCCGTTTTGCATCATTTTTGAGGATTTGAAAAAAAGACGAAAATCACTCCGAGACCATGGGCTATAGCCCATCGTCTCGGAGTCATTTTCGTCTTTTTTTCAAATCCTTGTTTTTCATAATTTATGACCATGGCGATGGGCTATAGCCCATGGTCTCGAACGGCATACTATAGCATGCCGTTTTGCATCATCTTTGAGGATTTGAAAAAAAGACACAAAATCACTCCGAGACCATGGGCTATAGCCCATCGTCTCGGAGTCATTTTCGTCTTTTTTTCAAATCCTCGTCTTTCATAATGACCATGGCGATGGGCTATAGCCCATGGTCTCGAACGGCATACTATAGCATGCCGTTTTCCATCATTTTTGAGGATTTGAAAAAAAGACGAAAATGACTCCGAGGCCATGGGCTATAGCCCATCGTCTCGGAGTCATTTTCGTCTTTTTTTCAAATCCTCGTTTTTCATCATTTATGACCATGGCGATGGGCTATAGCCCATGGTCTCGAACGGCATACTATAGCATGCCGTTTTCCATCATTTTTGAGGATTTGATAAAAAGGCGAAAATCACTCCGAGACCATGGGCTATAGCCCATCGTCTCGTAGTCATTTTCGTCTTTTTTTCAAATCCTTGTTTTTCATCATTTATGGCCATGGCGATGGGCTATAGCCCATGGTCTCGAACGGCATACTATAGCATGCCGTTTTGCATCATCTTTGAGGATTTGAAAAAAAGACAAAAAATCACTCCGAGACCATGGGCTATAGCCCATCGTCTCGGAGTCATTTTCGTCTTTTTTTCAAATCCTCGTTTTTCATAATTTATGACCATGGCGATGGGCTATAGCCCATGGTCTCGAACGGCATACTATAGCATGCCGTTTTCCATCATTTTTGAGGATTTGTTAAAAAGACGAAAATCACTCCGAGACCATGGGCTATAGCCCATCGTCTCGTAGTCATTTTCGTATTTTTTTCAAATCCTTGTTTTTCATCATTTATGGCCATGGCGATGGGCTATAGCCCATGGTCTCGAACGGCATGCTATAGTATTCCGTTTTGCATCATTTTTGAGGATTTGAAAAAAAGACGAAAATCACTCCGAGACCATGGGCTATAGCCCATCGTCTCGGAGTCATTTTCGTCTTTTTTTCAAATCCTTGTTTTTCATAATTTATGACCATGGCGATGGGCTATAGCCCATGGTCTCGAACGGCATACTATAGCATGCCGTTTTGCATCATCTTTGAGGATTTGAAAAAAAGACACAAAATCACTCCGAGACCATGGGCTATAGCCCATCGTCTCGGAGTCATTTTCGTCTTTTTTTCAAATCCTCGTTTTTCATAATGACCATGGCGATGGGCTATAGCCCATGGTCTCGAACGGCATACTATAGCATGCCGTTTTCCATCATTTTTGAGGATTTGAAAAAAAGACGAAAATGACTCCGAGACCATGGGCTATAGCCCATCGTCTCGGAGTCATTTTCGTCTTTTTTTCAAATCCTCGTTTTTCATCATTTATGACCATGGCGATGGGCTATAGCCCATGGTCTCGAACGGCATACTATAGCATGCCGTTTTCCATCATTTTTGAGGATTTGATAAAAAGGCGAAAATCACTCCGAGACCATGGGCTATAGCCCATCGTCTCGTAGTCATTTTCGTCTTTTTTTCAAATCCTTGTTTTTCATCATTTATGGCCATGGCGATGGGCTATAGCCCATGGTCTCGAACGGCATACTATAGCATGCCGTTTTGCATCATCTTTGAGGATTTGAAAAAAAGACAAAAAATCACTCCGAGACCATGGGCTATAGCCCATCGTCTCGGAGTCATTTTCGTCTTTTTTTCAAATCCTCGTTTTTCATAATTTATGACCATGGCGATGGGCTATAGCCCATGGTCTCGAACGGCATACTATAGCATGCCGTTTTCCATCATTTTTGAGGATTTGAAAAAAAGACGAAAATCACTCCGAGACCATGGGCTATATATAGCCCATCGTCTCGGAGTCATTTTCGTCTTTTTTTCAAATCCTCGTTTTTCATCATTTATGACCATGGGGATGGGCTATAGCCCATCGTCTCGTAGTCATTTTCAAATCCTCGTTTTTCATAATTTATGACCATGGCGATGGGCTATAGCCCATGGTCTCGAACGGCATACTATAGCATGCCGTTTTCCATCATTTTTGAGGATTTGATAAAAAGGCGAAAATCACTCCGAGACCATGGGCTATAGCCCATCGTCTCGTAGTCATTTTCGTCTTTTTTTCAAATCCTTGTTTTTCATCATTTATGGCCATGGCGATGGGCTATAGCCCATGGTCTCGAACGGCATGCTATAGTATTCTGTTTTGCATCATTTTTGAGGATTTGAAAAAAAGACGAAAATCACTCCGAGACCATGGGCTATAGCCCATCGTCTCGGAGTCATTTTCGTCTTTTTTTCAAATCCTCGTTTTTCATAATTTATGACCATGGCGATGGGCTATAGCCCATGGTCTCGAACGGCATACTATAGCATGCCGTTTTCCATCATTTTTGAGGATTTGAAAAAAAGACGAAAATCACTCCGAGACCATGGGCTATATATAGCCCATCGTCTCGGAGTCATTTTCGTCTTTTTTTCAAATCCTCGTTTTTCATCATTTATGACCATGGGGATGGGCTATAGCCCATGGTCTCGAACGGCATACTATAGCATGCCGTTTTCCATCATTTTTGAGGATTTGAAAAAAAGACGAAAATCACTCCGAGTCGAGACCATGGGCTATAGCCCATCGTCTTGGAGTCATTTTCGTCTTTTTTTCAAATCCTCGTTTTTCATAATTTATGACCATGGCGATGGGCAGCCCAGTATCACAATTAAAAGTCAAACCTCGACTTTTTGACAGACCCCGGGAAAAGTCACCGTTTGACTTTTCAAAAGTCAAATACTGACTTTGCGATGGGCTATAGCCCATGGTCTCGAACGGCATACTATAGCATGCCGTTTTCCATCATTTTTGAGGATTTGAAAAAAAGACGAAAATGACTCCGAGACCATGGGCTATAGCCCATCGTCTCGGAGTAATTTTCGTCTTTTTTTCAAATCCTCGTTTTTCATCATTTATGACCATGGCGATGGGCTATAGCCCATGGTCTCGAACGGCATACTATAGCATGCCGTTTTCCATCATTTTTGAGGATTTGATAAAAAGGCGAAAATCACTCCGAGACCATGGGCTATAGCCCATCGTCTCGTAGTCATTTTCGTCTTTTTTTCAAATCCTTGTTTTTCATCATTTATGGCCATGGCGATGGGCTATAGCCCATGGTCTCGAACGGCATACTATAGCATGCCGTTTTGCATCATCTTTGAGGATTTGAAAAAAAGACAAAAAATCACTCCGAGACCATGGGCTATAGCCCATCGTCTCGGAGTCATTTTCGTCTTTTTTTCAAATCCTCGTTTTTCATAATTTATGACCATGGCGATGGGCTATAGCCCATGGTCTCGAACGGCATACTATAGCATGCCGTTTTCCATCATTTTTGAGGATTTGAAAAAAAGACGAAAATCACTCCGAGACCATGGGCTATATATAGCCCATCGTCTCGGAGTCATTTTCGTCTTTTTTTCAAATCCTCGTTTTTCATCATTTATGACCATGGGGATGGGCTATAGCCCATCGTCTCGTAGTCATTTTCAAATCCTCGTTTTTCATAATTTATGACCATGGCGATGGGCTATAGCCCATGGTCTCGAACGGCATACTATAGCATGCCGTTTTCCATCATTTTTGAGGATTTGATAAAAAGGCGAAAATCACTCCGAGACCATGGGCTATAGCCCATCGTCTCGTAGTCATTTTCGTCTTTTTTTCAAATCCTTGTTTTTCATCATTTATGGCCATGGCGATGGGCTATAGCCCATGGTCTCGAACGGCATGCTATAGTATTCCGTTTTGCATCATTTTTGAGGATTTGAAAAAAAGACGAAAATCACTCCGAGACCATGGGCTATAGCCCATCGTCTCGGAGTCATTTTCGTCTTTTTTTCAAATCCTCGTTTTTCATAATTTATGACCATGGCGATGGGCTATAGCCCATGGTCTCGAACGGCATACTATAGCATGCCGTTTTCCATCATTTTTGAGGATTTGAAAAAAAGACGAAAATCACTCCGAGACCATGGGCTATATATAGCCCATCGTCTCGGAGTCATTTTCGTCTTTTTTTCAAATCCTCGTTTTTCATCATTTATGACCATGGGGATGGGCTATAGCCCATGGTCTCGAACGGCATACTATAGCATGCCGTTTTCCATCATTTTTGAGGATTTGAAAAAAAGACGAAAATCACTCCGAGTCGAGACCATGGGCTATAGCCCATCGTCTTGGAGTCATTTTCGTCTTTTTTTCAAATCCTCGTTTTTCATAATTTATGACCATGGCGATGGGCAGCCCAGTATCACAATTAAAAGTCAAACCTCGACTTTTTGACAGACCCCGGGAAAAGTCACCGTTTGACTTTTCAAAAGTCAAATACTGACTTTGCGATGGGCTATAGCCCATGGTCTCGAACGGCATACTATAGCATGCCGTTTTCCATCATTTTTGAGGATTTGAAAAAAAGACGAAAATGACTCCGAGACCATGGGCTATAGCCCATCGTCTCGGAGTAATTTTCGTCTTTTTTTCAAATCCTCGTTTTTCATAATTTATGACCATGGCGATGGGCTATAGCCCATGGTCTCGAACGGCATACTATAGCATGCCGTTTTCCATCATTTTTGAGGATTTGATAAAAAGGCGAAAATCACTCCGAGACCATGGGCTATAGCCCATCGTCTCGTAGTCATTTTCGTCTTTTTTTCAAATCCTTGTTTTTCATCATGGCCATGGCGATGGGCTATAGCCCATGGTCTCGAACGGCATGCTATAGTATTCCGTTTTGCATCATTTTTGAGGATTTGAAAAAAAGACGAAAATCACTCCGAGACCATGGGCTATATATAGCCCATCGTCTCGGAGTCATTTTCGTCTTTTTTTCAAATCCTCGTTTTTCATCATTTATGACCATGGGGATGGGCTATAGCCCATGGTCTCGAACGGCATACTATAGCATGCCGTTTTCCATCATTTTTGAGGATTTGAAAAAAAGACGAAAATCACTCCGAGTCGAGACCATGGGCTATAGCCCATCGTCTTGGAGTCATTTTCGTCTTTTTTTCAAATCCTCGTTTTTCATAATTTATGACCATGGCGATGGGCAGCCCAGTATCACAATTAAAAGTCAAACCTCGACTTTTTGACAGACCCCGGGAAAAGTCACCGTTTGACTTTTCAAAAGTCAAATACTGACTTTGCGATGGGCTATAGCCCATGGTCTCGAACGGCATACTATAGCATGCCGTTTTCCATCATTTTTGAGGATTTGAAAAAAAGACGAAAATGACTCCGAGACCATGGGCTATAGCCCATCGTCTCGGAGTAATTTTCGTCTTTTTTTCAAATCCTCGTTTTTCATAATTTATGACCATGGCGATGGGCTATAGCCCATGGTCTCGAACGGCATACTATAGCATGCCGTTTTCCATCATTTTTGAGGATTTGATAAAAAGGCGAAAATCACTCCGAGACCATGGGCTATAGCCCATCGTCTCGTAGTCATTTTCGTCTTTTTTTCAAATCCTTGTTTTTCATCATGGCCATGGCGATGGGCTATAGCCCATGGTCTCGAACGGCATGCTATAGTATTCCGTTTTGCATCATTTTTGAGGATTTGAAAAAAAGACGAAAATCACTCCGAGACCATGGGCTATAGCCCATCGTCTCGGAGTCATTTTCGTCTTTTTTTCAAATCCTTGTTTTTCATAATTTATGACCATGGCGATGGGCTATAGCCCATGGTCTCGAACGGCGTACTATAGCATGCCGTTTTGCATCATCTTTGAGGATTTGAAAAAAAGACAAAAAATCACTCCGAGACCATGGGCTATAGCCCATCGTCTCGGAGTCATTTTCGTCTTTTTTTCAAATCCTCGTTTTTCATAATTTATGACCATGGCGATGGGCTATAGCCCATGGTCTCGAACGGCATACTATAGCATGCCGTTTTCCATCATTTTTGAGGATTTGAAAAAAAGACGAAAATCACTCCGAGACCATGGGCTATATATAGCCCATCGTCTCGGAGTCATTTTCGTCTTTTTTTCAAATCCTCGTTTTTCATCATTTATGACCATGGGGATGGGCTATAGCCCATGGTCTCGAACGGCATACTATAGCATGCCGTTTTCCATCATTTTTGAGGATTTGAAAAAAAGACGAAAATCACTCCGAGTCGAGACCATGGGCTATAGCCCATCGTCTTGGAGTCATTTTCATCTTTTTTTCAAATCCTCGTTTTTCATAATTTATGACCATGGCGATGGGCAGCCCAGTATCACAATTAAAAGTCAAACCTCGACTTTTTGACAGACCCCGGGAAAAGTCACCGTTTGACTTTTCAAAAGTCAAATACTGACTTTGCGATGGGCTATAGCCCATGGTCTCGAACGGCATACTATAGCATGCCGTTTTCCATCATTTTTGAGGATTTGAAAAAAAGACGAAAATGACTCCGAGACCATGGGCTATAGCCCATCGTCTCGGAGTCATTTTCGTCTTTTTTTCAAATCCTCGTTTTTCATCATTTATGACCATGGCGATGGGCTATAGCCCATGGTCTCGAACGGCATACTATAGCATGCCGTTTTCCATCATTTTTGAGGATTTGATAAAAAGGCGAAAATCACTCCGAGACCATGGGCTATAGCCCATCGTCTCGTAGTCATTTTCGTCTTTTTTTCAAATCCTTGTTTTTCATCATTTATGGCCATGGCGATGGGCTATAGCCCATGGTCTCGAACGGCATGCTATAGTATTCCGTTTTGCATCATTTTTGAGGATTTGAAAAAAAGACGAAAATGACTCCGAGACCATGGGCTATAGCCCATCGTCTCGGAGTCATTTTCGTCTTTTTTTCAAATCCTTGTTTTTCATAATTTATGACCATGGCGATGGGCTATAGCCCATGGTCTCGAACGGCATACTATAGCATGCCGTTTTGCATCATCTTTGAGGATTTGAAAAAAAGACACAAAATCACTCCGAGACCATGGGCTATAGCCCATCGTCTCGGAGTCATTTTCGTCTTTTTTTCAAATCCTCGTTTTTCATAATTTATGACCATGGCGATGGGCTATAGCCCATGGTCTCGAACGGCATACTATAGCATGCCGTTTTCCATCATTTTTGAGGATTTGAAAAAAAGACGAAAATGACTCCGAGACCATGGGCTATAGCCCATCGTCTCGGAGTCATTTTCGTCTTTTTTTCAAATCCTCGTTTTTCATAATTTATGACCATGGCGATGGGCTATAGCCCATGGTCTCGAACGGCATACTATAGCATGCCGTTTTCCATCATTTTTGAGGATTTGTTAAAAAGACGAAAATCACTCCGAGACCATGGGCTATAGCCCATCGTCTCGTAGTCATTTTCGTATTTTTTTCAAATCCTTGTTTTTCATCATTTATGGCCATGGCGATGGGCTATAGCCCATGGTCTCGAACGGCATGCTATAGTATTCCGTTTTGCATCATTTTTGAGGATTTGAAAAAAAGACGAAAATCACTCCGAGACCATGGGCTATAGCCCATCGTCTCGGAGTCATTTTCGTCTTTTTTTCAAATCCTTGTTTTTCATAATTTATGACCATGGCGATGGGCTATAGCCCATGGTCTCGAACGGCATACTATAGCATGCCGTTTTGCATCATCTTTGAGGATTTGAAAAAAAGACACAAAATCACTCCGAGACCATGGGCTATAGCCCATCGTCTCGGAGTCATTTTCGTCTTTTTTTCAAATCCTCGTTTTTCATAATGACCATGGCGATGGGCTATAGCCCATGGTCTCGAACGGCATACTATAGCATGCCGTTTTCCATCATTTTTGAGGATTTGAAAAAAAGACGAAAATGACTCCGAGACCATGGGCTATAGCCCATCGTCTCGGAGTCATTTTCGTCTTTTTTTCAAATCCTCGTTTTTCATCATTTATGACCATGGCGATGGGCTATAGCCCATGGTCTCGAACGGCATACTATAGCATGCCGTTTTCCATCATTTTTGAGGATTTGATAAAAAGGCGAAAATCACTCCGAGACCATGGGCTATAGCCCATCGTCTCGTAGTCATTTTCGTCTTTTTTTCAAATCCTTGTTTTTCATCATTTATGGCCATGGCGATGGGCTATAGCCCATGGTCTCGAACGGCATACTATAGCATGCCGTTTTGCATCATCTTTGAGGATTTGAAAAAAAGACAAAAAATCACTCCGAGACCATGGGCTATAGCCCATCGTCTCGGAGTCATTTTCGTCTTTTTTTCAAATCCTCGTTTTTCATAATTTATGACCATGGCGATGGGCTATAGCCCATGGTCTCGAACGGCATACTATAGCATGCCGTTTTCCATCATTTTTGAGGATTTGTTAAAAAGACGAAAATCACTCCGAGACCATGGGCTATAGCCCATCGTCTCGTAGTCATTTTCGTATTTTTTTCAAATCCTTGTTTTTCATCATTTATGGCCATGGCGATGGGCTATAGCCCATGGTCTCGAACGGCATGCTATAGTATTCCGTTTTGCATCATTTTTGAGGATTTGAAAAAAAGACGAAAATCACTCCGAGACCATGGGCTATAGCCCATCGTCTCGGAGTCATTTTCGTCTTTTTTTCAAATCCTTGTTTTTCATAATTTATGACCATGGCGATGGGCTATAGCCCATGGTCTCGAACGGCATACTATAGCATGCCGTTTTGCATCATCTTTGAGGATTTGAAAAAAAGACACAAAATCACTCCGAGACCATGGGCTATAGCCCATCGTCTCGGAGTCATTTTCGTCTTTTTTTCAAATCCTCGTTTTTCATAATGACCATGGCGATGGGCTATAGCCCATGGTCTCGAACGGCATACTATAGCATGCCGTTTTCCATCATTTTTGAGGATTTGAAAAAAAGACGAAAATGACTCCGAGACCATGGGCTATAGCCCATCGTCTCGGAGTCATTTTCGTCTTTTTTTCAAATCCTCGTTTTTCATCATTTATGACCATGGCGATGGGCTATAGCCCATGGTCTCGAACGGCATACTATAGCATGCCGTTTTCCATCATTTTTGAGGATTTGATAAAAAGGCGAAAATCACTCCGAGACCATGGGCTATAGCCCATCGTCTCGTAGTCATTTTCGTCTTTTTTTCAAATCCTCGTTTTTCATAATTTATGACCATGGCGATGGGCTATAGCCCATGGTCTCGAACGGCATACTATAGCATGCCGTTTTCCATCATTTTTGAGGATTTGAAAAAAAGACGAAAATCACTCCGAGACCATGGGCTATATATAGCCCATCGTCTCGGAGTCATTTTCGTCTTTTTTTCAAATCCTCGTTTTTCATCATTTATGACCATGGGGATGGGCTATAGCCCATCGTCTCGTAGTCATTTTCAAATCCTCGTTTTTCATAATTTATGACCATGGCGATGGGCTATAGCCCATGGTCTCGAACGGCATACTATAGCATGCCGTTTTCCATCATTTTTGAGGATTTGATAAAAAGGCGAAAATCACTCCGAGACCATGGGCTATAGCCCATCGTCTCGTAGTCATTTTCGTCTTTTTTTCAAATCCTTGTTTTTCATCATTTATGGCCATGGCGATGGGCTATAGCCCATGGTCTCGAACGGCATGCTATAGTATTCCGTTTTGCATCATTTTTGAGGATTTGAAAAAAAGACGAAAATCACTCCGAGACCATGGGCTATAGCCCATCGTCTCGGAGTCATTTTCGTCTTTTTTTCAAATCCTCGTTTTTCATAATTTATGACCATGGCGATGGGCTATAGCCCATGGTCTCGAACGGCATACTATAGCATGCCGTTTTCCATCATTTTTGAGGATTTGAAAAAAAGACGAAAATCACTCCGAGACCATGGGCTATATATAGCCCATCGTCTCGGAGTCATTTTCGTCTTTTTTTCAAATCCTCGTTTTTCATCATTTATGACCATGGGGATGGGCTATAGCCCATGGTCTCGAACGGCATACTATAGCATGCCGTTTTCCATCATTTTTGAGGATTTGAAAAAAAGACGAAAATCACTCCGAGTCGAGACCATGGGCTATAGCCCATCGTCTTGGAGTCATTTTCGTCTTTTTTTCAAATCCTCGTTTTTCATAATTTATGACCATGGCGATGGGCAGCCCAGTATCACAATTAAAAGTCAAACCTCGACTTTTTGACAGACCCCGGGAAAAGTCACCGTTTGACTTTTCAAAAGTCAAATACTGACTTTGCGATGGGCTATAGCCCATGGTCTCGAACGGCATACTATAGCATGCCGTTTTCCATCATTTTTGAGGATTTGAAAAAAAGACGAAAATGACTCCGAGACCATGGGCTATAGCCCATCGTCTCGGAGTAATTTTCGTCTTTTTTTCAAATCCTCGTTTTTCATCATTTATGACCATGGCGATGGGCTATAGCCCATGGTCTCGAACGGCATACTATAGCATGCCGTTTTCCATCATTTTTGAGGATTTGATAAAAAGGCGAAAATCACTCCGAGACCATGGGCTATAGCCCATCGTCTCGTAGTCATTTTCGTCTTTTTTTCAAATCCTTGTTTTTCATCATTTATGGCCATGGCGATGGGCTATAGCCCATGGTCTCGAACGGCATACTATAGCATGCCGTTTTGCATCATCTTTGAGGATTTGAAAAAAAGACAAAAAATCACTCCGAGACCATGGGCTATAGCCCATCGTCTCGGAGTCATTTTCGTCTTTTTTTCAAATCCTCGTTTTTCATAATTTATGACCATGGCGATGGGCTATAGCCCATGGTCTCGAACGGCATACTATAGCATGCCGTTTTCCATCATTTTTGAGGATTTGAAAAAAAGACGAAAATCACTCCGAGACCATGGGCTATATATAGCCCATCGTCTCGGAGTCATTTTCGTCTTTTTTTCAAATCCTCGTTTTTCATCATTTATGACCATGGGGATGGGCTATAGCCCATCGTCTCGTAGTCATTTTCAAATCCTCGTTTTTCATAATTTATGACCATGGCGATGGGCTATAGCCCATGGTCTCGAACGGCATACTATAGCATGCCGTTTTCCATCATTTTTGAGGATTTGAAAAAAAGACGAAAATGACTCCGAGACCATGGGCTATAGCCCATCGTCTCGGAGTAATTTTCGTCTTTTTTTCAAATCCTCGTTTTTCATCATTTATGACCATGGCGATGGGCTATAGCCCATGGTCTCGAACGGCATACTATAGCATGCCGTTTTCCATCATTTTTGAGGATTTGATAAAAAGGCGAAAATCACTCCGAGACCATGGGCTATAGCCCATCGTCTCGTAGTCATTTTCGTCTTTTTTTCAAATCCTTGTTTTTCATCATTTATGGCCATGGCGATGGGCTATAGCCCATGGTCTCGAACGGCATACTATAGCATGCCGTTTTGCATCATCTTTGAGGATTTGAAAAAAAGACAAAAAATCACTCCGAGACCATGGGCTATAGCCCATCGTCTCGGAGTCATTTTCGTCTTTTTTTCAAATCCTCGTTTTTCATAATTTATGACCATGGCGATGGGCTATAGCCCATGGTCTCGAACGGCATACTATAGCATGCCGTTTTCCATCATTTTTGAGGATTTGAAAAAAAGACGAAAATCACTCCGAGACCATGGGCTATATATAGCCCATCGTCTCGGAGTCATTTTCGTCTTTTTTTCAAATCCTCGTTTTTCATCATTTATGACCATGGGGATGGGCTATAGCCCATCGTCTCGTAGTCATTTTCAAATCCTCGTTTTTCATAATTTATGACCATGGCGATGGGCTATAGCCCATGGTCTCGAACGGCATACTATAGCATGCCGTTTTCCATCATTTTTGAGGATTTGATAAAAAGGCGAAAATCACTCCGAGACCATGGGCTATAGCCCATCGTCTCGTAGTCATTTTCGTCTTTTTTTCAAATCCTTGTTTTTCATCATTTATGGCCATGGCGATGGGCTATAGCCCATGGTCTCGAACGGCATGCTATAGTATTCCGTTTTGCATCATTTTTGAGGATTTGAAAAAAAGACGAAAATCACTCCGAGACCATGGGCTATAGCCCATCGTCTCGGAGTCATTTTCGTCTTTTTTTCAAATCCTCGTTTTTCATAATTTATGACCATGGCGATGGGCTATAGCCCATGGTCTCGAACGGCATACTATAGCATGCCGTTTTCCATCATTTTTGAGGATTTGAAAAAAAGACGAAAATCACTCCGAGACCATGGGCTATATATAGCCCATCGTCTCGGAGTCATTTTCGTCTTTTTTTCAAATCCTCGTTTTTCATCATTTATGACCATGGGGATGGGCTATAGCCCATGGTCTCGAACGGCATACTATAGCATGCCGTTTTCCATCATTTTTGAGGATTTGAAAAAAAGACGAAAATCACTCCGAGTCGAGACCATGGGCTATAGCCCATCGTCTTGGAGTCATTTTCGTCTTTTTTTCAAATCCTCGTTTTTCATAATTTATGACCATGGCGATGGGCAGCCCAGTATCACAATTAAAAGTCAAACCTCGACTTTTTGACAGACCCCGGGAAAAGTCACCGTTTGACTTTTCAAAAGTCAAATACTGACTTTGCGATGGGCTATAGCCCATGGTCTCGAACGGCATACTATAGCATGCCGTTTTCCATCATTTTTGAGGATTTGAAAAAAAGACGAAAATGACTCCGAGACCATGGGCTATAGCCCATCGTCTCGGAGTAATTTTCGTCTTTTTTTCAAATCCTCGTTTTTCATAATTTATGACCATGGCGATGGGCTATAGCCCATGGTCTCGAACGGCATACTATAGCATGCCGTTTTCCATCATTTTTGAGGATTTGATAAAAAGGCGAAAATCACTCCGAGACCATGGGCTATAGCCCATCGTCTCGTAGTCATTTTCGTCTTTTTTACAAATCCTTGTTTTTCATCATGGCCATGGCGATGGGCTATAGCCCATGGTCTCGAACGGCATGCTATAGTATTCCGTTTTGCATCATTTTTGAGGATTTGAAAAAAAGACGAAAATCACTCCGAGACCATGGGCTATATATAGCCCATCGTCTCGGAGTCATTTTCGTCTTTTTTTCAAATCCTCGTTTTTCATCATTTATGACCATGGGGATGGGCTATAGCCCATGGTCTCGAACGGCATACTATAGCATGCCGTTTTCCATCATTTTTGAGGATTTGAAAAAAAGACGAAAATCACTCCGAGTCGAGACCATGGGCTATAGCCCATCGTCTTGGAGTCATTTTCGTCTTTTTTTCAAATCCTCGTTTTTCATAATTTATGACCATGGCGATGGGCAGCCCAGTATCACAATTAAAAGTCAAACCTCGACTTTTTGACAGACCCCGGGAAAAGTCACCGTTTGACTTTTCAAAAGTCAAATACTGACTTTGCGATGGGCTATAGCCCATGGTCTCGAACGGCATACTATAGCATGCCGTTTTCCATCATTTTTGAGGATTTGAAAAAAAGACGAAAATGACTCCGAGACCATGGGCTATAGCCCATCGTCTCGGAGTAATTTTCGTCTTTTTTTCAAATCCTCGTTTTTCATAATTTATGACCATGGCGATGGGCTATAGCCCATGGTCTCGAACGGCATACTATAGCATGCCGTTTTCCATCATTTTTGAGGATTTGATAAAAAGGCGAAAATCACTCCGAGACCATGGGCTATAGCCCATCGTCTCGTAGTCATTTTCGTCTTTTTTTCAAATCCTTGTTTTTCATCATGGCCATGGCGATGGGCTATAGCCCATGGTCTCGAACGGCATGCTATAGTATTCCGTTTTGCATCATTTTTGAGGATTTGAAAAAAAGACGAAAATCACTCCGAGACCATGGGCTATAGCCCATCGTCTCGGAGTCATTTTCGTCTTTTTTTCAAATCCTTGTTTTTCATAATTTATGACCATGGCGATGGGCTATAGCCCATGGTCTCGAACGGCGTACTATAGCATGCCGTTTTGCATCATCTTTGAGGATTTGAAAAAAAGACAAAAAATCACTCCGAGACCATGGGCTATAGCCCATCGTCTCGGAGTCATTTTCGTCTTTTTTTCAAATCCTCGTTTTTCATAATTTATGACCATGGCGATGGGCTATAGCCCATGGTCTCGAACGGCATACTATAGCATGCCGTTTTCCATCATTTTTGAGGATTTGAAAAAAAGACGAAAATCACTCCGAGACCATGGGCTATATATAGCCCATCGTCTCGGAGTCATTTTCGTCTTTTTTTCAAATCCTCGTTTTTCATCATTTATGACCATGGGGATGGGCTATAGCCCATGGTCTCGAACGGCATACTATAGCATGCCGTTTTCCATCATTTTTGAGGATTTGAAAAAAAGACGAAAATCACTCCGAGTCGAGACCATGGGCTATAGCCCATCGTCTTGGAGTCATTTTCATCTTTTTTTCAAATCCTCGTTTTTCATAATTTATGACCATGGCGATGGGCAGCCCAGTATCACAATTAAAAGTCAAACCTCGACTTTTTGACAGACCCCGGGAAAAGTCACCGTTTGACTTTTCAAAAGTCAAATACTGACTTTGCGATGGGCTATAGCCCATGGTCTCGAACGGCATACTATAGCATGCCGTTTTCCATCATTTTTGAGGATTTGAAAAAAAGACGAAAATGACTCCGAGACCATGGGCTATAGCCCATCGTCTCGGAGTCATTTTCGTCTTTTTTTCAAATCCTCGTTTTTCATAATTTATGACCATGGCGATGGGCTATAGCCCATGGTCTCGAACGGCATACTATAGCATGCCGTTTTCCATCATTTTTGAGGATTTGAAAAAAAGACGAAAATCACTCCGAGACCATGGGCTATATATAGCCCATCGTCTCGGAGTCATTTTCGTCTTTTTTTCAAATCCTCGTTTTTCATCATTTATGACCATGGGGATGGGCTATAGCCCATGGTCTCGAACGGCATACTATAGCATGCCGTTTTCCATCATTTTTGAGGATTTGAAAAAAAGACGAAAATCACTCCGAGTCGAGACCATGGGCTATAGCCCATCGTCTTGGAGTCATTTTCGTCTTTTTTTCAAATCCTCGTTTTTCATAATTTATGACCATGGCGATGGGCAGCCCAGTATCACAATTAAAAGTCAAACCTCGACTTTTTGACAGACCCCGGGAAAAGTCACTGTTTGACTTTTCAAAAGTCAAATACTGACTTTGCGATGGGCTATAGCCCATGGTCTCGAACGGCATACTATAGCATGCCGTTTTCCATCATTTTTGAGGATTTGTTAAAAAGACGAAAATCACTCCGAGACCATGGGCTATAGCCCATCGTCTCGTAGTCATTTTCGTCTTTTTTTCAAATCCTTGTTTTTCATCATTTATGGCCATGGCGAATCTGGGCTATAGCCCATGGTCTCGAACGGCATGCTATAGTATTCCGTTTTGCATCATTTTTGAGGATTTGAAAAAAAGACGAAAATCACTCCGAGACCATGGGCTATAGCCCATCGTCTCGGAGTCATTTTCGTCTTTTTTTCAAATCCTCGTTTTTCATCATTTATGACCATGGGGATGGGCTATAGCCCATGGTCTCGAACGGCATACTATAGCATGCCGTTTTCCATCATTTTTGAGGATTTGAAAAAAAGACGAAAATCACTCCGAGTCGAGACCATGGGCTATAGCCCATCGTCTCGGAGTCATTTTCGTCTTTTTTTCAAATCCTTGTTTTTCATCATTTATGACCATGGCGATGGGCTATAGCCCATGGTCTCGAACGGCATACTATAGCATTCTGTTTTCCATCATTTTTGAGGATTTGAAAAAAAGACGAAAATCACTCCGAGACCATGGGCTATAGCCCATCGTCTCGGAGTCATTTTCGTCTTTTTTTCAAATCCTCGTTTTTCATCATTTATGACCATGGCGATGGGCTATAGCCCATGGTCTCTTACGGCATACTATAGCATGCCGTTTTCCATCATTTTTGAGGATTTGATAAAAAGGCGAAAATCACTCCGAGACCATGGGCTAAAGCCCATCGTCTCGTAGTCATTTTCGTCTTTTTTTCAAATCCTTGTTTTTCATCATTTATGGCCATGGCGATGGGCTATAGCCCATGGTCTCGAACGGCATGCTATAGTATTCCGTTTTGCATCATTTTTGAGGATTTGAAAAAAAGACGAAAATCACTCCGAGACCATGGGCTATAGCCCATCGTCTCGGAGTCATTTTCGTCTTTTTTTCAAATCCTTGTTTTTCATAATTTATGACCATGGCGATGGGCTATAGCCCATGGTCTCGAACGGCATACTATAGCATGCCGTTTTGCATCATCTTTGAGGATTTGAAAAAAAGACAAAAAATCACTCCGAGACCATGGGCTATAGCCCATCGTCTCGGAGTCATTTTCGTCTTTTTTTCAAATCCTCGTTTTTCATAATTTATGACCATGGCGATGGGCTATAGCCCATGGTCTCGAACGGCATACTATAGCATGCCGTTTTCCATAATTTTTGAGGATTTGAAAAAAAGACGAAAATGACTCCGAGACCATGGGCTATATATAGCCCATCGTCTCGGAGTCATTTTCGTCTTTTTTTCAAATCCTCGTTTTTCATCATTTATGACCATGGGGATGGGCTATAGCCCATGGTCTCGAACGGCATACTATAGCATGCCGTTTTCCATCATTTTTGAGGATTTGAAAAAAAGACGAAAATCACTCCGAGTCGAGACCATGGGCTATAGCCCATCGTCTCGGAGTCATTTTCGTCTTTTTTTCAAATCCTTGTTTTTCATCATTTATGACCATGGCGATGGGCTATAGCCCATGGTCTCGAACGGCATACTATAGCATGCCGTTTTCCATAATTTTTGAGGATTTGAAAAAAAGACGAAAATGACTCCGAGACCATGGGCTATAGCCCATCGTCTCGGAGTCATTTTCGTCTTTTTTTCAAATCCTTGTTTTTCATAATTTATGACCATGGCGATGGGCTATAGCCCATGGTCTCGAACGGCATACTATAGCATGCCGTTTTGCATCATCTTTGAGGATTTGAAAAAAAGACACAAAATCACTCCGAGACCATGGGCTATAGCCCATCGTCTCGGAGTCATTTTCGTCTTTTTTTCAAATCCTCGTTTTTCATAATTTATGACCATGGCGATGGGCTATAGCCCATGGTCTCGAACGGCATACTATAGCATGCCGTTTTCCATCATTTTTGAGGATTTGAAAAAAAGACGAAAATGACTCCGAGACCATGGGCTATAGCCCATCGTCTCGGAGTCATTTTCGTCTTTTTTTCAAATCCTCGTTTTTCATCATTTATGACCATGGCGATGGGCTATAGCCCATGGTCTCGAACGGCATACTATAGCATGCCGTTTTCCATCATTTTTGAGGATTTGAAAAAAAGACGAAAATCACTCCGAGTCGAGACCATGGGCTATAGCCCATCGTCTCGGAGTCATTTTCGTCTTTTTTTCAAATCCTTGTTTTTCATCATTTATGACCATGGCGATGGGCTATAGCCCATGGTCTCGAACGGCATACTATAGCATGCCGTTTTCCATCATTTTTGAGGATTTGAAAAAAAGACGAAAATCACTCCGAGACCATGGGCTATAGCCCATCGTCTCGGAGTCATTTTCGTCTTTTTTTTTCAAATCCTTGTTTTTCATCATTTATGACCATGGCGATGGGCTATAGCCCATGGTCTCGAACGGGATACTATAGCATGCCGTTTTGCATCATCTTTGAGGATTTGAAAAAAAGACAAAAAATCACTCCGAGACCATGGGCTATAGCCCATCGTCTCGGAGTAATTTTCGTCTTTTTTTCAAATCCTTGTTTTTCATCATTTATGACCATGGCGATGGGCTATAGCCCATGGTCATCGAACGGCATACTATAGCATGCCGTTTTTCATCATTTTTGAGGATTTGAAAAAAAGACGAAAATCACTCCGAGACCATGGGCTATAGCCCATCGTCTCGGAGTCATTTTCGTCTTTTTTTCAAATCCTTGTTTTTCATAATTTATGACCATGGCGATGGGCTATAGCCCATGGTCTCGAACGGCATACTATAGCATGCCGTTTTGCATCATTTTTGAGGATTTGAAAAAAAGACGAAAATCACTCCGAGACCATGGGCTATAGCCCATCGTCTCGGAGTCATTTTCTTTTTTTTTTCAAATCCTCGTTTTTCATCATTTATGACCATGGCGATGGGCTATAGCCCATGGTCTCGAACGGCATACTATAGCATGCCGTTTTCCATCATTTTTGAGGATTTGAAAAAAAGACGAAAATGACTCCGAGACCATGGGCTATAGCCCATCGTCTCGGAGTCATTTTCGTCTTTTTTTCAAATCCTCGTTTTTCATAATTTATGACCATGGCGATGGGCTATAGCCTATGGTCTCGAACGGCATACTATAGCATGCCGTTTTCCATCATTTTTGAGGATTTGAAATAAAGACGAAAATCACTCCGAGACCATGGGCTATAGCCCATCGTCTCGTAGTCATTTTCGTCTTTTTTTCAAATACTTGTTTTTCATCATTTATGGCCATGGCGATGGGCTATAGCCCATGGTCTCGAACGGCATGCTATAGTATTCCGTTTTGCATCATTTTTGAGGATTTGAAAAAAAGACGAAAATCACTCCGAGACCATGGGCTATAGCCCATCGTCTCGTAGTCATTTTCGTCTTTTTTTCAAATCCTTGTTTTTCATCATTTATGGCCATGGCGAATCTGGGCTATAGCCCATGGTCTCGAACGGCATGCTATAGTATTCCGTTTTGCATCATTTTTGAGGATTTGAAAAAAAGACGAAAATCACTCCGAGACCATGGGCTATAGCCCATCGTCTCGGAGTCATTTTCGTCTTTTTTTCAAATCCTCGTTTTTCATAATTTATGACCATGGTGATGGGCTATAGCCCATGGTCTCGAACGGCATACTATAGCATGCCGTTTTCCATCATTTTTGAGGATTTGAAAAAAAGATGAAAATGACTCCGAGACCATGGGCTATAGCCCATCGTCTCGGAGTCATTTTCGTCTTTTTTTCAAATCCTCGTTTTTCATCATTTATGACCATGGGGATGGGCTATAGCCCATGGTCTCGAACGGCATACTATAGCATGCCGTTTTCCATCATTTTTGAGGATTTGAAAAAAAGACGAAAATCACTCCGAGACCATGGGCTATAGCCCATCGTCTCGGAGTCATTTTCGTCTTTTTTTCAAATCCTTGTTTTTCATCATTTATGACCATGGCATGGGCTATAGCCCATGGTCTCGAACGGCATACTATAGCATGCCGTTTTCCATCATTTTTGAGGATTTTAAAAAAAGACGAAAATCACTCCGAGACCATGGGCTATAGCCCATGAACTCGGAGTCATTTTCGTCTTTTTTTCAAATCCTTGTTTTTCATAATTTATGACCATGGCGATGGGCTATAGCCCATGGTCTCGAACGGCATACTATAGCATGCCGTTTTCCATCATTTTTGAGGATTTGAAAAAAAGACGAAAATCACTCCGAGTCGAGACCATGGGCTATAGCCCATCGTCTCGGAGTCATTTTCGTCTTTTTTTCAAATCCTCGTTTTTCATCATTTATGACCATGGCGATGGGCTATAGCCCATGGTCTCGAACGGCATACTATAGCATGCCGTTTTCCATCATTTTTGAGGATTTGAAAAAAAGACGAAAATGACTCCGAGACCATGGGCTATAGCCCATCGTCTCGGAGTCATTTTCGTCTTTTTTTCAAATCCTCGTTTTTCATAATTTATGACCATGGCGATGGGCTATAGCCTATGGTCTCGAACGGCATACTATAGCATGCCGTTTTCCATCATTTTTGAGGATTTGAAAAAAAGACGAAAATCACTCCGAGACCATGGGCTATAGCCCATCGTCTCGGAGTCATTTTCGTCTTTTTTTCAAATCCTTGTTTTTCATAATTTATGACCATGGCGATGGGCTATAGCCCATGGTCTCGAACGGCATACTATAGCATGCCGTTTTGCATCATTTTTGAGGATTTGAAATAAAGACGAAAATCACTCCGAGACCATGGGCTATAGCCCATCGTCTCGTAGTCATTTTCGTCTTTTTTTCAAATCCTTGTTTTTCATCATTTATGGCCATGGCGATGGGCTATAGCCCATGGTCTCGAACGGCATGCTATAGTATTCCGTTTTGCATCATTTTTGAGGATTTGAAAAAAAGACGAAAATCACTCCGAGACCATGGGCTATAGCCCATCGTCTCGGAGTCATTTTCGTCTTTTTTTCAAATCCTCGTTTTTCATAATTTATGACCATGGCGATGGGCTATAGCCCATGGTCTCGAACGGCATACTATAGCATGCCGTTTTCCATCATTTTTGAGGATTTGAAAAAAAGATGAAAATGACTCCGAGACCATGGGCTATAGCCCATCGTCTCGGAGTCATTTTCGTCTTTTTTTCAAATCCTCGTTTTTCATCATTTATGACCATGGGGATGGGCTATAGCCCATGGTCTCGAACGGCATACTATAGCATGCCGTTTTCCATCATTTTTGAGGATTTGAAAAAAAGACGAAAATCACTCCGAGTCGAGACCATGGGCTATAGCCCATCGTCTCGGAGTCATTTTCGTCTTTTTTTCAAATCCTTGTTTTTCATCATTTATGACCATGGCGATGGGCTATAGCCCATGGTCTCGAACGGCATACTATAGCATGCCGTTTTCCATCATTTTTGAGGATTTGAAAAAAAGACGAAAATCACTCCGAGACCATGGGCTATAGCCCATCGTCTCGGAGTCATTTTCGTCTTTTTTTCAAATCCTTGTTTTTCATCATTTATGACCATGGCATGGGCTATAGCCCATGGTCTCGAACGGCATACTATAGCATGCCGTTTTCCATCATTTTTGAGGATTTTAAAAAAAGACGAAAATCACTCCGAGACCATGGGCTATAGCCCATGAACTCGGAGTCATTTTCGTCTTTTTTTCAAATCCTTGTTTTTCATAATTTATGACCATGGCGATGGGCTATAGCCCATTGTCTCGAACGGCATACTATAGCATGCCGTTTTGCATCATTTTTGAGGATTTGAAAAAAAGACGAAAATCACTCCGAGACCATGGGCTATAGCCCATCGTCTCGGAGTCATTTTCTTTTTTTTTTCAAATCCTCGTTTTTCATCATTTATGACCATGGCGATGGGCTATAGCCCATGGTCTCAAACGGCATACTATAGCATGCCGTTTTTCATCATTTTTGAGGATTTGAAAAAAAGACGAAAATCACTCCGAGACCATGGGCTATAGCCCATCGTCTCGGAGTCATTTTCGTCTTTTTTTCAAATCCTTGTTTTTCATAATTTATGACCATGGCGATGGGCTATAGCCCATGGTCTCGAACGGCATACTATAGCATGCTGTTTTGCATCATTTTTGAGGATTTGAAAAAAAGACGAAAATCACTCTGAGACCATGGGCTATAGCCCATCGTCTCGGAGTCATTTTCTTTTTTTTTTTCAAATCCTCGTTTTTCATCATTTATGACCATGGCGATGGGCTATAGCCCATGGTCTCGAACGGCATACTATAGCATGCCGTTTTCCATCATTTTTGAGGATTTGAAAAAAAGACGAAAATGACTCCGAGACCATGGGCTATAGCCCATCGTCTCGGAGTCATTTTCGTCTTTTTTTCAAATCCTCGTTTTTCATAATTTATGACCATGGCGATGGGCTATAGCCTATGGTCTCGAACGGCATACTATAGCATGCCGTTTTCCATCATTTTTGAGGATTTGAAAAAAAGACGAAAATCACTCCGAGACCATGGGCTATAGCCCATCGTCTCGGAGTCATTTTCGTCTTTTTTTCAAATCCTCGTTTTTCATAATTTATGACCATGGCGATGGGCTATAGCCTATGGTCTCGAACGGCATACTATAGCATGCCGTTTTCCATCATTTTTGAGGATTTGAAAAAAAGACGAAAATCACTCCGAGACCATGGGCTATAGCCCATGAACTCGGAGTCATTTTCGTCTTTTTTTCAAATCCTCGTTTTTCATCATTTATGACCATGGCGATGGGCTATAGACCATGGTCTCGAACGGCATACTATAGCATGCCGTTTTTCATCATTTTTGAGGATTTGAAAAAAAGACGAAAATCACTCCGAGACCATGGGCTATAGCCCATCGTCTCGGAGTCATTTTCGTCTTTTTTTCAAATCCTTGTTTTTCATAATTTATGACCATGGCGATGGGCTATAGCCCATGGTCTCGAACGGCATACTATAGCATGCCGTTTTGCATCATTTTTGAGGATTTGAAAAAAAGACGAAAATCACTCTGAGACCATGGGCTATAGCCCATCGTCTCGGAGTCATTTTCTTTTTTTTTCTCAAATCCTCGTTTTTCATCATTTATGACCATGGCGATGGGCTATAGCCCATGGTCTCGAACGGCATACTATAGCATGCCGTTTTCCATCATTTTTGAGGATTTGAAAAAAAGACGAAAATGACTCCGAGACCATGGGCTATAGCCCATCGTCTCGGAGTCATTTTCGTCTTTTTTTCAAATCCTCGTTTTTCATAATTTATGACCATGGCGATGGGCTATAGCCTATGGTCTCGAACGGCATACTATAGCATGCCGTTTTCCATCATTTTTGAGGATTTGAAAAAAAGACGAAAATCACTCCGAGACCATGGGCTATAGCCCATCGTCTCGGAGTCATTTTCGTCTTTTTTTCAAATCCTTGTTTTTCATAATTTATGACCATGGCGATGGGCTATAGCCCATGGTCTCGAACGGCATACTATAGCATGCCGTTTTGCATCATTTTTGAGGATTTGAAATAAAGACGAAAATCACTCCGAGACCATGGGCTATAGCCCATCGTCTCGTAGTCATTTTCGTCTTTTTTTCAAATCCTTGTTTTTCATCATTTATGGCCATGGCGATGGGCTATAGCCCATGGTCTCGAACGGCATGCTATAGTATTCCGTTTTGCATCATTTTTGAGGATTTGAAAAAAAGACGACAATCACTCCGAGACCATGGGCTATAGCCCATCGTCTCGGAGTCATTTTCGTCTTTTTTTCAAATCCTTGTTTTTCATCATTTATGACCATGGCGATGGGCTATAGCCCATGGTCTCGAACGGCATGCTATAGTATTCCGTTTTGCATAATTTTTGAGGATTTGAAAAAAAGACGAAAAATCACTCCGAGACGATGGGCTATAGCCCATGGTCTCGGAGTGATTTTTCGTCTTTTTTTCAAATCCTTGTTTTTCATCATTTATGACCATGGCGATGGGCTATAGCCCATGGTCTCGAACGGCATGCTATAGTATTCCGTTTTGCATCATCTTTGAGGATTTGAAAAAAAGACAAAAAATCTCTCCGAGACCATGGGCTATAGCCCATCGTCTCGGAGTCATTTTCGTCTTTTTTTCAAATCCTTGTTTTTCATAATTTATGACCATGGCGATGGGCTATAGCCCATGGTCTCGAACGGCATACTATAGCATGCCGTTTTGCATCATCTTTGAGGATTTGAAAAAAAGACGAAAAATCACTCCGAGACCATGGGCTATAGCCCATCGTCTCGGAGTCATTTTCGTCTTTTTTTCAAATCCTTGTTTTTCATAATTTATGACCATGGCGATGGGCTATAGCCCATGGTCTCGAACGGCATACTATAGCATGCCGTTTTGCATCATCTTTGAGGATTTGAAAAAAAGACAAAAAATCTCTCCGAGACCATGGGCTATAGCCCATCGTCTCGGAGTCATTTTCGTCTTTTTTTTCAAATCCTTGTTTTTCATCATTTATGACCATGGCGATGGGCTATAAGCCCATGGTCTCGAACGGCATAATATAGCATGCCGTTTTGCCACATTTTTGAGGATTTGAAAAAAAGACGAAAATCACTCCGAGACCATGGGCTATAGCCCATCGTCTCGGAATCATTTTCGTCTTTTTTTCAAATCCTCGTTTTTCATCATTTATGACCATGGCGATGGGCTATAGCCCATGGTCTCGAACGGCATACTATAGCATGCCGTTTTCCATCATTTTTGAGGATTTGAAAAAAAGACGAAAATGACTCCGAGACCATGGGCTATATATAGCCCATCGTCTCGGAGTCATTTTCGTCTTTTTTTCAAATCCTCGTTTTTCATCATTTATGACCATGACGATGGGCTATAGCCCATGGTCTCGAACGGCATACTATAGCATGCCGTTTTCCATCATTTTTGAGGATTTGAAAAAAAGACGAAAATCTCTCCGAGACCATGGGCTATAGCCCATCGTCTCAGGAGTCATTTTCGTCTTTTTTTCAAATCCTTGTTTTTCATAATTTATGACCATGGCGATGGGCTATAGCCCATGGTCTCGAACGGCATACTATAGCATGCCGTTTTCCATCATTTTTGAGGATTTGAAAAAAATACGAAAATCACTCCGAGACCATGGGCTATAGCCCATCGTCTCGGAGTCATTTTCGTCTTTTTTTCAAATCCTTGTTTTTCATCATTTATGACCATGGCGATGGGCTATAGCCCATGGTCTCGAACGGCATACTATAGCATGCCGTTTTGCATCATTTTTGAGGATTTGAAAAAAAGACGAAAATCACTCCGAGACCATGGGCTATAGCCCATCGTCTCGGAGTCATTTTCTTTTTTTTTTCAAATCCTCGTTTTTCATCATTTATGACCATGGCGATGGGCTATAGCCCATGGTCTCGAACGGCATACTATAGCATGCCGTTTTCCATCATTTTTGAGGATTTGAAAAAAAGACGAAAATCACTCCGAGACCATGGGCTATAGCCCATCGTCTCGGAGTCATTTTCGTCTTTTTTTCAAATCCTTGTTTTTCATAATTTATGACCATGGCGATGGGCTATAGCCCATGGTCTCGAACGGCATACTATAGCATGCCGTTTTGCATCATTTTTGAGGATTTGAAAAAAAGACGAAAATCACTCCGAGACCATGGGCTATAGCCCATCGTCTCGGAGTCATTTTCTTTTTTTTTTCAAATCCTCGTTTTTCATCATTTATGACCATGGCGATGGGCTATAGCCCATGGTCTCGAACGGCATACTATAGCATGCCGTTTTCCATCATTTTTGAGGATTTGAAAAAAAGACGAAAATCACTCCGAGACCATGGGCTATAGCCCATCGTCTCGGAGTCATTTTCGTCTTTTTTTCAAATCCTTGTTTTTCATAATTTATGACCATGGCGATGGGCTATAGCCCATGGTCTCGAACGGCATACTATAGCATGCCGTTTTGCATCATTTTTGAGGATTTGAAATAAAGACGAAAATCACTCCGAGACCATGGGCTAGCCCATCGTCTCGTAGTCATTTTCGTCTTTTTTTCAAATCCTTGTTTTTCATCATTTATGGCCATGGCGATGGGCTATAGCCCATGGTCTCGAACGGCATGCTATAGTATTCCGTTTTGCATCATTTTTGAGGATTTGAAAAAAAGACGACAATCACTCCGAGACCATGGGCTATAGCCCATCGTCTCGGAGTCATTTTCGTCTTTTTTTCAAATCCTTGTTTTTCATCATTTATGACCATGGCGATGGGCTATAGCCCATGGTCTCGAACGGCATGCTATAGTATTCCGTTTTGCATAATTTTTGAGGATTTGAAAAAAAGACGAAAAATCACTCCGAGACCATGGGCTATAGCCCATCGTCTCGGAGTCATTTTCGTCTTTTTTTCAAATCCTTGTTTTTCATCATTTATGACCATGGCGATGGGCTATAGCCCATGGTCTCGAACGGCATGCTATAGTATTCCGTTTTGCATAATTTTTGAGGATTTGAAAAAAAGACGAAAATCACTCCGAGACCATGGGCTTTAGCCCATCGTCTCGGAGTAATTTTCGTCTTTTTTTCAAATCCTCGTTTTTCATCATTTATGACCATGGCGATGGGCTATAGCCCATGGTCTCGAACGGCATACTATAGCATGCCGTTTTCCATCATTTTTGAGGATTTGAAAAAAAGACGAAAATCACTCCGAGTCGAGACCATGGGCTATAATAGCCCATCGTCTCGGAGTCATTTTCGTCTTTTTTTCAAATCCTTGTTTTTCATCATTTATGACCATGGCGATGGGCTATAGCCCATGGTCTCGAACGGCATACTATAGCATGCCGTTTTGCCACATTTTTGAGGATTTGAAAAAAATACGAAAATCACTCCGAGACCATGGGCTATAGCCCATCGTCTCGGAGTCATTTTCGTCTTTTTTTCAAATCCTTGTTTTTCATAATTTATGACCATGGCGATGGGCTATAGCCCATGGTCTCGAACGGCATACTATAGCATGCCGTTTTGCATCATTTTTGAGGATTTGAAAAAAAGACGAAAATCACTCCGAGACCATGGGCTATAGCCCATCGTCTCGTAGTCATTTTCGTCTTTTTTTCAAATCCTTGTTTTTCATCATTTATGGCCATGGCGATGGGCTATAGCCCATGGTCTCGAACGGCATGCTATAGTATTCCGTTTTGCATCATTTTTGAGGATTTGAAAAAAAGACGACAATCACTCCGAGACCATGGGCTATAGCCCATCGTCTCGGAGTCATTTTCGTCTTTTTTTCAAATCCTTGTTTTTCATCATTTATGACCATGGCGATGGGCTATAGCCCATGGTCTCGAACGGCATGCTATAGTATTCCGTTTTGCATAATTTTTGAGGATTTGAAAAAAAGACGAAAAATCACTCCGAGACCATGGGCTATAGCCCATCGTCTCGGAGTCATTTTCGTCTTTTTTTCAAATCCTTGTTTTTCATCATTTATGACCATGGCGATGGGCTATAGCCCATGGTCTCGAACGGCATGCTATAGTATTCCGTTTTGCATAATTTTTGAGGATTTGAAAAAAAGACGAAAATCACTCCGAGACCATGGGCTTTAGCCCATCGTCTCGGAGTAATTTTCGTCTTTTTTTCAAATCCTCGTTTTTCATCATTTATGACCATGGCGATGGGCTATAGCCCATGGTCTCGAACGGCATACTATAGCATGCCGTTTTCCATCATTTTTGAGGATTTGAAAAAAAGACGAAAATCACTCCGAGTCGAGACCATGGGCTATAATAGCCCATCGTCTCGGAGTCATTTTCGTCTTTTTTTCAAATCCTTGTTTTTCATCATTTATGACCATGGCGATGGGCTATAGCCCATGGTCTCGAACGGCATACTATAGTATGCCGTTTTCCATCATTTTTGAGGATTTGAAAAAAAGACGAAAATCACTCCGAGACCATGGGCTATAGCCCATCGTCTCGAAGTCATTTTCGTCTTTTTTTCAAATCCTCGTTTTTCATCATTTATGACCATGGCGATGGGCTATAGCCCATGGTCTCGAACGGCATACTATAGCATGCCGTTTTCCATCATTTTTGAGGATTTGAAAAAAAGACGAAAATGACTCCGAGACCATGGGCTATATATAGCCCATCGTCTCGGAGTCATTTTCGTCTTTTTTTCAAATCCTCGTTTTTCATCATTTATGACCATGACGATGGGCTATAGCCCATGGTCTCGAACGGCATACTATAGCATGCCGTTTTCCATCATTTTTGAGGATTTGAAAAAAAGACGAAAATCTCTCCGAGACCATGGGCCCCACCCACCCCTTTCTCCGTTTCTTTTCCCTTTTTACCTCCTTTATGATGGATTCCCGTTCTGTTCTTTGGCTTTATAGAAGTGTATATTTGTACGTCTCTAAATGTTTTGATGAATTGAACAAGGTGGACCCTCTTGTAAACAAGTGTAATGCTTTATTGGGTCGTCCACTCACAGTTAACAGTCTTTGTATTGAGTCGTGCTTGAATTGTACTGTAATTCTGCAAACTAAGTTAATACATTTCAATCAATCAATCAATCAATCAATCAATCAATCAATCAATCAATCAATACCTAATAAATTAAATCAAAGCATGATTATGTCTTCTATACTACTATACATATACACCGTTTGCTAGATGTATCACTACTTTATTGAAATGTTCCCTAATGTGGTTTGAACATAATAGTGCCAATTTATGTATTTATTGCTGTTTCTCACCATCCACAAGGGGGCAACAAAATGCTGATTTGAATTATAAATGTCTAGGACTCTAGGTAAACCATTCAGATTATGCATGCCTGTTTAGTCTTGCAAGACCTTGTAAATTCTACTATAAACCTGACACTTCAGTGTCACTCTTTAATGGATAAAATACAAAAAGCTCAAGATCTTATTTCCATTGTGGTAACTTAAAGCAGAGCTGGCCTGTTTTCTGTGATGTTTGGTGTTCAAATTCAATGATAATGTCATATGTGCCCTGTAGCCTGTACTGAATAAGACTTTTTATTGACAAGAGAAAGGCTCGGGTTCTTAAACTGGTAGCGACCGGAGCTTTAGGAGGTCGTAGGGCCTACCTTGTGACAATAATCTCTTGAAGGATGAGCGGTAGGAATAAATAAGAATAATATGGCACCGCACATTAGCGGCTAGACTTTGATGTAGTAGCCGAGCCTAGCCCACTATTCTTCAATCAAGACAAATAGGAACAAAGTCCAATAAAAAAATAGACTCGTGGGCGGAGTCTGGAGAACACTCAGTCAGTCGATATTATATCTCTATATACAGTAGTAGTCGACCTATCTATGGGGGCTTGGCATGGGGGCTTGGCCATGGTACTCTTACTCTAGATAGATCCCATTGCCCGGAGCGACGGATGCGCAGGGATTGGCTATAGTAGGTTGTCAGGCAACCGATTATTTTAATTTCACACAAAGTGGTACGTGGCGTGTGCGTGCGTGCTGCGTATGTGCGTGCGTGCGTGCGTGCATGCGTGTGTGTGTGTGTGTGAGACGTGTGTGTTAGACAATCAGTATAGGCCTACCATACACCAATCACAGTATCCACAAAAGTATACTTTGCTTTGTTGATTGTTGATTGTTTGTTGATTTAAGCAGACTGACAGGTCACAGAGTGTAGAGTAAGCCTAGGGCTGAGGCAGAGGCTGGAAATTGCACAGGTGAAAGGAGTTGGCCTCATTAGGCCCACTGGCAGAGCCTGGCCCAGGTGAAAGGAGTTGGCCTCATTAGGCCTAGCCTGGTTAATAAACCAGACCGAATCAGCCGTTGGCAAAAAAAAATTGCCTACCAGCGGATTACGGTCTGGCGAGGATCAGTAGCACGCCTCTTTCCTACAACCGAGAACAGGTCGGACCAATCGGGACACGGTATGCAATATGGGCGGGCTTTGGTACAGTGACGTTCAATGCTTGAGACTTTTGACTGACAGTAGCTCTGACCAATTGCGTCAAAGAGAAAATGTTTGAACCCGCCCCCCGGGAAATGAAATCCAAGTGGAGCCAGCCCAGACTAATATACCGCGACAGTGTTGTGTGATATTAGTCTGGCTTATTAGCCAGGCTACATTAGGCCCACTGGCATAGCCTGGCCCAGGTGAAAGGAGTTGGCCTCATTAGGCCCACTGGCAGAGCCTGACCAGAGCCTTTTGTGGTGGTTCTGGAGAACCGTAGGTCCGACCAACTCGATACCTGGCACTGCACTCCCTGTGGGGGTGTGGAACGTGTGTGTCGAATGTGAAGTCGGTGGGTCAAACGGTTCTCGAGTTACGTGCATTACAACCGTACACACACGTACGCACGCAGAGACGTGGCGCATTTATAGTAGGATGAAGGGACAGGCATTCAGGTGAAAGGTGCAGAATCTAGATGCCTTTCAGGGTAGTTTACTGCTGTTATTTCACCTTATGATGCCTGCAGCCTGACAGACCTGCTGACTGTCTGCCTGTCACAGTCAGTAAATATTATGTTGAATTATGCAAAAACGAATGTTACTGGATAACATTATGTAAACATGAGTGCATATAATTTCAAGTACTGTACTTGGAATGGAATTTCCAGAACAATGGAGGGGAGTAAGCCATTCATTATCCATGCATAATTTTAATTTGACCAACAACAAACGAACTGGTTCTAAATGTTCTCCTTTGACAAACAATGTTCTAATATGAGAAATAAGGTAAAATAAACATGAAATAAACACGGGCGAGATATCCGTGCGTTGGGGCGAGATATCCACGCTGCGGGGTGAGCTGTCCACACTATGGGGGCGGGCTCTCCACGGCTCGGGGCGAGCCGTCATCACTTTTCGAAATTCTGTGGCGAGCCGTCTTCACCTTTCGAAATTCTGTGGCGAGCCGTCTTCACTTTTCGCGAGGGCGAGTTGGAAAAGGGGCGAGTCGACCTGGTACCGTCAGTGCCAGCTTGAATTTCAGTCACATGGCACATTGTTGTTTCGCCACGGCCCAGGGGCTCTTCAGGGAAGAGCCAGTACAGTACAGTACAGTACAGTACAGTACAGTACAGTACAGTACAGTACAGTACAGTACAGTACAGTACAGTACAGTACAGTACAGTACAGTACAGTACAGTACAACTGCCGGTGCATGACACTGACAGTGTGATTACTAGGTTATGAGTCTGCCCAAAAAGCCAGGCTACCAGAGGTAGGGTAAACATGAACAGTCAATCAGTATGGACCACTCTGTGACTCCTGTCTGTCTGTCTGTCTGTCTGTCTGTCTGTCTGTCTGTCTGTCTGTCTGTCTGTCTGTCTGTGTGTGTGTGTGTGTGTGTGTGTGTGTGTGTGTGTGTGTGTGTGTGTGTGTGTGTGTGTGTGTGTGTGTGTGTGTGTGTGTGTGTGTGTGTGTGTGTGTGTGTGTGTGTCATAAATAAGGAGGAATAATAAAGTGATGATGAGTAAAATATTTTTTACAAATAAAATTATAAAACCAGTCAAGTCAGATATCCTCAGCTGAGTTAGCCTAGAAGGTTATATGATCGATATCGCAACTCTGATTTACCACGTACACATCCTGTATTTATTTTCATTTAAATATGTAGCCTACAGCACAGGTATTATGTATGTTAAATCATGCTGTCAATCACAAGCGGTTGCCAGTGACAGCCAACTAACCAATCACACTCCTCCGCTCGTCCTTTCCGCCTATGGGATATTGACTATATTTTGACACCAGGCCGACCGCGACCGCGACCCAGTGTGTGCGTTGCGTTCAGCGGCGAGCTAGCGGAGCGGACAGCAGCCAGCCAGGGTCAGGGAAGAGAGAGGGACAACCCGAGAGAGCAGCACCATGACAGCACTCAACAACACGTACGACGTGATAGTGGTCGGGGGAGGAATATCAGGTAGGTACATTTGCAAAACACCTTTTATATATATTTTTTGTATTTTATTTTAACATCTAAGTCCCAAAGGTCTATTCTCCGAGATAGCGAATAATTAAAAATAAATAAACTTAAATTAGGGCTGCATGGTTGTCTCTAAACAATTAAATGCTTCACAGAGGGGCTGAGGGGAATTAGTGTGTGCATGAGGATACTGGCAAAACCCAGCCAGTGCTGCTGCTACAGTGAGCACTATCAGTCTGGTGGTCTTTATAATGTAGGTGACAATGACAACTGTTGCCCTGCATGTATCCACGACATTTGCAAATGATACACATACGCTCTGTGTATCATTTTCGCGCTACAATGTTACCAAAACAGACGGCTAGGCTTCTGTTTGAAATGGAAGAGGTTTGTTTTTGCTATGTCCAAGTGGAGACTAAATAAGACTTTTAGCCTACTTAACGAATAACGAAGGAGGCTTTTGCCTTCCTTCCCCAGAATCCCCACACTGTAATGTACAGTAGTTCATCTGTGTTTGCATTGATTGCACGTCCCTTCCGTGAAACCATATCTCACGAGTAGCCTGTAACTATACTCACGAGTGTCATATCAGTGCAACATCTGACTTGTCAGGTGATAAATACAATTATATTTGTCGCACTCTCACCTGTAGGTGCACTGATGTTGACCTCATTACATACTCACGAGTGTCAGTGTAACATTTGACTTGTCAGGTGATACATTTATTTGTCGCACCTGGCTGTAGTAGGTTAGTTATACACAATAGTGTATTGTCACAATAGTGGGTGCATTAGTCTTTCATTTATTACTTATTGTTTACCTATCATGCATGGTCATATTTCCTTCAATCACAAATTGACTGCACAGAAAAAACAGATGGACACATTAGAAGGTAAACCTCAATGACCATTTGAATGCTACCTCCTGGTTGCTATAGGAACGGAAAAGGTGAAAGCATGTTGGTTAAATCGCTTCCTGGTCAGAGGCAAGTATAGCATTCCTGGAAAGGGACAAGTAAACTGACTGAGCACAACGATGAGGAAAACTTGTCTGACCTTTGTACCCAATTGAAGACCGTTTATATTGTTGCTGTATTTTGCAAGACTAATGGAGATCTCTGTCTACCAATCATCTGTGTGCAAGAATTCTGAACTGAACTGCCTATCTGAGTGGATCAGATTTGGAATTTGGGTGTTAAAACTAGTATTTGATTAATCAAACTTATATTTCCTACATAATGTTACATAATGTTTTCTGAGATAATACATTTTTGGGCCCTGGTTGGGGACGTCAAAATGCAAGGTTCTTGCTAGCCTAGAACGGTCTGCATTCCAAGTTCTTAACTCTTAACACAACAAACAAAGTCTCTAGTTGAGTGAAGCGTTTAGTGACTGACTTGTGTCTCGAGTACTGACTTATAGACTAGGCTATTTGTAAAGAATATATGGTAAATTTTTTAAAGAACACATATCAACGATAAGAGGATAATAAGTAAATCCCTTGCCAAGTGATGGGGTAAAGAGTACATGAACTAAATACATACTTCAGATAGGAAACACTCGCGTCAAAGTAGATTTACCATTTATTGCAACAAATGGAATACAGTTAAACTTGGCGTTAAATGCTTCGCGATCTGGGAGATATTATCCGAATTTTGTCGAAGCAGCATGCTAAGCATGAAACATACAACTTAAATGCATTTTAACATTAAAGCCATAGATTGAAATGGAAGTGTGACGTAATGACCAACTGAGATGTGAATGAGGAATAGGAAGCTATAGGCTGATTCATACAATCAGCTGACTGACAGCTGAATATAGCTTGAGGCATTCAGACTAACGTGCCCCTTATATGAATATGAACTATATACTAAGTACATAAAATACTAAGGAGTCAGTCAGGTTTGCACCTTTCCTGTGGCAGTGGTACCTATAGTTAGACCAAAGACGACTGCAAAGATTACAGTGAAGTTGCAGTCTGGTGAGAAAGAAAAGTCACTGTATGCCTAGTATAGCCTTTTCTTTAGCCTGACCCTTTAATATTCCAGTGTCCACATAGACAATTTGGCTACCAGTATGATGCTTTTTATATAGGGACAGGCATTCAGGTGAAAGGTGCAGAGTCTAGATGTCTTTCAGGGTATAGTTTACTGCTGTTATTTCACCTTATGATGCCTGACAGCGGTTGAACTCCTGGAACACTGCCCCAAGACAGACCTTCTGGCTGTCCTGATAACACGTCTCACCCCTGCCACACCGTCCTGTGCCCTGCCACTGTCACTTTTTCCTCGCGTGTCACATTAGGACGTTGTAATTACACCATTTGACCAAACGGGTGCCCTTTACTGGGTGACAATGAGGTCCACATATTACATTTATTGTCCAATCAAATGACAGATGAAAAACAAGGATGAGGATGGTCTATCTCTCCTTTTCTTTCTCTGTTACTCTGTAACTTTCTCTGTTACTCTGTATCTCTCTCTCTCTCTCTTATATATATATATCTCTCTCTTCTGCAGAGAGATGTTGCTCTATTCTTATTTGCTAATGTAATTGTCAACTCAGCCAGTCACCAGCCAGTAGGGCTGCCATGGCCTTAAGGGCGAGCCACCACTTTCCCAGAACACTAAACACATCTGACAGCCTGTTACCAAACACCAGCAGGGAAGAAGGAGGGATGCTGAAGGAGGAGGGGGTAGAGAAAAAAATCACACCCGTGTGAACTGAGTGGTGTAAGGTCTTATATAGCCTGTCTGACGTAATGAAATCATGTCTGACGTAATGAAATCACACCCGGGTGAACAGGGTGAACATAGCAACCATGCTCATTTTTTCTGCACATAAAACCCTGTTCACCTGGGTGAACATAGCAACCATGCTCATTTTTTCTGCACTAACAAAGCCAGTTGTAGGAGTGGTTTACACCACTCAAAAAAGGGAGAAGAGTACAAAACCAGATATAATAAGAAGTGGAACGGCAGTGCAGGAGAAAACAGCCATGGAAACTCTTCAGAGAAGGGAAGAGATTATAAGGCTAAGAATAATAACAAACACAAGTAAGGGACTGGTAGGGAGGTTAGACTCCAATCACTTAATTTGTAGGAACACACACACACACACACACACACACACACACACACACACACACACACACACACACAATCGTTGTTTGTCATACATTTCCCCCTTTCCTTGGTGCAGAGATAAACTGCAAAACACATTAGTTGAATTTAAAAAGGAAGGCTTGGTTGCAACTCTTGTTGAATGTTGAATATTACCATGCTTGATCCCTCTGGCCTGATGAAGATCTGAGAGGGATCGGAACGTGGTTATGTTTAAATAAGCATTCCACAAGAGTTGAAGTTGAAGGAGTTGGCCTCCATTTTGAACTGAACACTCAGAAACACACTTTTACTGGTGGAAAAGTAATTCTATATGGCAAAATCCTGAATGTTAGTTAACTCAGAGTTAAATGAACACCTAGAATTCTACAGTGTACAGATGTATATGCGATTGTGCAACACAGTTCACATCAATCCACCGTAACAGCAGGGGATGATTGAGGGTACTACTTGGCTGCACTCACTGGGTAACTGGTCTATAAACACAGCTGGATTCCGCCTCTCCAAAGACCTTCACCCAGTTGAAATCTGTATTAAAGTTAAATGACTATGTAATTACAACATGCTCAATAGAAACTGCAGGTCGGCACGGCTGAATGCATTTTCCAACACGTCGACTTTGCCAATTCACCATTTTTGTGTTTCCTCTAGCAGAGGGAAAGTGAGACCAGATTTTTGGACCAGCACAGTGTGTAAAAAGCATGTTTGCAGAGGGGAGGAAACAGTAATAGATTACAGTATACATGCACCGGGTAATATAACATTTGGAAATGGTTTATAGCCATTTACTTTGTCCCATGGCTAGATATAAAAGTATTCTAACATCAGCTACGATAGACCTGGTTAAATGTTTTCAGTCATTGAGTTGAACAATGAATGCTCCAACATTTGACCTGGAAACTCAGGTGAAGCCATTGAGTTCTGTGTACACACTCTCACCTCTCTGCCACAAGGGAAGGTGAACTCCGCCTCATTGGGGATGTTCTGGCAGCCAGCCTAATTACCACCACCAGTCCAGGCAGCGATCCTGAAATAGAGCTTTCTCTGCCCAGCTGTTTAAACAAGAAAAACTACCCGCTTAATGTTATCATATACTCATAACTCATTAGATGTGTTTGTTTGAGTTTTCTGCATGCATGCATTATATGTGTGTCTACTCTCTATGTATAGATGTCGATGACTGGGTTTGTGTCTTTGTGCATGTTAACTGGAGCTGTGAGAAATGTCAGATTATATTCAGCTGTCATAATACTCATACTCCTAATATTGGTTTGCTTGAAAGGCACAGGTAGCAGGTAGATGTGTGCACAACTGGCATGATAAAGGCTTCATTGCTGTCTGTGTGGGATGTGTTTTGATTTGAAACAGGTGTTAGGTGATAACCGTTGGTTCTGTTTATCTCTGCACCGTGCCAACTAGCCTGTCCATCAAAGTGCACTTTGTACAGTAACAGTCATATAAGCATAGATCCTGTGTGCTTTGATTTGATCATGGAGGAACAGACAAATATTTGCATCGATCCAGCATGATGCCAAGCCAATGAAACAGCATATTCATTTGTATAAACCTATTTCCTCCAGACTCTGGAAGTTACTCCTTGAGAAAGCTGTTGTTTACTCTCCCTCTCGTTGTCTCCCTGTCTTTTTCTTGCACTGTATTTCAGGCCAAGTACTAAAGTAGCCAACATGTCATTGTTTCTCAGCATCGCTGTTTTGTTTGTTGCCTCTAAGCAGCCAATCAGTGTCTCCATCCTGACAACATGAGGCTGGGTAAATGTGATTGCAGTGGCCCTTGTGAACGTCTCACCCTCTGGATCAATACACATCCTCTCAGGGCCCTGATTTGTTTCAGTTGTTTGATGTTTCTTGTGTCCTGCAAGAGGGAGAACTCTTCTCATACACCAAGAATACGCTAATGCTTGTCCCTTCCCTCTTCTATTCACTGTCTTGTGTTTTTCCTAAATATCTGCACTCACTGCACATGCGTCTTTGTGAGGTTAAAGGAGCATTCAGTGATTTGGGTGATTTGGAAAACCACCCAGTCCGCCCCGGTAACAAAATGTGCACATGCACGCTCTACAGTGGGGGGAAGTGCAACAGGCCAACAGCATGTGCACCAAGGCACCCCACTCGATCATGATTGGAGGAAGGCCCCTCTCATCCTGATTGGATGAAGGCTTTGCCACCCGCCACCAAAACTGAAACTAGAGTTTCTTTTTACCCCAGGGGCTCACTGGGGACAGGGAGGAACTCCTTATATGGTCAGCACACTCTATAGTAGGGAGGATTATCCAGAAAAAAAGAAAAAATAAGTGATATTTGAATTTAGTCAAATCACTGAATATACCTTTAAGGTTTGGGTAAGGCTTAGGCATAGGCATTATTTTGTCAACATGCACCATGCGACATTAGGATGCTCATACATGTACATGGTACCAGAGCAACCTATAGGCTGAAGGTCAATGATCGATTTTGTAATTTGTATCGTCTGATTTGAGGCCCCATGTTTTGGACGAGAGGGACTGAACTGATCACCTTCTGGTGATGAGTTGGGTTAGAAGTGTATTTTGTCCCATAAGTGCTGGTGTAGCAGGCATGATTTGTGGGTGTTGTTTCAATGATTAGCCAGGAGTGACAGCATTCCCCACTATGCTGATCGACACAACTAAAGATGCAAGTCACATCTCACCTGGCTGCTGAGTTGGAGTACCTGTTGCTATGAACTATAGGCAACACTATAGGCTATACAGTAGGTAAAGAGACCAGTGAGAGACAGATTGGAATAGAAACATTGATGATGTAAGAGATTGAAGAACAGGGAATGATGGTTGACAGTAGAGAGACAGGTAGTAGATGGCTTGAATCACAACACTTAGATAGGTCAGTGTTACAAAATAATCTCTTAAGTCTACACTTAATAATAAGAGCTATTGGCAGAGAGCACTCCCATATAATTGTATTGTTCAATTATGTATTGCCAAAACCAACTTACAGTTGATTTGGAATTTGTCTAGGTGTGTTTAGAGATTGCAAAAAGAACCAGAAGAATACAGAAGTACACTTGATGTTTTAGAACATTGAACATTTAAAAACAATTTTCATTCTCCTCACTGCATTTCTTTTCTTGATAGACTATTTTCGGATGTAAACTGCTTTATTTATTGGTTAGATTCTTTTTCGTTAGACAATTGCCATAACTGTAAAAAAAAATATATATATATTTTGAGAATATTGAAAATAGATGGCGAAAAACAATAATAATTCATGTTTGTGGTGTGAGATGAACTGGTCATGCCAATTTGTCACTTTAGGCACAGTCTCTAGTAGAGATTATCTGCCTTTTCACACTGAAAGAATGGTAAACTGAACACAAAAAGCACATACTGTCTCCTGAGTCCTGATTCACACAAACATACATGTACATCAGGCACACATACTCACAAATGCACACACACAGTTGTTCCCGGACTCCCTGCCAAGTGGCTGCATCTTAGCAATTACTGTTGTCAGGGAAACAACATCACTGTTGTGATTGTCCTCCCTGTCTGTATTTTCTAGTAATGAACACAACACACCAAAGGGCACAGGATGTTATGCGTGCGTGAAATGTGAATACAGATGCAGACAGGGCAATCGGTATTATTTTCCTTAATTCCAAATAGCACAGAGAGACAACACAATTAGGTCAACCATAGCCCCCAAGGTGCTGCGTTGGAGAGAAGCAGCAATGGGGAGCGTGGGGGTGCATTTGAGGGGTATCAGGAGAGACATAAAGGAGAGAGAGGAGTACAGATGGGATGGTGAGAACAGGTGATTTCAAGGAATTTGGATGGATGGTTGTTGTTAATGGGCTATGGAAAAGGACATGGAGAAGGACAAAGTCAAAGTCATACGATTTGTCACACACGTTACCGCAGTGTAATCTGTTCTCCGCATTTGACCCATCTCTTGGAGCGGTGAGCCGCAGCCAAGGAGCGGTGAGCTGCAGCGTGCGCCGCGCTCAGGAATCATTTGATTAGTAAATTTGACCCCCAATCCAACCCTTTGATGCTGAGTGCCAAGCAGGGAGGCATTGGGTCCCATTTTTTTACAGTCTTTGGTATGACCCGGCCGGGGATCGAACCCCGACCTCCCAGTTTCAGGGCGGACACTCTAACCACAAGGCCACTGTCTGGAGTGAGGAGGGAGGAAGAGAGGAGGATGAGACATCCACATTTTGTACAGAATAGCTCTTTTGGCCATGCACAGTTGCAACAAGAGAATGGTTGACCTTTTCCTCATACTGTAGTAATGCCTTCAGGGGAGTTGAAGTGGCCTCAGAGCATATTACTTTGTTTTTGAGGGGCAGGAGGCCAAACGGAGAGGCCACGGACGGGCCCACAGCCTCCCAGGGCCTTCATGGTCTCTGTGAAATTCCTTCCTTGCTGTGAATGGTACAGACGTAGGTACTGGCAATGGTTCTGTCAGTGAGTGCATGGTCTGTTTTTCAGAGGAACGATTTTCTTACAGCGATTAGTCTAACTCTAACATTAAATATGACAACTGTAGTTACACACCACAGTAGTCCGATATAGTCCAATAGTTTCACCTTGTCTCTCTGAACTTACCAATATACTTTGTTTATGAGCCTATCTAAAATAAAAGGATAATAATAATTAACACTCGCGTGCCACAGCCAAACTGTCTCTGTGATTTATCTTCTTTGAGTCAGCTGAATTAGCAATTCCCTCTGCCAGTTCACCTCAGCTCAACTTTGTAGCTGGAACAGTATCTGCTTACTGATTATTTCCCAGTGTTTGACTTAGACATGCACTGACCTCATACTTCCCCATATGTGATAGCCTAAGTTTTAAACTCTCGTAGATGTATTTCTCTACGAGAGTTTAAGTGCTCTCACTCCTGTATACACAGTCTTCAGAGACACTATTTCAGAATTAGCAACTCCTAACATGTACAAATGCAAAATATAAGGTGCTTACTGCTTACCCTCTTGTCAAGAGCGGTACGTGGCAGGAATTTGTTTTCAATAAAGACGTATTTTAGAAGTTCCCAATGGCGGTAGTGAGCAGACGTGTCCGGAATCACACTCAACGTAAACAGGAAGTAAACGAGTCCATGTATGGGACTAAAACACGTCTTTATTGAACACTAAAGCCAAATTCCAATACCCAAAATCTCGGCCACTCGCTCACTCCCACTCGGTCACTCGGGGTCATTCCAGCTTGACCCGGAAATGGTTAACGTTCCAATTGTTAATGTGCTCCATCGAGGAGGCGAGTGGAGGAGCCGAGTGGGCTATCCGAGAGCGCTATATAGGCTATATTGTGCGCACTTCATCTGCCTCAGCTATTTCTCTCTGTGCATGCCTGAATGCACAGACTGCTATGAATGACGGTGACAAAAATGTATTTATTTATATGTGGACTGAACTGAATATGTAAGTCAGAGAGACTACCTGATTCATGTTATAGTGTACGTTATTTGCAAAGACCGTCGGAGGAGGGACTGTCGGAGGGAGGGGGCCAGGGGGGGGGGGGGGTGATTTATACGAGCAAAAAGGAACGCGGGCTGCGGGCAGGTCAGGAATGCCTTCACAATCATATAATATACAAGTTTGCGCATCCTGGCGCTTATTCACTATTTCAATTTCAGGAATAAATAGCCTTGCACATGTTACCATACACATTGGCCTCGGTTACATGCACAAAATGATGAATTGTCTATTCTGTAGACCGTACGGTTCCAGACAGTGATCCAGCTGCGTCTGTGTGACATTCCACCACTTTTGCTTTGGCAATGTAAACGTATGTTTTCCCATGCCAATAAAGCCCTTTTGAATTGAATTGAATTGATACACGTCATAAGTGATCGCGGAATGTGCCGTTGTACATTCCGATTCTAGAGACAAATCCACTCCACCACTCTGTCCTCGCATCGAATCCTCTCCTCCTCGCTGGGGGCGGCGCTAAGGAGCGAGTGGAGGACGCGAGGGGAGTGAGCGAGTGTGAAAGTTGCGCTATTGGAATTTGGCTTAAGGAACTAATACATGAAACAAGAATTCCTGCCACCTCTCTAACATTTGGGGCAAGAGGATAAGCAGTAGCACCTTATATTTTGCATTTGTACATGTTTGGAGTTACTAGTCTAATTCTGAAATGGTGTCTCTGCAGTGTACACCGAGGGAAGGTGACTTAAACTCTTGTAGAGAAATACATCTATGAGAGTTTAAATCTTAGGCGAATCTTGTGATATAGGGAAATAGCTGTTGACGAAATGGAGGCAGACAACAAAGGAAGGCTTCTGCATCCTTTGAACTGGCAATTGCTTCAAATTAAACCCTTTGTGAATGATGTTAGATTGTATGTTTGCTTTACCTCTATCAGCCTCTCTGATCAAAGCCACATCTCCGTGTGCAGTCACTTTGTTTGTTTGCTCCAATCCCAGGTGAGTGCTGCCGGGCATAAACAGGAGATGGAGACAGTTGAAAGCGTGCTTTTGTGTCGGACGACGCAGAGTCTGACCTTTTTGAGTAGAGCACAACTAATGGCATCAATTTAGTGAGGGGGAAGATGTGCCGGTGCCTCATGACCAGGACCTAATGCTTTCCACAGACCCTGGTGGGGTGGGGGTGTTTGTACAGTACAGTACATGAGGGGAAGGCTGAAGTTGGGTAATGCATGCAGATGTGAGCTTAAACTAATATCAGACTTCATCTGCAAGGAGAGAAAATGGGTGGTGGTTGGGGGACTGGCGTACCAGCGGGGAAGAAGAAGAATGCCAAAAGCACGAAAACATTTGTACAGATGTGAGCTCCTGTTGAGAGAGAATAGCTCCAAGTGTGGAGGAGAATACTGGGCCTTTCTTTTCTTTTGGCTTCTCCCTGTTTCTCTCTCTTTCTCCCTCACGAATTTACTTTCATATGGCGTCTTTACTGCAAGTGACCCCTTTGTTCTGTTTGTGTTTCAAATTGTTCCATGGTTGGTCATTGAGAAAAATGCTGTCATTTATTGCTCATTTATTATAAACAACATGTACGTAAACAGCCTTCCCTTCCCTCTCTTTCTCATTTTGGCACACAGTGAAAGAGGCTCTCGAATGACTGCTGGACTGACAAAAAACAGAACCACTTTTACGATGCTAATCTTGTGTGTGTGCGTGCGTGCGTGCGTGCGTGCGTGCGTGCGTGCGTGCGTGTGCACACAGTGGTGTGGGTTGGTGTAATGTCTTATTGAATTAAAGTTAAGACAGATTGCCTGAAGTCAGTGTGTGGAAAATGTGTCAGTCAGTCAGTCAGTCAGTGAAGATGTGAAAGCCCAGCTCTAGGCATTGCTCTCTCTCTCTCTCTCCTCACATGATAAGCATGTCAGCTGGTCTGCCTGTGTGCCTCTCGTGCCTACTGCAGCCCTGCACTGCATTCTCCCTCCCATTCATTCCATCCCGTCTCTCCCACATGTTACTTCACTCTCCATTCACTAAGACTAAGATTCACTAGATACTAGGGGTGTAACGATATACAGTAGTAACTGCAAATCGATTTTAATTTCAAGAATCGAAGTATATCGAAATGAAAACGGCAACATTGACTATGTATCGTATAGTTTTGCAATGCAAATAATCGGTATCGAATCGTTTTGCTATGAAAATAATCGATCATCAATGCTACATTTTTGTGCGTGCTATTTAGGATTTTTTTTTGAAGAAAAAAGAAAAAGATGGGTTTAATTACTTAGTTTAAAATAATGACAATGTATTTTAAATAGTTACTGTATCGATTTCAAATCATTGTATCGTATCAGATCACCATAATGAACCAATATCGTCCATGTATCATATCGTATCGTCAACCATGTATCGTGATACGTATCGTATCGCTGTTAAAATGTATCGTTACGGGACTTCCGGTAGGATGGTGGAGGAAGGAGCTGCTTGATTAGCGAGCTCCCCAAGGTTGGTCAAAATAAGTTAAAAATACCACGTAAAAACAGATTCAAAACGAAAAAGGTATGACGAGAAATGAGTGGTGAACAACAAGGAAGCCGTAGGATAACTCGAAGTTATAAAGCAGATAAGCAAACTAAAGAAAACAACGACGGGAGTGGACTGGAAGAAAACGCCGAAAGCAGCATGGCGGAGAACTACACCGAAGTGATACGGGCCGGGCTCGCTGATATCACCAGAGAGCTAAAGACTTTTAAAGAAGGTATACAACAGGAGCTAGCAACGTTTAAAGAAGAACTGAAGAGGGAAATGAAGGAAGAATTCACAAACTATCGTAAAATAGTGGACCGGGAGCTACAACAACAAGAGGAAGAGGTGACTAAGCAGAGGACGAACATGGCCGAGGCGCAGACACGGATATCGGAGGTGGAGGACTGGAGGACGGGAGCGACCGAGGCCATGATGACAATGGTGGAACATATTGAACAACTACAAGAAAGACAATTGAATGCCGAGGCCAGATCAAGACGGAACAACATACGCGTATTCAATTGCCCAGAGGATAGTGAACAAGGAACCTCTGTAATTAGGTATTTGGAGCAGTTATTCCACACGGAGCTAGAGCTACCAGCGGGGACTCAGCTCCAACTGCAGAGGGCGCATCGTGCGTTGTCACAGAAGCCAACTCACCCAACTGCAGCTCCGCGGTCCATTGTGGCAAACTTTCTTCAGTTCGAGACAAAGGAAATGGTGCTAAGAAAAGCCTGGGAGGCGAAGATACAAGTAGGAGACAAACAGCTCGGCTTCGATCATGATTATCCACCCGAAGTTGTGAAAAAAAGAAAAGACTATATTCCGTTCAAAAGAATGTTGAAAGCAAGAGGAATCCGGTTCCAGACGCCGTTTACGAAGATGAGGATACAGTGGCCTGACGGTGAGAGAATGTACAGAAGTGCGGAGGACGTCGCCCAGGCCATAGAGGAGAGAGGCTACATGGAGGGAGGATCCAGCCTCGACTCGACAGCGGGACTCGGCGCACCAGCGGCGGTGGAGGCGGAGGGTGCGAGAGACACGGGGACGGAGAGAGAACGACGACGTACAGGAGAGAATCACCAGCGGGCGCCAGAGTGGAGAAAAGTGGAGAAGAGGAGAGGAGCGGCGTGGAGAGCTAAGGACAACCTACGGATGTTTAGAAGGAAATAGAACATGATTTCTGCTGTAAAAAGAGGTAACATAGAGTTGGGTTGAATGAGGGAGGGGGGAAGAATAAGCGAAGAAGGTTTTTGTTTTGTTTAAAAAAAGAAAGGAAGGGATAAAAGGAGAAAAAAAAAAAAGTTAGTATTAGTATACAGAGGGTGCCATAGATATAGCACTTTGATTTATTATTGGTATACAGAGGGTGCCATAGATATAGCACTTGGATCTTTTTTTGCTTTCTTTTTTTTGTAATAGGATTGAAACCCCAAGTGGTCGTTTTTTTGGCTTGTTTCATTGATTATACATTGCCAACTCTGTGTAGGGAATAGGTTAGATACTAGGGCTTCTTTCATTATTTTGCATTTAAAATGTACCAACTGGAAGGATTTGCTTTATTAGGTAGGGAATGGCTAGACACTGGGGAAACTCACAGGCTGAGATTAGTACTAGTTTGTCTAGGGAGGGGCCCCCATACAAGATGGGGACTATCCCCTCACCCTGTTATGAGGGTTTAAGGGTCACGGATGTTTTACATCGTGTTTGGAAGCTATGTGTTTGTTTTTTGTTTTTGTTGTCGACAAGCGGATGCAAATACTATAATATGACTAGGCAGAAAACAAATATGAAGGGAACTATAAGGAATAACAATGTCTAATATGTTGGGGATAATGTCGCTGAATGTAAATGGGTTGAATTCACCAATTAAGAGAAAAAGGGTCATGTCAAAATTGAAAAAAGAAAACATGCAGGTTTTTTTCCTACAAGAAACTCATCTAAACAAAACTGAGCATGAGAAACTAAAAAGATTTGGATACAGGAACTCATATTATAGTTCATTCAAAAACGGAAAAAGAAGAGGAGTTATAATACTAATAGCTAATACAGTCAACTTTGATTTTGAAAAAGAGATTAAAGATAAAGAAGGGAGGTACATTATTGTGAAGGGAAGAATAGATAATGAACCGGTAACTTTAGTAAATATATATGCACCACCAGAAAGTGATAAGAAGTTTTTTAAGTACATGTTTGACATTATAGCTGTGGAAACAAATGGTATTTTGATTGCAGGAGGTGATACAAATGTGGTTTTGTGTGATAAAAAAGATACAACAAGTAAGAAAAGAAGCAAGACGCAATTAGCTAAATTTGTAAACACATCGCTGAGTGAGATGGGACTGGTAGATATATGGAGGAGACTCCACCCGACAGATATGGACTTCACTCACTATTCGGCTGCGCACAAAGTCCATTCTAGGATCGACCAATTTTTTGTGAACATGGGAGATAGTTACAGAGTTGGGGAATGTGAGATAGGAGGGGCGGATCTATCGGATCACAACCCACTTTCTCTGAAAATTGGTTTAAATAATAGGAAGAGGCAGACAGCGTGGAGACTTAATATGGGTATGTTGAACAGTGAAGAGAGAAAAGAGAAAATCAGGACGGATTTGAACACATACCTTGTGGAAAATAACAATGGGGAAGTGGACCCGACTATGGTATGGGATGCTATGAAAGCTGTCATGAGAGGTAAATTGATAGTGGAGACGGCACTAGTGAAAAAGGCTAAATTAGTAGCTTATAAGAAAAACAATGAAGATTTAAGGGCACTGGAACAGGATTACCAGAAAACAAAAAATGAAGAACTATATAAAAAAATGAAAGACTTGAAAGTTAAAATAAAGGATGCCCAATTAGATGAGATTGAAAGGAAAAGTAAATATGTTAAGCAAAATTATTATGAGGCCGGGGCAAGGGCCACTAAATTATTGGCTAAACGTATGCGTAAACAACAGGCATTGACCAATATTAGCAAGATTAGAGACCCTGAGACAAAGGAACTAACAACTGAACCAGAGGAAATAGAGAGGGTTTTTAAACGGTACTATGAGAAGCTGTATACACAGCCCGAACAGGCAGAGGAACAAGAAATGAAAACGTATTTAGATCAGTTGGACCTGCCACACATAGGGGTAATGCAGAATCGTATAATAACAGCTAATATTACAGCCGACGATATTATGGAGGCAATTAGTTCCTTTAAAAATAATAAATCACCAGGAAGTGATGGGTTCCCTGTGGAGTGGTACAAAATGTACAGAGAAGAGTTGGTACCTATGCTAGTAGCATCCTTTAATTGGACCCTGAAAAAACATAAAATACCACCATCTTGGTCCGAAGCAATAATCTCAGTAATACCAAAGCCGGGAAGGGATAAAGAGCAATGTGGGAGCTATAGACCCATATCTATTTTGAATGTGGACTACAAAATATACACAAATTATATCTAGGAGGTTAGCAGACATAGCAAATGAGATGTTGGAAGAGGATCAGACAGGCTTCATAATCAATCGCCAGACTCATGACAATGTGAGGAGAACTATACATGTTGTAGACCAAGCACAGAGGACTAAAACAAGCACTTTATTAGTGAGTGTTGATGCAGAGGCTGCATATGTGACCAGATTTGACCGAGGGGCTGCCATTGGATTTTTTTGAATTTCCGTTTTCATGTCATGTGAAAGCAGGGAATCATAGCTTCAAATTGACATATTGGTTGTTCAGTTTGACCCACCAGTTTTGGAGATATGGCTTATAGAAAAATGTCTTGCAGGAGTAGTGGAAAAAAGACCAAGCAGAGAAAATGGACTTCTAAGCTTTAGTTCAGTGATCTGTGACTTTAGGGGGCGCTGTTTTCCCTTCATTTCTCCATTAGTCAACCAGCAGTGTTGCCATGTCTGCTTATTATAATTAGTTGGCCTTGTTTCTAAAGAAAAATAATGCATAGGCCTACTGTACCAATTTTATAATAATTTATAACCTGTTAATAAAAATGTATTTGACAAAAATAAAGTGTAGTTGATTATTTGGGCTTGTTTTTAAAGTGTAGTTGATTATGGAGAGTTGGTAACCAAGTGGACCCTTATTAGATCTTTAACTATCAAGTGTAAAAATAAACCTTAAAAAGGTCCATTTTGTTTCATTTTACACTCAAGATATACATAATTGTTAAACATCTGCATTACTTAATTTACAATAAGTCTACACAATTAGAGAATGTTGTTATCTTGATCGTTTGCCTGTTATCTCTCCTTTTTAAAATAGGCTACTGTATTTATTTGGCCTTTTGTAGTATGAAAAAGGGAAAATAACAGTGGCAGATAAATTAGGCCTATGTAAATGTTCCAGATGAGTACAAATAAAAGAGCTATATGAATGCAATAAATAAAAAAATAAAAAAACAGTAACCAACAGACAACAGGACAGTTTGCTCTCAAACCCTCCCAGCACAAATTGTGCCCTCTTGGCTCTTCTCTTAATTCCTCTGTTTCATTAGCCTGTTATTATTATTATTTGTCTGAAAATAATTTATGCCAGACACAAGATTTGTGTTGTTTGTATGCATGTAGATCCGCTATTTTCGCTTATTTTGGGCTTGTTTTCATATACCGGGTTGCTTATTTCTCTCGCAGAAACTGGCAACCCCACAATGATAGCCGTTAGCTACATTTAGCTAATATATTGATATCAATCCTGTAAGCTAAAACAAGTACATTATCGCGCTATATTACATATCGATGCGATCTGCGTTATTATGACCTTAATTTTCATGGCAGGTACATTCCAAAGCAACTAATAATAACCACGTTATGGTGACATAATGTTACAATGTTTACAATACATTCATTCGAGTCTTCTTCTTCTGCTATTGGAAATAGGAAGCCATTTCCGCATTTTCCATTGTTGTGGTCACCAGTGCCCCCAGCTGGAACATTAGCATGAATTAGCTTTAGGCGGACCAAAATAAACACACTTTTTACAAAATATCGTTGTTAATACTTCTTTCTGTGCTATTTCTGTTAGCCAGTTAGTAAAAGACTAGTATTATCTTCCAAAACGATTGTGTACAAAAAGGCGGATTTTAGCGGAATTTGCATACTATAGCAGGGAAGCCGTATGTCTAGTTAGCATTGGTTAACCCAATGGTTATAACATTAGACATAGTGACATGTTTAAGCATTTATTTCATATTTATATGTCGATATCAGCTCTGACATTTATTACAGACCTGCTCTAACATGACATGAATAATAATCAGTGTTGGGCATAACGGCGTTTAAACAAACGGCGCTACCTAACGTCGTTATTTTTTCCAGTAACAGGTAATCTAATTAATTACAATTTCCATCGTTACAACGCAGTTACCGTTACTGACAATGAAATGTGCTCCGTTACTATGTCAAGCGTCTTTCTGTTACCACGGGCTGGCTGACAGTGTGTGTGTGTGTGTGTGTGTGTGTGTGTGTGTGTGTGTGTGTGTGTGTGTGTGTGTGTGTGTGTGTGCGTGCGCTACTACAGGCTGGGGCTGCTGCTCCTCTTGCTGCAAACATGACACGGTTAGAAAAAAAGAGAGCGGTCGTCGGTCCATGCGTGACTAATTATTTGAAATAAAACCTTTTTTCTGTCCACACACAGTCCTATATGACAGTCACATGACATAGCCTACCTTTTCACTTCACTCGAGTGACTAGTCGTTTTGTTTGTGAGCGGATCTGCACGAAACTAGCCTACATGTGTTCAGTTTGTTTTTGTTTGGTTCCATTGTATGTATAATTCGACTGCGTTGCGCGGTGGTGCGGCCGATCTACAAACTCACAATGCGTCGCACTGCGACGCATTGTGAGCTTGCAGATCTGCTCTAATTCTGCAGCGCAAGCGTGCACGGCACATGCAGAGTTTGTTTTTGTTTCGTTCCATTGTGTGTATAACTCGACTGCGTTGAGCGGTGGTGCGGCCGATCTACAAACTCACAACGTGTCGCGCTGCGACGCATTGTGAGCTTGTAGATCTGCTCTAATTCTGCACGGCAGATGGGGGAACAGGGGGGCCCACGACGGGACGGTCGGGCGTCGCTTAACGGGAGGATGAAGTGACGCCAGTTTGGAGGAGGAGGCGACGCGTGGCCGTCGGAGGCTCCCCTCGGGGGCTGCCCGGCCCCAAACCGACCGTAGCTTATCAACTTCGACGGAACGACATATTTTCAGAGAGAACTCTCGGGCCTCTAGCCGTCGTGCGTAGCGCTAATAACCACCCCTGCCTATTTTATCTCCGACTCTGAAATGGAAAGTTTTTCTTTTTTTTCTTAAAAAAAAAACAAAAAACGCTGCCTAGCGCGAGGCCCTGTGTGGCGGCACCATTCGCACCCTAAATGCGGCCCTGAATACCAGTTGTCTTGTCTGAAGTTGTAACTAAGACAGTTTTTCTTTAATTTACACTAAAAGCACTGTAGTGTAGTCCAGTGTTTTTCTTTATAGTTGACAAATGTATGTGAACATGTTGCTATGTAAAGTTTTAAACCAAATTAAGGAAGCATTTTGACTAGCACAACTGTCACTGAATGGAAAATAGGTTACTTACTTTTATTTCAACATATTGAGACTTAAAAACTGGACTTGCAATACATATATTGAAGTTGAAGTTTATTTCTCCCTCAAATGGCAAAGGTTATTATGTGTAAGTTGTAGGTAGGCCTACCTGTCTATGCTGTTCTACTCTATGCACCTGGCTTGTGAAACCTGCTTGTGAAAACAATCCAAATTCTTTGACATATTACAACTTTTTTACGCAAATAGTTACTTTTCCTAGTAACTAGTTACTTTTACAATAGAGTAATTCAGTTACTAACTCAGTTACTTTTTTGGAGAAGTAACTAGTAACTATAACTAATTACTTTTTTAAAGTAACGCGCCCAACACTGATAATAATATAGCTTCAGATTATTTTAGACAGAAAAATAAAAAAGGACAAAGAAAATACTTTTTCAGCTGTCCTCAACAATTGCCACCCCCGCGATGGCAGGCTCTATATCGCGTGTGGTCACATATGATAGGGTCAATTGGAAGTTCCTTTATGCTGTATTGACAAGATTTGGGTTCAATAAGGAAGCATTACAATGTGTAAAATCATTATACCAACAACCTATGGCTAGAATTAAAATAAATGGGAGCTTGTCAGGGAAATTCAACCTACAACGATCGACTAGGCAAGGATGCTGTCTTTCGCCTACGTTATTTGCGTTTTTTATTGAACCCTTAGCACAAGCAGTGAGAGACAATGAAGGTATACAAGGTGTGATGGTAAACGGTAGCGAACACAAGATAGGACTTTTTGCCGATGATGTAATTGCCTTCCTCCAGAGACCAAATGACTCACTTCCTGTTTTAAGCAAGGTATTAGAAGAATTTGGTCGTTTGTCAGGATACAAGATCAACATAGCCAAAACACAGATTTTGGCTTTAAATTATGCACCAAATGCATCTATAAGGGAAGCCTTCAACTTTAATTGGGAACAAAAAAGTATTAAATATTTGGGTATAAACATAACGAAAAAATTGTCTACATTATATAAAGCCAACTACGATAAATTAAATCAGGAGATAAAAAGAGATATTGAACGATGGGCTACTTTGCCACTAGACCTGAACTCAAGGTTGGAGGCAGTTAAAATAAATGTATTATCCAGGTTGCTCTTTCTATTCCAGTCCTTACCGGTAGAGGTCCCCCAAGGGCAATTTATTACATGGGACAGAATGATTTCTAGGTTTGTGTGGGCCGGGCAGAGGCCAAGGGTCAGATTTCAGACCCTTCAACTCCCAAAGGAGGGAGGGGGCATGGGTCTTCCCAATCTAAAAATGTACTATCATGCGGCCCAACTACGATATGTAGGATGTTGGTGTAAACCAAATTATATAGCAAAATGGAAGGATATGGAAAAGGAATTTGACAAACATCCAATACAGAATATTATAGGAGACAAAGAAAAGTTTAAGAAAATAAAACACCGTATTGATCCAATCACCCTATTTACATTAGAGATCTGGTTTAAAATTGTTAAAAAGTATAGGTTTGAAGAGGACATAAAGGTTTTAAAATGGATGGCATTTGATAGTTCATTTAAACCCGCAGGACATGATAAGGGCTTTAAAGTATGGAGCAATAGAGGAATGACAGCCTGGTGTGTTTTGGAGAAAAATGGGGCATTGGAGAGTTTCACAGATTTGAGTGTTAAATACATGTTGGATAAACATGATTTCTTCAGGTATCTTCAACTAAGGGATTATTATATTAAGGAAGTCAAAGGGAAGCCCTCCATAGAAGTGAATGGTATTGTCCAAATTATTAAAAATATGGGGAAAAATATTCGAATTATATCAGCAATATATACGACTTTGATGAGTGGCAGTCATTCAACAGAATATATTAAAAAGAAATGGGAAGCAGAACTAGACATAGAAATTACAGAAAAAGATTGGGCTCATATGTGGAAAATGCACCAATCATCTACCAATTCGCGGATATGGAGGGAATTCTCTTGGAAAAATCTTTGCAGGTTTTTCATAACACCAAAAATTATGAGCAAGCAGTTGAAGCAACAGATACAATGTTGGAGGGGTTGTGGAGATGTAAATGTGGATCACTCACATGTGTTCTGGAAATGTCCCAGAATTGAGTCTTTCTGGAAAGTGATACATGATCAGATACAAAAGGTGTTGGGTTATGAGGTGCCTATGAAGTGTGATGTCCTGTATTTAGGAAACTTGATGGGGGGAAAGATACGAGGAGAGGATAGGTATCTGGTAAACATTTTATTGGCGGCAGGAAAGAAGGCTATCACAAGGAAATGGGGACAGAAGGAGCCTCCAACACAGGGACAATGGGAGGAGTTGATTCAGGAGATGCAGCTCATGGAGAAACTGACACATCGCCTGAGACTGCAGGAGGAACGAATGGAGGACAAATGGTCCAAATGGACAATATTCAATGACCTGACCATGAGCAATGAGGGCATGGGGGAATGAGGAACACCAGAATATGTCTAGGAATATGTGATGTATTGAGCAAGATTTGATATGCATTGTCGACTTTATTGTATTTTTATTTTTTGTTTTTCATGTTAGTTTGTGCTGTGTTTGTCCTTTATCATTGTGTGTTTGTTCAAAAACAAATAAAAATCTAAGTGATAAAAAAAAAATGTATCGTTACACCCCTACTAGATACCCATGTAACCTGTCAAAATCCTTCCTGAATGTCAACAAAGTCCACGATCACAACACTAGAGGGAGTTCCCTCTATCTTCCCCAATCTTGTTAGCCATTGGTTTAGTATTATTTTGGCCATGTTACTCTCCTATTCTATCACAAGCCCAGCACCACCAGGTTAACCTTTAGCCTAAAATAAGCACACAATGAAACAAAACGTCGCCATCTTTTGTCTTTTAATCCCCCATTCCTTAGCTCAGCCGGTAGTCCTGAAGACAAATCAAGGCCAGGTCACGGAAATAAAGATGAAAATAGAGAACATATAATACAGTATGTGACAAATATACTGTTGTAACCGGCCGCATCTGCTTCCCTGTCTGCAGGTTTGAGTGCAGCTAAGCTGTTGAAGGCCCAAGGGTTGAATCCTGTAGTTCTGGAGGCTAGGGATCGGGTTGGTGGACGGACCTTCACTGTACAGGTAACAGCCTGCAGCTATTATATTCACAAAGCAGTTGCTGTCTTCCTTTGTCCATAAATCTACACCAGGGGTTTTCAACTGATTGTGAACAAGGCGAGGGACCACCACCCTGACTTAGAATCAACCTGGGGACCTGCACTGTTGTGTTGGGTGGGCTAATGGGCTAGTGCATTTGTAACACTTGCTAGTTGCTATGCATCCCATGTGTATACATACATCCCACTGTTTCTCAACCAATGGTCCATTGACTACTAATAATTTCCTAATAATAATAATGACTCTGATAATAATGATAATTCAATGCACTTCCCCCTCTTGAGATTCAAACTCAACTTTTTCTGTGGAATTTCTTGACCTCCAACTTGTCAGTAAACGACTACATGGATGGTCATCATAGGTCACCAGGTCATTCAGTTCCCTGGTTTAAAAATCAACAAATCCTGATCAAATGATCAAATGAATGGTCAAGGACCATTGGACCACCTGTTGAAAACCCCTGGTCTACACTATTATTTTCTTTTTAGCTTTCTATAATACACATTTTTATGTTTTGTTTTCTGTCCTGGCTACGTTTTAATGCAGAATAAACAGACAAAGTGGGTCGATCTGGGCGGGGCCTATATCGGGCCCACACAGAACCGCATCCTGCGATTGGCCAAAGAGTATGGCGTCCAGACCTACAAGGTCAATGAGCAGGAGAGCCTTGTGCACTACGTTAATGTGAGTACGTATTTTGACCATCTCCTTTGTCGGTTGCACATGACCATGAACTGACAGTGCAACCCATACCTTGTGATTTTTAAAGTGATTTTTCCTTTCCCAGAGCCAGTACACTGAATAATGACTCATATGTCAGACCTTGACAAATCCCTGAGCCTTGGGAGTTGTGTTCTGGTCACTATTGACTATCTTCTGCAGATAATTAAGACACAGCTTTGTGTCTGCTTGTCATCATGACCATGTTAGGGTCTGTTGTGCTCACCTGCGTGCTAGGAAGCCACTCAAGCCAGGAGAGAGAGAGAGAGAGATTTATGTTGGGGCTTTTATGCCTTTATTGATAGTACAGTAGTTTGACAGGAAACGGGGAGAGAGAGATGGGGAATGACACGCAGCAAAGGCCATCAGGATTGGGACTCGAACCTGCGACAGACTGAGGCTACATTGAGCCTGTAGGTGCGCAGAGTAGACCACTACGCTAGCTGTCTGTAGTGGTCTACAACACTATTTTAATTCTTTCTCTGCCGGCTAGCTGTTAGCATTCATGAAGTGCCACCATACGCGTTCACTTTAAGAGAAGGAGTTTGCCCGCGTCCGCCCCACACACACACTCAACACACTTTAGTATCATTGGCACAAGAACACACTGTTTACCTCTCGCCAGAAACTTCTAACCGAGTTAAACGGAGATCAGATTTTACGTCCCATAGCTGGTGGTGACGGGGCGTTGCCATAGCAACCGGACCAATGTTAACACCTTAGAGGCCCGGAACTATTTAATCCATTTCATCCAGGGTGCCCATCATTTGTAGCGCACGGACCACTTTTACCGGCGCACCGGAAGCTGGTGTGTAGCAGCTAACAATAGCCACACCACTCTAGAGTCGATCGACAACAACGGGAGGTAATAATAAATCTATCGCGACTAGCGACTGGACCGCGGAAGGCCGTCAAACACAGGATCTTTTTTCAGAATTAGACGGGATGATTTAGATCGGGAGTTATGATCGTTTTAAGATTTTCGTTTTCGTCAGCTAAACAGGCAGGGGAGATTTTCGATGACGTGTCACTTTTTGACACGTCATCGGATCGGGCAACAAGCGCTCCAAGGCTCTAGAGCGGAGCGGTTTTGTTTTCATTAATCTCCGTCCTGTTTATCAATCTCCGTGTTGGGCACTTGACCATGACCTTGAACTTGGACGGAGAACTCCGCCTGGACATCCAAGGTGTTAAAAGCTGCTGTGGGGCTCAACCATTATATAACCCAGACCACTCAAAGGGCCCTATTATGCATGTCTTAAGTACCAGGTCTTATTACTTAACTTAAGACCTGGAGGCGTGATCAATGCCATTTGGCTATTCTGAGTGGCCAAACAGCATTGACCACGCCTCCAGGTCTTAAGTTAAGTCATAAGACCTGGTACTTAAGACACGCATAATAGGGCCCAAAGGGTCTGGTTGGGACAGAACGTTTTTTTTTTTAATACTGTTTTTATTAGGCATTTTGTATATGACATAACTTCAGAATATCATTGGCAGATAATGAGTAATTAAGTGATATAAAATGAAAAAAATAATAGTGACAGGTAGTGTAAATGTTCCAAATACAATACATAATAAAAAAGGTATATAAATGTGATAAACAAGAAAAAAACAAAAACTGTTAAACAGGACAAATGTCAGACAGACAAACAAAACGAAGACAACAGGACAGACACTCTTGCTCTCAAACTTTCCCAACACGTTGTTGTAAATCAACTGAATTAGACAAAAAATAAAATAAAGAAAAAACACTTTTTTTTGTTTTTCCTTTCCAATTTTCGATTATGTTATCTATTGTGTAGGAGGGGTTAGCGTGCACCTATTGAAATAGTCAATGAAGGGTTGCCATGTCTGGTAAAATGTATCTTCACTCCCTCTCAATTCAAACTTTATCTTTTCCAATTGCAAATAGTGCATAACATCTTTCATAAGTGTAGTGTGAGTCGGAACCTGTGCTTGCTTCCAATTCAACAGTATCAGTCTGCGAGCCAGTAGAGTCACATATTTGACCATGTTATATTGTAAAGTTGACAGTTTGACCCCGGCCAGGCCCAGCTTTGACTCCCAGAACTGCCGTCAGCGGATCCGGGTCAAAAGGTTTTCCAACAATGTCTGACCATGATTTAAATATACTTTGCCAATATGATGTTAGTTTAGTGCAGTGCCAGAACATGAGCTAGAGTGGCCGGTGACTGGCCGGACAAAACGTTTTTTAAGGTAGACCGCACCATTGCAACTCAATGAGTTGAATTGGTGTGGTTTACCTTAAAACAGTTTTGTCCCAAAAGCATGCTTTGTCCTAAAAGTATGCTTCTTCACCAGTCGTAGCCCTCCCCACCCTTCCCCCTTGTCCACAGCATTAGCACAGGCCACAGGGTGCTAGCAACTGGAGATGTCAATCTTTGCCTGGGGGACAGCTTGTCTAATGTTGTTTCTCCCTTCTGAGTGGTTGAGAGGAGAGGGAAAGGGAAGAGAGTTGCAGGAGGGCAACAAGAAGATCTTTCTTTATGGCTCCTTTTCTTCCTCCATATCTTATTAGGGTGGGCGAACCACTGTCCTTTACACAGGCACCTGATTCAATTTCCTTACTGTTGCTGCCATGTACCCTAGCCAACCAACTCCATTCCCACTGTAAATCACTGGACTGTTGGCGCCAGCTGCTTCCCGTGTCTGTATGTGTGCACGTTCATGTTTGTGTGTGTGTGTGTGTGTGTATGTGTACATGAGTGAGGGGCAAAATGTACTTATTTTATTATGCTTCATGTTGCTTCCTAACTGTATTTCACAGACCTTGCACACGTGTAGCCATAGACTATGAACTATAACACACATCGGATGTGGATTTTGTGCTACTGTGGGGTATTAATAGCGCACATGTAGACACAATACACACATTCCTATGACTCATACATGTACAGTACAACACCCAGAATAGCACGCCCTCTCATATGATATTGTTTCAATATTCTGTATTTTCTGTGCTTTGCCTTTAAAAATCTTGGGATCATGGACATGAAGCAGTCAGGCTATAGCCTCAACTTTATGGAGAGGTTTAAGGAGCGCTGCAGTCACCGCTCTGTGGTCAGTGCTCTGTACTCTAACAGCAGTGTGCTACTGACTTGACCTACTTCCCCAGTAGTACCCATAGAGTATATACAAGGATAGAGAATTAGAGACTGAACTGGCGCGAAGCTCCGCCCCCCCAGCTATTCATGTCAGTGGAAGTTGCTCAGTGGCGTTTTGAAGCACCCGGAAGACTGCCGGAAGTACCGTCTCAGAACGTCTACTTCCGCATTTGACCACCAAATTTTGGTGGTCAAATGCGGAGCGCTGTTAAAGCCCAGATGCACGGGGTTTCCCGGTCAAGAATCCACGGGTCCGCCTGTAGTCCCTCCTCCTACCACTAGGGCCCAGAGCTTCAACGTTGAATAGCCTCACTGGCCCCTTGGTAGTACCGGAAGTTGATGCTGTGCACAAACTATTAAACCAACAAAAATATATATTTTGGCAATGGACTTGATGGGACGGCAATGGCCAATCAAATCCATTTGTATGGGAACTTCTGTGAGTGCAATTTCACTAATTACTATTACATGTTTAATTTCACTATCATGTTTCGTTGATTATTTTTAACTGGAGTTACGCTACTTTAATGACACATGCACGCGTGCGGATGCACACACAGACACACTCTGACCAGCATTATGAAATATTTATTTTTAGTCTGATTCATCTTAGTTAGGTTTACGTGTGCATAATTCGTTTTAGTTAGAAATTCACTATTTATTGTTTAGTTTTTGTCGTCTTAAGTTTTAGTGGAAAAACAAAAATGAAGATGCATGGTTATGCAGTTCTAGTTAGTTTTACATTGTGAAGCGACCAGTGTATACCCCTGGTTACTACCCCCCTAAACTCCCAGCAAAGACACATACACACTAATACAGTACGCACTTAACATGCTTCCCTTGTAGGCTGGTTTCCATGGCAACGTGCCTCATCAAAAGCTGCTAACCTTTATCAGTGTCTTGACTGTCTGTGTGTACTGTATATAATATTATTGTGTGCATCAACTGTATGTTTGTGATTATCTCCACCAGGCTGGAAGGCCGGGAGGTGGACATTATGATTTTGCCCCTGTCTGTGTGTGTCTGGCTGCGACCCACGACTTATACATAACTCTGCCAAGGCAACCCAGCCTGGCAGAGATATGCGCTCCACAGAGCTCCCCTTTATGTACGTGCATTTGTATGTGTGTAAATGTTTGTGTACACGACGTGTATATTCACATGTCTATGTGTGTGTGTGTGTGTGTAGCATGAGGCAGTATAATAACTCACTGTACTCAATGCCTAAAGTAGGTCAAAACGGATCACTGAAGCACTTGAGTTCTATTTTAAGCATTCTCTGTCATTCAGCTGGTTTGATCAACATCTGGTTTGAGGATGACTTTTACAGGCCTATATTTAGCATCCGTTGTGTCGAGGAGTAGGAGTGATAAAGTTGCTGTAGTTTAGAAAAAAAGCACATTAGAAACACGCATAGATACTTACAGAGAGACTGCCACTACTACCCAGCCAATTACATAATCAAAATGTACTGTATTAGTTTTAGATTTAGAAGAGACTAAACACTCTAGTCAAACAACTGCATTCATGCATTAATTTCTCCACCATTTCTTAAGGCAGCCTTTGATGTCTTTTCCTACAGTACGTTGTGGCAAACTAAGCTGTAAACGCAATTCACAACACTGATCCTTGATAAGCCCAGGTTTTATAGTGATATTGGAGTATAACTTGTGTGTATTTAGAGTTTTAAGTAGCTTTGGATTAGCCAAAACCTTACTCGAATGAATAAAATCAAGATAGGCCTAGATAAGTCTGTGAATTAACTTTCAAACAACAGCACTAATCCCCACATGTGGCACAAAGAAACTCTTTCAGTGAACTGGAACTGTAGAGGCTGAAGTGTGCACTTAGATAGCTTGACCCCTGCATTTCATGCTACTCCACTGGACAGTGGACACTAGTGTAATTAGCGTTAGCATACTGTACAAGCAAGCCACATGGATAATCAGCTTTTCTATAGCAGATTGTAATCCAAAAGGCCAGCCCTGGTTTCCCTTATCAGCAAACCACTGTCCTAACATGCAGCTATACAGCCCTTTCAGCAGTGAATTTATTAATGCGCTATCAGGAATGGAGAAAGTCATTGATTAATAAGGGATGTGTTTATCAGAGATTGAGAAAGATTGGCAGAGGTTATGGCATGGTTGAATTGGCAACCGTAAAGATGTCATGTAGTTAAACATGTCCACACTCCACCCACAGGGTTATTGAAAATGTTTTTTGCTTGTACACTGTGTGGTCCAAGTATCCCCAGGTTAGCAATGAATCCTTTTCACAGCAGACATCTTATTGAGTAAATGCCATTTATCTGTTGACCTTCTGTACCTCAAAAAACATGATTTGCCCTGTGGACACGATGGCCCGACCAAACTTCCCCAGTGGATTTTATCATTTTCTCCTCCATTTTCGCCTTGTCCCTGTCAATACAGTTTTTAAACATTTTGAGATTGTGAATCCAGAATAGAATTGGGATGCTGGGGTGGCTAAGTGACTAAACACACAAAGGTTTGCCTAATTACTTCTCCACCTAAAGCACTTTAATACACATAATCGACGCAGAAAGCGCCAAGCGACGGAGGGGAGAGACATTTCTCGCGCTCAGTCCGTGCCTTGCGTCGTCTGGTCGGTTGGGAACGATCCCACACCCGACGCAACGCAGCAACGGATCCTCTACGCGAGTTGCGTAGAGGATCGCAGTAAGAGAACAGTTGCTGACCTTTGGCAACAGAGAGCAAGAAGGCTTTGCCTCCTCTGCTCGACCCCCTCTGTCTGATGAGCCATGAGTTGTAATGTAAACGTAAACACGAAACGGCATCTGAGCAGCATGGATAGATCACTGAACAGGCCAACATGACATCATCGTTCGAAGCACAGCTTTGCATTAGTGTGTTATACTAATGACCATTTTACAGTCGTTACACAATGAGTCAGCATATTGAATAACGTGAGTGTTGGGGGGGGGGGGGGGGGGTAAGATTGTTAATAGAGACATTTTTCTTTAATGTATAGATATACTGTACCAGTTATATCTCTAGAAATGGCAGTTAATTTGAGTAAGGTTGACCTGCTACTCACTGTCATGTGAGTGTCATAACAGATGCTGTCACCCCCCCCCCCCCCCCCCCCCCCCCCCCCCTTTCCCTCCTCTCCTTGTATACACTTCAAATGCATGCATCACCATGGCAACAGACCTATTGCTAGTCTGTAGCCATGAACAGTGCTGGGCTGTGTAGCAGTGTCGCATGGTCCAACTCTATACCTATCTGTGTGAGATCCATAGGAACACTACTGCAGTTATCTGTTAGTAGGAGTCTAGGAGAGTTGAAGTGAATCATGTGGTCCTGAAGGGCAAATGTACCGTAGCAACCCACTGTGTGGCTCTCCTGCTTCATAGGAGACAGAGTGCACACACAGCAGCTGGTGTCACGGTTGGATAATACTGCAGATCGCTTCCTGTGCCGATTCTGCGAATGCCCTGTAAATCAGTAGTTCTCTATTTTTCATAAATGTTCAAAAAGATAGCAGGTGTACAAGCTCGCAGCACGGCGTGAAGTGATGAGCTGTGAGCTTGTATATCTGCTATTTTTGAATAGCCAACGAAAATGTTGAACACATGCACTTTACCACCCAACAAACCATCACCTCTTATACATTTGTTATCTGTGTTCATTTGAATGAAAGAGGTGTGGCGTGGGTCGTGGACATTTGTACACTCAGACTTGACCAGAAGATAGCCGTTATCGGCTATCTTTGATCAGCTGTAAAACATTATGCAACAGCCATTATCAGAAAGCAGTGTCCCTACTTTATTTGAAGAGAGAATCTGACATCAGGCCTCTTTTGAAATCCAATCTGTGTATCCAAATGTATGTAGTATTGATGGGTTTGAAGGCATATAATGTTGGGCATTACACAAGTTGGGCAAGTCTGATCCAGAAAAAATAGAGACAGCCCAAGGTGACCATCTTGCAATAAACTCTGAATATTGTTTTATTAAGTGAAATCATTTTCATAGCCATTTTGGCGACGTGATTGTAAATGCTGCTTACTCTGACAACAAATCCTGAATGATGCCGATGGTGATGTGCTTCCTACAGGGAAAGTCTTACCCTTTCAAAGGCTCCTTCCCTCCCATGTGGAACCCCTTCGCCCTGATGGACTTCATCAACTTGTTTAGAACAATGGATGAGATGGGCGAGGAGGTAAGGAAAGACCCATCATCAACTCTCTCTCTCTCTCACACACACACACACACACACACACACACACACTATCTTTGTGGGTTCATAAAAAACAGTTAACCTCAAGGCCAGAACATGGACCTTTCTGCACTGTTTGGGAGAGTCAGAACATCTGGGGGTGCATGAGTTGAGTTGGACTACACACTCAACATGTGGGCGTGGCTGAGATGTAAACCTATGGAACCATGATAACTAGTTTAAAGGACCATCTTCATAATATAATTTGGCTCCCTCAGGGAGCCAGTGCAGCGAAGCTAATATGAGGAAATATGAACTCCTTTCCTAGTTCTTGTCAGTACACGCACAGCAGCATTGTGGAATCGCAGATCTGTTGGGGCTGCCTATAAGAGATTGCAATAATCCAGCCTAACAGGTAATAAATGGACAAGTTTCCTGCATCTTCTTGACACTAAGCCTGTGGGAGTCAAAGGGCGTATCGTTACAGGGTTTTTGCATTTATGACAAATCCCAACCTGAATTTTCTCATAATGAATCTCTAGCTTTAAAGACATTTTGGCATGAAAATTATCTTTTACGAGGCTGACGTCTTTCTGGTTTTACTCAATTGGCGTTGATTTTGTATTCCTCACCACAAAGCTATAGTAAAACAAAAAACAATTCTCTTTGATTTGTAGATCCCTAGAGAAGCCCCATGGAGGGCCCCCCATGCCGAGGAGTGGGACACTATGACCATGCAACAGCTCTTCGACAAACTCCTGTGGACCAGGTAGCGCGTGGCACCCTGACGTCACCAATCACAGTCTGCTTCTTATTTGAATTAACTGGGTACATCAAAATGCATCACAATACATGGACACTACTCATCTGTGGCACATATCGTTGTTGTCGGGCAGAAACCCTGCATGTCCACATTCCGTGTTTTTGCCAGCTGCTTGAGAAGCGGCTGGACAACATGTTTCACCTACCTCTACTAGCGACCGTACAGTGGACACTTTTTCCATGATTGGCTGCCTCTAGGCTGCCTCTAAGCCAATGGGCAGTGTTGGGCATCGTTACTATCTAAAGTAACGTCATTAGGTTACTGGATTACTGCCTACAAAAAAAAATTCCGTTATGTTACAAGATTATCTTCTGATAAAAGTAACTTGTTAGATTATTTTTCACACAATTAAAACTCACTCTCGAGGAAAAAAAAGAACCAAAAACAAACTGCAGCCTACCCAGTGTTGTGGAGCTGCTGTGGATCTGCGTAGATCTTCTCGTTTCCCCAATACATCCAAAAATAGTGTGAATACTTCCACAGCCTTACTAAAGGATAAACTATCTGTTTTCTCCCAATGTTTGTCAATTTTTTTCGTTGTCAGCACACGTGTTAACAACGAAATGTAAACAAGAGGTGTGTGTCTGCTGTGTCACATTGAATCCTGTACATTACAATCATTATGCAATCACCACAGGACGGTGCATGCTCGCAGCCTGTCGACCTCTCCGTGACACAGAGACACAGAGAGGCTCAGAGAGCTCATTCATTCAGGAAACAGCGCGAAATGTGTCGGATGGATTCTTTTTTCGTTGTGGCAGCAGAAAAAACAGGGTAATATAGGTCTTAAATGTAACTAGTAACGGCATTGTTTTTGGAAAAGGTAACAGATTAGTAAGATTACTCTATTTGCAAACTAACTCGTTAGGTTATTCCGTTCCCCAAAAAAAAGTATTCTTGTTATATAACGCCGTTATTTTTAACGGCGTTACACCCAACACTGCCAATGGTCTTCCGGGTGCTTCAAAACGCCACTGAGCAACTTCTATTGAAATGAATAGCTTGGGGGCGGGGCTAACGCTCCGGTTCGGTCTCTATCCTTTTATTACTCTATGAGCAGACAGAGCCCAGCTGCGGCACACACACTGATTATAGATGTTCATAAACCACAGCTTGCTGCAGAGCTGGCAGTTATGACTGAGTCATTCTTGTTTAGTTAATGAATTCTCTACTTTAAGAGTCTAAGAGTGTCTTGCAAAGGTTGCACAATTCGTTGCGATGCGACATGTTGTGAGCTTGTAGATCTTAAAGAGTACGTGGGACATGGTTCATATTTTATAAATATTGAACCAATTTAATGTCTTAACTACTAACTAATTAATTACATACGATCCATTGGAACACAGGTTCTTTTTTTGTGGTGGTGGAAAAAGTACTAAAATATTTGACTTAAGTAAAAGTACAGTTATTCTACTTGAAAGTTACTTAAGTAAAAGTAACCAATCAGAAAATTACTTAAGTAAAAGTATAAAAGTAGCTCATATTAAATATAAGTATCAAAAGTACTTTGTATGCATTTTCTAAATGCCTACAAAGAAATGAAGTCCAAAGATGTTCATCCTGTCAAAAGTGGCTTGGGACTGTAAAACTGGCCATTCATTATCAATGGCACTTAATGTTTGTGTTAGGACAATGTTTGTGTTTGTGTTACATATTAATTTAGGGGTCCTTGAATGGAGAGAGCCATTGCAAAACAGACATGATATTAAGCCCTTCACTAAGCCCCACCCACTCCACTCTGTGAGGGCAAGCTGTCCTGTCACCCATCACATAGATGCATGTTAAATGATTTCTCCATATAAATAATCGATCAGTAGCAAGAGCTTGAAAATGTCTTCTAAATCTAGTCAACAAAGCCTGCAGTAGGCTATGCACTGGACAAATGTGGATGACATTATTTCAATAAAGTAGAAATACGAGGGAGAAAGTAAACAGCTATCAACGATATTTCATGCAATGAAATGAAAATTCATGCATTGCACGGTAAGACAGTGATGACTTAGTATTGCCATCACCTGGGTGGGTGAGTCGTGTAACGATCCCGACGTACCGGTATGTGTTCCACAACACAGCCATGCAAAATATAAGCAATGGTGACGAGCTGTCAAACAGAGCCGATGCAATCAGCCGAAGCAGCGCGCGCACGCGCGCACGTGTATGCACACACACGCCGCGTGCAGAGAGCTAGAGAGAGAGAGAGAGAGAGAGAGAGAGAGACACGGGCGCTTATGTCCAGCTTTTCACCACACCACAACACCATGCTTCTCTGTGTGAATGTGAACGAATGAGTGAGGCGATGACTTTATAAACATTATGCTGAAAATGCAAAACATATTTCGCATGTTGTGTGCGGAATTATGCGATTAAGATTTTAATTTGTAGCGAGTAACAAAAGGTGTCCAATTTTAATGTAGCGGATTAAAAGTAAGATATTTTTCCTTGTAAATGTAACGAAGTAAAAGTAAAAGCACAGAAAAAGAAAAATACTCAAAAGTACAAATTCTCAAAATGTGTACAGTAACGAAGTAATTGTACCTCGTTACTTTACACCAATTTGCACATACAAGGTCTCCGGCCGACAGCAACGATGTAATACATAAAGTAATGTATACACAACTGTGTACGTGTTATGGTGTTGCTGATGGGTATTAGAGATAGTATTGTAACTCTTGGTCCATCCTCTTCACCGCCTCCCAGTACGACCCGCCGCTTCGCCAAGTCCTTCCTCAACGTGAGCGTGACCTCTGAACCCCACGAGGTGTCTGCTCTCTGGTTCCTCTGGTACATCAAACAGTGTGGAGGCACCATGAGGATCTTCTCCACCACTAACGGAGGACAGGTGGGTGCTTGCTTTATGTACAGTATGCAGCCTTAGTTATGTCTGTACGTGTGTATGTATTGTCTCCACCAGGCCGAAGGCATGGGGAGAGAGTATGTTTTGCACCCTGTCCGTTCGTCTGTGAGTTTGTTTGTGTGTCCGTCCGTCCGTGTTGTACAGCTACTCTCCGGCACCGTTGGCCCGGTCGCTGCCAAACTGTGCACACACACTCCCAGCTCTGCCCCAAATTTTCCAGAACGGCCTGTTATAGGGCCACCATGAGGCGACTTTTGCTAAATATTTTTTTTTATATTACTCCCATGCGGTACACACCATCTCTATAGTCATGTGATCAACACGGATCTGCCTGATTTTTCCACATTCCATCCTGATTGGTTAAGATTGCCTTCCAAAGTTTGCAGGATTGGTTCATTTTGAACAAAATGCCTGAAATCATGAACACAGCGTGCCATCTCTGTGACATTTTGCATGCACATTCCCCTAGGCTGAGGAAGAAATGTCACTTGATATTTTCTGTCTCATCCATCTGTGTGATTTTTTTTTTTTTATATTCAATCGTGGTTGACTAAGATCGACATCTAAAGTTTGCAGGTGTGGCCCGTTTGGAACAAAATGCTACAATAGCTGTGAAACTTTACAAGCACATTTCCACTACGTTGAGGAACAATGCCATCATTTTAACATTGCCCTATTATAGCACCACATGTTTATATTACTCCTACACATTTTGTCCAAACATCACAAACGTTCCTGATCCTGACCTGTGCTCTGAGGAGCACAGGTCCTCAGAACTTGGCTAGAACTTTTTCTAGTTGTGTGTTCGGCAAGGCGTGCATGTCTAGTTGCAATGTAACTTGTAGATCTGCTATTTTTGAAAACTAGATAAAAAAAAACAGGAGGCTTACTGTCAAGGTCAAGTCAAGGTTCCTTTATTTTGTCTCCCGACAAATTTCTCCCTCGTTTTCAAAAATAGCAGATCTACAAGCTCACAGTGTGTTACATTGCGACTTGTTGTGAGGTTGTGGATCGGCTATTATTGAAAACCGTTGAAGGTTGAAAAATGTCACCAATAATGACCCAAAATAGGGATGGCAGGTTGAAAGCGGTTAATAATCGAGGAACACCATGCAGCTGCAGATTTGCCGATACTGAAAAAAGTCAAATAATGATTGGGCTATAATGAGCATTACTGAGAGACATGCCCCCAGTCCCTCAAACTAACACTGATCCCTGTTCTTAGTTGCCCCAGATCAGCTCAACGTAATTACTACAATCACAAAGCCGTTTTCTTCGAGTCCTGGGAGAGGCCAGTCTGTTCCCTGATTCTTTTCTTTTTAGGCTGAGTGGCCCTGTTGCCATGGCCACAGAGAAAGTGGGACGTGTTGGGTAATTAGAGGATGTTGTCGTGGCCTCCATTGTCATTTCCTGTCAGATAGGACGGACGCCCTGTTTCAAATTCCACCGAGCTGTGATTGGTTTAGATTATAGAGGTTGTTTGGCCTATCTGACGTGAATTATAATAATAATAATAACTTTATTTATATAGCACCTTTCCAAAAACAAGTTTACAAAGTGCTTTACAGATAATAATAGCAGTAAAATAATACAATAAGAATAAATAAATGTTCATTTGTTCAGGTCTGTTCAAACCTTGGTAATGCAAGATGTGAATATGTTTAGATGGTATCCACTCAGAAATCTTTCATTTCTAACTAAACTCAATAGTAAATACGTCTTTGCACAAACAAAATTCTTGTCTTTGAGCCATTTGATCCAGAAAGATAAACATAACATTGCCCTTGCTGGCCTGTAGACAATTTTGATGACTCGTTTGTTTTCTTTTTTCTGGACCTGAAGGCAGCCAACGTGTTATTGGAGAATGCCCACAATGTGTTTATAATCATGGAGAGAACATTTTGAACTATACTTGTACAATATGCAAAAGGTCACATTCTAGTATTTTACTCAGTTTAACTTGGCAAGTTCTAATCCCTCACTCCACCTCTCTCATGCATCCATTTTTATCATGCAGTACTACTACTTATAGACCAAACAAGTTCTCCCTTAAAGGGCCGTTAAGCGTTTTTTATTTTTATTTTTACGTAAGTTTCGTAAGTGTTAAATAGCTAGCAATCATTTCTTCGAGAGTTTGTTTAGTAACAGGGATCTCCATGTCTCTCCAGTTCGTAGAATTAGAGAGAAATTGGAAGTGAATGATGACACAAAGAAGTGAGTAAACATAATTGTAGCTTGAACACTATACAATTGTAGCTGATAAATGGGTTCTCTCTCCTGTTTAGCTGAAATTACCCAGCATAAAATCTATTTTATGTTTATTAACCAATTTAAGCCCTTATGTTGTTGGGCGGAATCCCTCAGAGCTCTATATTGTCTACATGAACCCATTTAGACCTGGTTTGTTGATTTAGACCTAAAAATGCCTTCTAAATCCTGACCAAAGTTTTCAGAAAAACTTAAGTTCTTTATTGCGACTGTAGGTCGCAGATTACCAGAGTATTGGACTCGAGTCATGATGACTCGACTCGAGTCCGACTCGAGTCATTGATTTGACGACTTGCAACTCGACTTGGACTTAAGGGTAAAAACTTGAGACTCGACTTGACTTGGAAGACAATGACTCCAGACTCGACTCGACTTGAGACAAGCTGACTCGGACAACTTAAGTAACCGGCCTGTCCGGCCATTCACTGTTATAAACAGACCTGCACACAACTGGTGCGCCGGTAGATCAAAGGATGCAAGGCGCATTTGCGCACCAAGAGCTGACAGTTATATGTAGAGAATCTGACAGGTATTCAAAAGGAACTCAAATATGATGTTATGTCCTGTAAGTAGACTTAGAAATAAAACTAGTGTTGACTAATCTTTACACGTGACTCTTATTTTGAAGAGGAAGTCAGAGCACAGGAAGTCTGTTTCAGTTGTAAACAAGCTACTATGACACTTTCCCCAAAGTTTACGGTGCTCCTGTCATAGTGCTAGTCGCTAAACGCAACCATATTTACAATGTGAAAACCATGCATCTGTCAATTGAACAACACTGGAATTACTTTATTTAAACATGGAACCTGCAGCAGTAGGTGAGTAATTCATTTTATCTGTGTAGGACATTTCAAAATAATTATGTGCAGCGCTGGTTATAAATGCAGGTTTCATGTAATCATGTTGGGTCAAATTGATAAACTGCGTGAGCCACGCATGTTTTACACAGTTGAACAATAAGCTTGTCCGTCGGGTGCAAACTTCCTTTCCTACTTTCCTCTTACCTGTCTTGTTTTATTGTTCCAAATAAATTATTCCATTTGAAAAGTCCTTAATTCAGCAACAGCTTCCAACAACAACAACAACAACAACACAAGACGCTAACTTAAGTTGTGATCATCAAAAAAAAAGGAAAAGAAAAACATCCACAGCTGAACATGGGGAGTTGACGAGGCGGTCGCGTTGTCTCTCACTCTATCGCCTGTAGTCAATTAAACATCGTTAAGCTTCCCAACGTCTTTAACAAACTACACTACAACAGAACATTTTGATTTCCTATACAGAGCTTAAAATGAACTGAGACAAAATGTGACTAAATTTGACTGAGGGACTGCCATTGGATTTTTTTGAATTTTCGTTTTGTCATATCATATGAAAGCAGGGAGTCATAGCTTCAAATAGAGATATTGTTTGTTGAGTTTGACCCACCAGTTTTGAAGATACGGCTTATAGAGTAATGTCTTGCAGAAAACAACAAGTTGAGAAAACAGACTTGAAAGGTTCACTTCTGTGGTCTCTAACATTACACCTAGCACCTAGTTTAAGCATTTATTTCATATTTACATGTCGATTTCAGCTCTGACACTTATTCCAGAAATGCTCTAGTATGTGAAGAGTGCCTGTGATATTAACTCATTAAGAAAAAAAAAGAAAAAAAAAAAGTTTTTCTCCTCTGGTGAAAAGCTGGAATTTGCGCGATGGCAGGCTCTCAGTCAAATCTGGTCACAAATGTGTGGCAGTGAGTGATAGTTAATTTTGAGTTATGGTAGATCTGCTATTTTGGTATTTTTGTGGACTTGTGTCAATGTTTCCTTTTGGCCCAGACTGTGTTCTCCTTATCCTATTTATGTCATGTCACCATCCACGTGCCTAATCATCTCAGACCTATATTATCCTTTATATTATTATATTATGGATTGCCTGACGCCAAGTTAAAATTCACTGTCTGTCCCCAGTCAAAAGTTAGCTCCTATACTGAGAGGTCTATTTGGACATAACACTGCATGTATTTGACCTTGGTGGCTAGTGAGAAAGTAGATAGGAGCATTTCTCTCTGTAAAGAGTTCACAGCTAGCCGGGAAGAAATGTTATCTTCAGGTTGCCATAGCAACGCCAGCCTCAGTGCTTTCCCGGTCTATGGCTCTCAATGACGGAACTAAGGAAGCTGTCCCGATATCAGTCTCATCAGCCATGTGCTGGTCCAATGAGCGCTCGACACCCAGTGCCAGCGTGGCATAGCGGAAACTAACTGTGTATTCAGCCAATGAAGGTGTATCAACAATTGACGTATTCTACAGTATTAATGCCTTTGAAATGAATTGTTCGTGAGAGAGAACCCTGTGCAGTTTGTCGCACCGGGTGAGAGTTTTTTGTAATTTGGCTGTGTGTGGATCTGTTCTGTCTCTCTGATCTGAAAATGAATAGACACTAAACCATAATCTGCTGACTGGACAATCCTTCTTCCTGGTGGTGTCATCTTTTTAATTGGGCACTTAAAGGTATTTTTCTAAAAGAGTATTTCCTGCTCAGATCAACTTTTGGAAGTTGTTCTTTCTGCTTAAAGTAATCCTGTTAAAGCTAATTGTTAACCTGTTGTGGTGCTGAGTATTCATCAGTACTTTTAAATACTTTCTTAGAAGTATTTTTATAGTTATAGCCCTGTGTAGCTCAGTAATTCAGTATTATACAGTCCTTTATATCTTGAATCATTAATGGTCCCTTCTGCATTTTATATGCAACTAATTGGTTTTATCTTAATTATAAATCCATCAGTGAGTGACATGATGCAGACACAGGCCTGTACTTCTGTGTCTGAATGGGAAAGTCTTATTTCTTTAGTTTTCCTTTTTAATTGTCATAATAATAATAATAATAATAATAATAATATATTATTATTATTATTATTATTATTTTATTTTGTATTATTTTTGTACTTGCTTTAGGCCTGTCTGTGCATGGGCAGGGCATCAGTATTATATTCATATAATTAGACTGGATATTGTGATTTTACATATTGTAATTGGCATAAGTTTGATATTGGCATAAGTGTTCTTTTCCTGTTTTTTGAGTGGTGCAACCACTATAGACAGCTATGTGTGACTTGTGTGTGTCCCTGTGTCCCTGTATCCGAGCACGGAAATAGCATAATTATTGTCACCACCATCAAGTGTCACTGTTGTGCAGCCTAACACACAGACAGAGGCCAGGGAGGAGAGCTTGTACAGTACAGTACAGTACAGTACAGTACAGTACAGTACAGTACAGTACTCGACAATCTTGTGACTCGACCCGACTTGACTTGACATAACCTTGTGACTCGACCCGACTTGACTCGACAACCTTGTGACTCGACCCGACTTGACTCGACAACCTTGTGACTCGACCCGACTTGACTTGACATAACCTTGTGACTCGACCCGACTTGACTCGACAACCTTGTGACTCGACCCGACTTGACTTGACATAACCTTGTGACTCGACCCGACTTGACTCGACAACCTTGTGACTCGACCCGACTTGACATAACTTTGTGACTCGACTTGACTTGACTTGCCCACAACAGAAAAACTTGAGACTTGCTTGAGACTTGGACCAAATGACTTGCTACTCGGATCGGAGGGACTCGTGCAATTGTCTGCAGATTACTATGAAAAACCTGTCAGTGACTCCGTCACGCCACCATATATGGCCGTCAGTCCGTCATGCCTCGTGACACGCTCCATATATGGCCGTCTCCATATATGAAGATCACGACACTGACCTCATCAAACCCTGGATAGCCAAACGTGGAGAAGACTGGATCATCACCTTGATCTGCATAATATGGAGCCGACCAGCAACTCTACATCTGACCTCAAACTCTTAGATCTCCATATATAGAGGTCCCTTTTGACTGATACCTGTCCATTCAAACTCTAGACAGGCCCGCCCCAAAGTTATTAGTGCAGCCATGCGCCCGGCAGCTGGCGAAAACAGAAAACAAGTTCTCAACAGGCCGGAAAATTAAGGCCCGGCCCTACCTGAGCCCTCATCAAACACTGTACACTCAAGACACTGCCCCCGCTGCCACCCTTAGATCTCCATATATGGAGCTGACCTGTTCTGACATTCCATATGTTTTTCCATTCCGATGCTCTGATGAAGGCTACATAGCCGAACCGCGTAAGTGTTCCTTTTTGGTGTGTGTGCCAATAAAGAAATGGAAATGTGAGTACTTTGTCCGCCATTTATTTCATTTTGGGAGGTGCTACCTTTAAAAAAAAATTAATTCCTATTTTTTGATTCCATATGTTGATCTGACCTCATCAAACCCTGTACACTCAAGACTCGTTTTGGTGTATAACTAGACCAATCAGCATGAAGCTTTCATGCACACTCTGCCAACTGACACCATTTCTTTCTGTGTCCCTGCAGGAAAGGAAATTTGTTGGCGGCTCCAGCCAGATCAGTGAGTACATGGCCAAAGAGCTGGGTGACCGAGTCAAACTGGAGTCCCCAGTGTACCGAATTGACCAGACTGGAGACATGGTGGTGGTGGAGACATGTGACAAACAGACTTACATGGTGAGTGACCGTCCACGGTACAAACGATAGCCTGCTGGATTCACTTTGCTCTGCCTTCTACTGCCAAACACCCCATTCCCTTCTGAATAATATATGGGTTCAGAGGCCTTGTATTATCCGGGGTATTATGACCTCACTGTGACTCTTCCCCAAACCCATCCCATCCATCTAAAACAGATGCTGATACCAGCATTGCTCTGTGCTGCCATCTAGGGGGTACCTAAAAGTCTGTTCCATGTAACTAATATTTGACTCACTCTCCATCTGTGTGTGTGCGTGCATGTGTGTTTGCGTGCCTGCTCGCGGCGCGCGCCCGTGCATGTGCGTGTCTTTCTCAGGCAAAGTATGTGATTGTGGCCACGCCTCCCAGTCTGAACCTGAAGATACACTTTAAGCCAGAGTTGCCCCCGCTCAGGAACCAGTTGATCCACCGTGTCCCCATGGGTTCTGTCATCAAATGCATGGTGTACTACAAAGAGAACTTCTGGAGGAAGAAAGGTAAGGGTGGCAGGAAGAGATGGAGAAAAGCCAGTTGACGGTATGGATTACATGCACCTGTCCTCAGACTGATTAAAGGAGAATTCCATGCTAGAAGGCTTTCTTACCTTTCTTACCTTTCTTTGTAGTCGTTACGTCCCCACCAAAGAGGTCCAGGTGTTTTTTTGTGCAAAAACTCCTTATTGGCTATTTCCCCTACCATAAGCCCTCAATGAATTGCATCGAATTGAATGGGAATTGAATGGGGCTATGGGGTGTTGTGCTAATTTGCTTATTTCCATCTAAATAAGTAGTAAAGTGTGCCGCTTGGGATACTATTTACATTATGAAGAGAGGATATATACAAAACAATAATAATTTTGAGTGATTGAAATAAGCGAATTAGCACAACACCCCATAGCCCCATTCAATTCCCATTCAATGCAATTCATTTAGGGCTTATGGTAGGGGAAATAGCCAATAAGGAGCTTTTGCACAAAATAACACCTGGACCTCTTTGGTGGGGACGTAACAACTACAAAGAAAGGTAAGAAAGCCTTTTAGTATGGAATTCTCCTTTAAGATTAATCAGACGCTAATCTGTCTGATCTAATGAATCAGATATCTTAATATTGAATTAAGCAACTTAAAAACTGTAGAGGTTAACTGAGTAGTTCTAGTGAGTAGACTAGTGACCCTAGTATTTTTAAGTAAATTGCCCCTTCAAGTTATATTTCAAACAGTCTCATGAAAAAATAGCCGACAATGCACCGTGATGCGAGTGCAACACACGTGAGAGTGTAGATCGGCTCTTTTTACAATTTAATTTATTTACTTCTAACCTTTCTCCTTTCTGACATTGGGATAGTTTATAAATACATTATTTGAAAAAATAATCTCAATTATTATGTTTTTTTCAATCAATATAATTACTGATTATTATAATTTGATTAACTGTTGCACCCCTATTTGTTTCACAAGGTTACTGTGGCAGCATGTTGATTGAGGAGGAGGGTGCTCCCATTGGCCTGACACAGGACGACACAAAACCTGACGGGAGTTGTCCGTGTATTATGGGGTAAATATTGGAAGGGAATCTCCCTCCCTTCTCCTCTGCAGCTGCAAATGACAAAAGTTACACCGTTATTTTACATTTAACCATGTCAGGTGGTTTAAGAGATTTGGCAGTAATTTGGGTTTCTCTCATTTCAGTTTCATCCTTGCTCGCAAATGCAGAAAGCTGTGTGGACTGACCAAAGAGGAGAGGTAGCTGTTGTGTACTTGTGACGTGACGTGCAGTGTGTCAAGATTGATATAAGCCTGTATGCTACGGGATATGTTTCAGCCTAACCGTTGTCTGTTGTGGTTTAGGTTGAACAGGATCTGTGAGATCTACGCCAAAGTGCTGGAAACTGAGGAGGCGCTGCATGTGAGTTAACCACATAAAGCCTATATACTTTGTCAGCTAGCAAAAATAGACTATCTACAATCTACAAGCTTCTGTAGAGCATCTGTGTCATGGGGTCATGGGTGGAAAGCAAAACTGTTACTTTTCGGGATTTAAATAAAAAAAATAGCAAAAGTAGCAGATCTACAAGTTCTAAACGCCTCGCTTCGTGACGTGTTACTACTTGATCATACAGCGTCACACAAAAGCATCAATGCTTTTTTGTGACGTATGATCAAGTAGTAAGGCATTCATTTATGAAAAAACACAACAATTTAAAATATGAGATATGAGGTTTCTGCCCGACAGAAATGATATATAAGCAACATAGGTTTTTCAGAAAACTGATTTACAGTAGGGATTTGTAGAATCTCTTATTGGGCTAAGCTATTGACTATTAACTCCCATCACACCCTCTGCCTGTCTCTGCCACAGCCGGTGCACTATGAAGAGAAGAACTGGTGTGAGGAGGAGTATTCTGGGGGATGCTACACTGCCTATTTCCCCCCAGGTATTCTCACTCAGTATGGAAAGTAAGTCAAACTCTCAATCTCTCTCATGCACGCACGCACGCACGCACGCACGCACGCACGCACGCACGCACGTACGCATGCACACGTGTGTGTGTGTGTGTGTGTGTGCGTTGATTTGCTGGGTCTCATATTGAAACCAGCAAACCTGTGTGTGTGTGTGTGATTTGACAGTAATAATGGATGACAGTATTAGACAGTATTAATGGATGTTTTTGTCTTGGGTTTTCAAATTGTTCTGCGATGGACTAAAAAGCCTCCCGGTATTGACTGGCGTTAAACCATGGTTGTCCACCCCTGCTATAACTCATCGCTGTCTCTCTGTGTCTGTGTCTGTCTTTCCGCATCTCCAGGGTCCTGAGGGAACCTGTTGACAAGTTGTACTTTGCAGGCACAGAGACTGCCACAGAGTGGAGTGGCTACATGGAGGGGGCTGTTCAGGCTGGGGAGCGGGCAGCCAGAGAGGTCAGTGGCCTTATCACAAAACGCAAATATGTCAAAGTTGGTTCAAGTCATTGTTTTATGTTGTTTTGTATCATGGCCTAGAAGGTGGATTGCTCTTCAAAAATGTAAAAACATGAACTAAAGCTAATGCAACAATGGAAACGCGCAAGAGAGGATAACCTACTACAACATGCTACTACAAATATAAAAAGGAAACATACTGCAAAATTGTTCAACTAGAAAAGTGTGCTCGTCTGGCAGGCCTGGTTGGTTCAGCCAATTGGATGTTGCATTCATGTTGTATGGCACTGTATGATGCGAAGCCTGCGGAGCTAGTTCAGGCAGGCAACTCGTGAGCGCGCCTACCTGATCAGGTGACTAGTCTCATGCACTCTTCACCTGATCAGAGCGGCTATTTAAACCTATCTGCCTACCTGCTCATTCATGGCTTCTCTCCTGCTGTGCGGTCGTGCGCCGCTGCTGCTGCTGCTGTCTCCCTGCCTCGTTCGCTGCTAACCTGCTGCTCATGAGGTTTTTGCAAATCCCACTGCCTCCCCAGCATCCACCTGTATACAGGCTCTGTTTCTAGAGAGCCTAGAAACAGAGCCATGCATGGGGGTCTTATTCATTCCCTGTAATTCTACTTGGCTTATAATTTCACTAAAATGTTAATGTTACAGGGATAACATTAAAGGAGCATTCAGTGATTTGGGTGATTTGGAAAACCACCCAGTCCGCCCCGGTAACAAAATGTGCACATGCACACGCTCTACAGTGGGGGGAAGTGCAACAGCATGTGCACCAAGGCCCGCCCCCACACATGATTGGAGGAAGGACCCTCTCATCCTGATTGGATGAAGGCTTTGCCACCCGCCACCAAAACTGAAACTAGGGTTTTTTGACCCCAGGGGCTCACTGGGGACAGGGAGGAACTCCTTATATGGTCAGCACACTCTATAGTAGGGAGGATTATCCAAATAAAAAGAAAAAATAAGTGATATTTGAATGAAGCGAAATCACTGAATATACCTTTAACCCAAATGTTATCCCTGTAACATTGCCCAAATGTGCTGACCTCATCACATTTGTGATGACGGCTATGGTCGTTATTAGCCCAAGGAGTGATTGTATGTAAAACTAATGCTTGGAATGGATTCAGCATCATGAAAACACCCTAGTTTGACATGTCACATGCTACTTAAAGCAAAAGGAAATTTAGAAAATATTTGCCTTTATATAGGATGTCTATGGTGGCCATACTGTACAGGCCATTTTCAACACTTTCCCCTCAGACAATTCCAGGCAACCTTTTTTCTGTTATTCAGGATATATTGAAGATACAAAATCAACTGAGTTTGTTTTTTTTGCAATTAGATTGAGGTTGATCCTGTATTTTCCATAGAGTTCCTGTACTACAATTTGAGTATTCGAAAGATGCAGTTTCAGTCATAATAAGTTGGGTCCAGTCTGTGATCTCTGGCATAGCAGAGCTCTTCCAGTTTCTCAATCAACCTGGCTGCAGTGATAAGACTGCAGTCACTAATGCATGTTGTGCCCTGGTGACCCCCTGTGGCAGCACCGTGCTATCTCCCAAGAGACATAACCTCGGGCATTCCGGTAATATTAGCCCCAGCCATTCTCCAAGTTTAGAAAATATCTTTTTCACATCATTTTCTCTTGCAGCACATTTCTTTTGTCTCTTTGCTTTTATATATTGTTACAATGCTTCTGAATTTGCAGTGTTTCTCTTAATGTATATGCTTCTTCTTTTTGAAGCACAGTCGACCTTGTGGGCCAGTTTTTCATAAGGTGTATTATTGCCATAACGTCAAATACAATCCCTAGTTCTATGCATGTGGTGTCTTGCAGGTGTTGTGTGCAATGGGCAAGATCAGCCAGAGCCAAATCTGGCAGCCAGAGTCGGAGTCTGTGGTAAGGATTACTGAATAAAAAGATCAGGGCTGGAAGTACTCAGATTATGTTGGAAGGAAAAGGCCTGTATTCAAAATATGACTTGAGTAGAAGTACAAATGTATTGACATATGTTTTAACAATTATTTTATACTATGGCTATTCAAAAATAGCAGATATTCGTGCCACACAATTTGTTTTTGTTGTGAAAGCTTGTGCAAATCTTTGAATAATAAACCAATAACGTTTGAGAGCCGCATACGTTTTTCAGAAAAACAGATATACAGTAGAAGACATTTTTAGAATGGGGGCCTTAATGGTCATTGCTTGATCTACTGTATGTTTTGTAATAATACTCTTCAAAGTAAATTATAACAAAAGGTTTTCAAATAATTGTAGTGGAGTAAAACCTACATGGTTTGCCTCTGAGGTGTAGTGAGTATAGGTAGTACTAGAAACTGAAAGTATAATATTGGACTCAAGTACAGAACTTGAGTACAGTAAATGTACTTTGTTACTTTGGCCACTGAAGCTCGTTTGACTCCCCCACGCAAGGAACAAAACGGACTATGTAGAGGCCTTAACCCTAGCCCTAATGAACACGACCTCCTCTCTCTTTCAGGAAGTCCCAGCTCTCCCCTTTGTCACCAATTTTTGGGAGCGAAACATACCTTCAGTCGGAGGTTTCCTCAATTTCATGGGAGTCTCCACATTGCTGTCTGTTGCCGCGGCGGCGAGCCTGGTGGCCTATCGGAAGGGGCTCCTTCCCCGGAGTTAAACAGTGAACACCCACTCACATATACCGTCATCTTTCTCCTCCTCCTCGCATCTCAAAGGGGCAACTCTCGATGGACGCCGTACGCTTGTACTTCCTGTTCACTACTGTGACCCGCGCTACAAAGTAGTGAACTATATGTCAGGTACAGGATGTCATTTGAGAAACACCCTGCTACGGTCTGGCATGTAAAGGGATGAAGACTGTTAAGTTCGCTCACTACACTATATAATCACTCTATATACTGTCTAATCACAATGGTGAGAAATAAAAGAGAGTAATAGGCTGATAAAAGGGAGAAAGAGAGATGCTCGTTGGACAGAGGAGTGGAGACCTGTCGCCATGATAATTACAGTGTAACCAAAATAAGTCTGAGATTCAGATTGTCAAAACAATGAAGGAAAAACAAATCAGTTAGGCCTATTGATAATAAAATAAAGTATTGATACGACCATTAACATTAGGCTACATACAGTACATTGTCAATGTTTATATTATGTTTTCACATTCATTATGTGCATATATATGATTATGTGTTTGTACACTGTGCGTGGGTGAGTGTGTGTGTGTGTGTGTGTGTGTGACGTGCGTGCGTGTGCGCGGCACCGCATGCGTGCGTTAAATTGTGTGCTACAGTACGTGTGGCTTGTTAAATTGTGTGCTAAAATGTCTGCGCATACATGCTGTACAGTAATGTCTAATTACCTCTGGAGATTTTAGGTGCTTATTTAATCTGGCCAAACAGCTGTAGTAGTCTGGCAGCCGGGGGTGTGGAGTGGGAAATTTGGTATATAGTTTTTTTTTTTTATTGGCCTAAAATATTGTCTATAATACATACATTCGTGAAATAATAAAAACTATTAGTTATTTATATACTAAACTAAAGGGGCGGCAGTGGCTCAGGGGTAGAGTTGACCGGATGGGAAACGCAACGTTCCCAGTTCGAACCCGGGCTCCCCCCACAGCCAAATCCAGCCTGAATCAGATCTGTGCCACATCCAGATTGGAATCTGATTTGTTTAAATGAGTCATGTAACCATTTAAACCAGATTTCCATCTTGATGTGGCACAGATCTGATTCAGGCTAGATTTGTCTGCCAGTGCAAATGGGGCCTACTAGTGTCAAAGTGTCCTTGAGCAAGACTCTGAACCCCTAATTGCTCCCGATGTGCAGGTTGGTGCCTTGCATGGTTCCCTCCGGCATCTGTGTGAATGGGTGAATGTAATGCACAATCTCTGTAAAGCGCCTTGGATAAAGGCGCTATATAAATGCACCATTAACCATTTTACGTCTATATAACAAATTTCCCACTTTAAACAAAAAAAGCTTGTTGGCTTCCGGACTATAGCCAGCATTGAATTGTACTAATGTCAGAATAGTATAATACTGTGCCACTGTCTATTACTAAATCAGAGGTTTGAATGAAACCTGCATTCCGGGGTTTTACATCTCCACTAAGCTGCTGTGTGTGGTAAACAGTTGCTTGTTTGTAAAGGTAATGGAAGTGTTTGAATGTATTTTCTTAAGATTAGCTGACACTACCTTATTTGTTTGGTTTTATTTTGAATTCTTATATTTGAATATATTTGAAATATGCATTTATTTTTTCATCACAATCATTTTACTCTACGTACAAACAGGGTATAATACTCAAAGCCATTAATCGCATCTGCATTCATTTGTGTATTCCCCACCCATACTTTCCAAACCCCCAGGACAATATTTACTTTCCTCTGTTTTACATTGCATCAATTAAATATGTTTTCATTAATTACTTGTACAAAATCCTAAAAGCTTATATCAAGAAAAGTGTAAATGTTCTAGTGTGTGTGTGTGCGTGCGTGTGTCCATATTTGGGCATATTTGTTTGTACACCCACCAAAATTACTGTTCCCAAACGTATCTTGTACTTGAGTGCTGATGGGTCACAGGTGTGGTAATGTCACACTGCATATAAAAAATGTCTTGTCTACACAAGGTCTGAAGAAGAGCCTAAAATATACGTTTGTGGATCTTTTTATTCCTGTACTGTCAGTTTTTTTTTGGATCCGGTACCGTTTTTCAGCCAACTTTTCAACATATTCGTACACCTGCAAGTTTGAACATCATATACAGTAGTAAAAGCAGAAAACACGGCATGAAGATTTCCAGTGTTGCCGGGGTTATTGCACTGACAGCATATCATGAAGTCCATATACACTGTATAGGCATATCTGTCCGCCTGCCACAGATAGACAAACGTGTGTCAATGTCAAGCATTCATTTTGGTACAAGAAAATCAACCTGAAACAACTATATACAATTAAAATGAACAAGTGTCTAAATCCTCTATTGGTTGTAGTCTAGGACCTAGCTAAGATTTGTATGCACTTCATTTAGGAGAGAATATCTCAACTGTTCTTGACTAATATGACCCCTGCGAACAACGTGAGAACTGTGAACAATTCTCTATCCGGGTCGAAATACCCGAAAATGACCACACCCTTTTTAAAATGACCACAACCTTTGTTTGCTACGTCAAACATAGCTATATTTTCTAAACCGTTTGTGTGACAGATTTCCTGAGGTGCTCAAAATGTTCAGAATACTCATGACTAGAGGTACATATAAATATGTAAAATTTCTAATTTGACATTTTATGAGAAATCGGCCAAAATAGCTAAAAACTGGCCATTTATTACATAAAACTATACCTACATACAGAAACTGCCATATAGTTGTGAACTTAAAGCTTACAGACTTAGAATACATGTATTAATTCATGCCATACACTGTACATGAACTGATCATTTTGATTTTGAAACATTTATAAGGATTGTTTCTAATAAAGAAACGAGCATTTCATTAATATACATTTTATCAATTATCAATTGAATGTTTCTTGAAATGTGTTTGAACTGAAAGGTGCTGTGTGTGTGTGTGTGTGTGTGTGTGTGTGTGTGTGTGTGTGTGTGTGTGTGTGTGTGTGTGTGTGTGTGTGTGTGTGTGTGACCCCAATGAGCTGACTGCTCAGTGTGAATGACCCCAATGATCTCCAGGGGTCAATAGGTTGTGCTACAAACCATTCCGTGCTCCAAACAAAAAGACAAACAGACATACATTGATTGAACATTGTATTCACAGTTTAGAATGGGTATAGTTAAAACAAAAGTACAGGTCAATACAAAAGCTGCTACGAGCATAAAACCAGAAAAAGCAATTAAGACTTGTTTGTTCAGGGTCCTCCATTTTCAATACACACAAAGTGGAAGATAAATTGCACAACAGACATATAATCACTCTATATACTGTCTAATCACAATGGTGAGAAATAAAAGAGAGTAATAGGCTGATAAAAGGGAGAAAGAGAGATGCTCGTTGGACAGAGGAGTGGAGACCTGTCGCCATGATAATTACAGTGTAACCAAAATAAGTCTGAGATTCAGATTGTCAAAACAATGAAGGAAAAACAAATCAGTTAGGCCTATTGATAATAAAATAAAGTATTGATACGACCATTAACATTAGGCTACATACAGTACATTGTCAATGTTTATATTATGTTTTCACATTCATTATGTGCATATATATGATTATGTGTTTGTACACTGTGCGTGGGTGAGTGTGTGTGTGTGTGTGTGTGTGTGACGTGCGTGCGTGTGCGCGGCACCGCATGCGTGCGTTAAATTGTGTGCTACAGTACGTGTGGCTTGTTAAATTGTGTGCTAAAATGTCTGCGCATACATGCTGTACAGTAATGTCTAATTACCTCTGGAGATTTTAGGTGCTTATTTAATCTGGCCAAACAGCTGTAGTAGTCTGGCAGCCGGGGGTGTGGAGTGGGAAATTTGGTATATAGTTTTTTTTTTTTATTGGCCTAAAATATTGTCTATAATACATACATTCGTGAAATAATAAAAACTATTAGTTATTTATATACTAAACTAAAGGGGCGGCAGTGGCTCAGGGGTAGAGTTGACCGGATGGGAAACGCAACGTTCCCAGTTCGAACCCGGGCTCCCCCCACAGCCAAATCCAGCCTGAATCAGATCTGTGCCACATCCAGATTGGAATCTGATTTGTTTAAATGAGTCATGTAACCATTTAAACCAGATTTCCATCTTGATGTGGCACAGATCTGATTCAGGCTAGATTTGTCTGCCAGTGCAAATGGGGCCTACTAGTGTCAAAGTGTCCTTGAGCAAGACTCTGAACCCCTAATTGCTCCCGATGTGCAGGTTGGTGCCTTGCATGGTTCCCTCCGGCATCTGTGTGAATGGGTGAATGTAATGCACAATCTCTGTAAAGCGCCTTGGATAAAGGCGCTATATAAATGCACCATTAACCATTTTACGTCTATATAACAAATTTCCCACTTTAAACAAAAAAAGCTTGTTGGCTTCCGGACTATAGCCAGCATTGAATTGTACTAATGTCAGAATAGTATAATACTGTGCCACTGTCTATTACTAAATCAGAGGTTTGAATGAAACCTGCATTCCGGGGTTTTACATCTCCACTAAGCTGCTGTGTGTGGTAAACAGTTGCTTGTTTGTAAAGGTAATGGAAGTGTTTGAATGTATTTTCTTAAGATTAGCTGACACTACCTTATTTGTTTGGTTTTATTTTGAATTCTTATATTTGAATATATTTGAAATATGCATTTATTTTTTCATCACAATCATTTTACTCTACGTACAAACAGGGTATAATACTCAAAGCCATTAATCGCATCTGCATTCATTTGTGTATTCCCCACCCATACTTTCCAAACCCCCAGGACAATATTTACTTTCCTCTGTTTTACATTGCATCAATTAAATATGTTTTCATTAATTACTTGTACAAAATCCTAAAAGCTTATATCAAGAAAAGTGTAAATGTTCTAGTGTGTGTGTGTGCGTGCGTGTGTCCATATTTGGGCATATTTGTTTGTACACCCACCAAAATTACTGTTCCCAAACGTATCTTGTACTTGAGTGCTGATGGGTCACAGGTGTGGTAATGTCACACTGCATATAAAAAATGTCTTGTCTACACAAGGTCTGAAGAAGAGCCTAAAATATACGTTTGTGGATCTTTTTATTCCTGTACTGTCAGTTTTTTTTTGGATCCGGTACCGTTTTTCAGCCAACTTTTCAACATATTCGTACACCTGCAAGTTTGAACATCATATACAGTAGTAAAAGCAGAAAACACGGCATGAAGATTTCCAGTGTTGCCGGGGTTATTGCACTGACAGCATATCATGAAGTCCATATACACTGTATAGGCATATCTGTCCGCCTGCCACAGATAGACAAACGTGTGTCAATGTCAAGCATTCATTTTGGTACAAGAAAATCAACCTGAAACAACTATATACAATTAAAATGAACAAGTGTCTAAATCCTCTATTGGTTGTAGTCTAGGACCTAGCTAAGATTTGTATGCACTTCATTTAGGAGAGAATATCTCAACTGTTCTTGACTAATATGACCCCTGCGAACAACGTGAGAACTGTGAACAATTCTCTATCCGGGTCGAAATACCCGAAAATGACCACACCCTTTTTAAAATGACCACAACCTTTGTTTGCTACGTCAAACATAGCTATATTTTCTAAACCGTTTGTGTGACAGATTTCCTGAGGTGCTCAAAATGTTCAGAATACTCATGACTAGAGGTACATATAAATATGTAAAATTTCTAATTTGACATTTTATGAGAAATCGGCCAAAATAGCTAAAAACTGGCCATTTATTACATAAAACTATACCTACATACAGAAACTGCCATATAGTTGTGAACTTAAAGCTTACAGACTTAGAATACATGTATTAATTCATGCCATACACTGTACATGAACTGATCATTTTGATTTTGAAACATTTATAAGGATTGTTTCTAATAAAGAAACGAGCATTTCATTAATATACATTTTATCAATTATCAATTGAATGTTTCTTGAAATGTGTTTGAACTGAAAGGTGCTGTGTGTGTGTGTGTGTGTGTGTGTGTGTGTGTGTGTGTGTGTGTGTGTGTGTGTGTGTGTGTGTGTGTGTGTGTGTGTGACCCCAATGAGCTGACTGCTCAGTGTGAATGACCCCAATGATCTCCAGGGGTCAATAGGTTGTGCTACAAACCATTCCGTGCTCCAAACAAAAAGACAAACAGACATACATTGATTGAACATTGTATTCACAGTTTAGAATGGGTATAGTTAAAACAAAAGTACAGGTCAATACAAAAGCTGCTACGAGCATAAAACCAGAAAAAGCAATTAAGACTTGTTTGTTCAGGGTCCTCCATTTTCAATACACACAAAGTGGAAGATAAATTGCACAACAGACAAATATAGTAATACAACTGTAACCACTACACCAGTAAGACGCCTGAGGGCGAGAAGCACTGGCCATATATGGAGCGTGTCTTGAGTGTACAGGGTTTGATGAAGTCAGATCAACATGGAATGTCAGAAGGGTGGCAGCAGGGGCAGTGTCTTGAGTGCACAGGGTTTGATGAGGGCCTAGGTAGGGCCTCATGACCTCATGCTTCCTTCTATGCATGAGGAGTCCAAGCTGCTTCTATGCCACATCTATTTGTTGTTAGTGTTTTTGCAACAATCACCTGCTTTGCATTTGCAGTACACGCAACAGGGCATCCCAGCTACCCGACACAGACACCCATTCTTGCGTGCACACTTGCCACATGTGCACGGATCTGGCAGGCCTTCGGGTTTTGAGGTCACCATATCGGGGACAAATACGCTGTCCCTTCTCACAAAACCATAAGACTCTGCATTAAGTATGCTGGTGGCACTAATACCGATTTAGCCTTTTTGAAAATTAATTCAACCCACACAGTTTCAATTTCATCATGCTGTAAGTCAGTACGAGTAACATATTCAGTGTCTTTGTGAATATACATACATACACCACCACCATGCCTGTTTCTGTCGTTTCTGATCAAAGAATAGTTCTCTATTTCAACTTCTGGGTCTTTGGTTGACTCATCAAGTTTAGTTTCAGAGAAGCTAATGATGTTCGCCTTACCGCATTGAAACATATGTCTGATTTCAGCCATTTTGGGTCCAAGGCTGTTGACGTTCAGGTGAAAGATATGTAGTCCGTTGGCTCTGATGGTGCTTATTTCCTCCGTGGTGAAGTAGGGGAGCGGAGGGCCATTGTTGATGTCTGTAGTAGCCGCGGGTTGCCGTGGGGGGAGGGTGGGGGGTGCGTGGGGGTCGTCGTGGGGTGGCGGGAGTGGGGGAAGGGGTCCCTCGTCCAGGTTTGTTGTGGGCTCAGAGGTTTTGTGTCTCGATAATTGGTGGTCAGCCACTCAACATAGAATGACTGGAATGCGGTTTTACTGATCGAAGACGACCAAAACCTCTCCAATACCACCGGCACATTTTGTTGTGGTGCTATCACATCAAGGACAATCATGTCTTTTGACTTTGCTCTTCTCTCCCTCTCTCCATTCTTCATGCTATCCTCCCTGTAATTGTCAAACACAATGTGGATCTCATCACAGTTGGAGCCAGCTTTGGTGACCATAGACGTCAAGGCAAGAGCAAAGTCATGGAAGGTCTTGACAGGTGGATTGAGCTTCCTTAAGGGGACTTTTCTCACTAAGGCCATGAAGTCTATGATCATTGCATGGGTTTATGGGGAGGTTTCCGGCCCTTTAGGATCAATTAATGGGCACAACTTCAGCAACTCAGTCCCAAGTTGTGATTTGGCACTCTTTCGCAAGTATCCGTCTTTGTCAACCAAGAAAAATGGTGAGTTGGTGATCTCATGCTGGAGTAGCTCCTCAACAGTGAACCCCCGGTGACAGCCATACTCAATAAACCTGACAGCTTTAATTGTCTCATCTTTGATGTCTGATTTGGAAGTCACATTTAAGGTGGTCTTAGGGGACGTAAGCTTGATTTTGCTTATTGTTGAGCATATCGATGTCGATCTATTTATCAGTCGATCATCGATAAATTTAGAATAAGCAGCACTGCGCTCCTTCAAACAGCACAACAACTTTTCTGCGTTGGTCACTATTTCTCCAGTGAGAACATTCTTCAGTGCTACCTGGTCTTGTAGAGGACTGCATACCTTGAGGAGATACTGTTCGATATCCTTCACCATTGTAATGATCTTCGTTGCAGTACTCGGGTTGAAGTCATGTTGAAGTGAGAGTTCTCCCTCAACATCATCCTTCCTCTTCAGGAGGTCAACATACTGGTCTTTTTTATGTTTGATAATTCCCCACAGAGCTACTGCTTCCTTCTTCCTGGTGACCCCAATTATGCCCCCACTCACTTTGGCAGGCCGGTTGTAGCACTGCTCTAGTGCCTGGTCAAAGGGCACTCCACTCCCTTTCTTGGTGGTGTTCATCACAAACCCATCCTTCATATAGGAGTCGTAGAGGAGTGGGAACTTCTCCTTAAGTTGATAGCAGTCCTGCAGGAATAATGGTGTCCATCGACTGTAGTTTGTTCTCCCAAAAAAGAAGAACAATGAAGTTGCCCTCTCTATAGCACTGAGGTACAGATTCCAGTCTCCAGAGCGCAGAGAATTGGTCAGATCCCTGAGTATTGGGAACAGGTCGGAAACATGTGTTCCAGTAATCAAATGACTGGGACTGTGATGCCCTTTCCTTAAGGTAGACTTGAAAGGCTGCTTGGATGGTGTTAGCATGCTCCTTTGTGGTGTTCCATTCTTTGCCCATGGACTCTTTAGACTGACAGTTAACCTGCAGTGCCTCTAGTTCCGTTTGTCTTTCAGGGTTTTTGGAGAGGAACTCCTCCAACATCATAGATGTGAGGACCTCATGTATCATTGAATGGGCATTGCGGGCCCTGGATTCTATGGGTATTCTGAACATTTTGAGTACCTCAGGAAATCTAATCTAATTTGATCAAATGCTCGGTTTCTTTATTTAATAAAATCCCATATGTTTCAAATTCCAAATTATCAGTTCATGTATAGTACATGACATAAATTAATACATTTATTCTAAGTCTGCAATGATTAAATTCATAACTATATGGCAGTTGCTGTATGTAGGTAGTTATATGTAATAAATGGACAGTTTTTAGCTATTATGGCCGATTTCTCATGAAATGTCAAATTAGAAATGTTACACATTTATATGTATCTCTAGTCATGAGTATTCTGAACATTTTGAGCACCTCAGGAAATCTGTCACACAAACGGTTTAGAAAATATAGCTATGTTTGACGTAGCAAACAGGTTGTGGTCATTTTAAAAAGGGTGTGGTCATTTTCGGGTATTTCGACCCGGATAGAGAATTGTTCACAGTTCTCACGTTGTTCGCAGGGGTCATATTAGTCAAGAACAGTTGAGATATTCTCTCCTAAATGAAGTGCATACAAATCTTAGCTAGGTCCTCTACTATTGTCACTGTAAGCAAATATTGTTCATTGAAATCTTTTGTAACATTCCACAGTAATTGCTGACGTTACTTTCATGTCAGCAATAAATTGTGGGTACCGCCTTCATTAAATGATGCAAGGAACATTTTGGAAATAAACTCTTCACATTAGATGACCACAGTATAGTTACCAAAGTACTGTAAGTCCATGTGTTGAAGTGTGTTGTGTACACTACATGTACAGTATGACCCTCGAGTAGATCATGGTGTTGTTTGTTCGAAAGACAAGTGTGTTTGTAAGTGTAGTCTCTGTTGTGCCTTAATGGAAATCATGGTGTTTTGTCATTTCTCTTAAGTGCCTGTGTGACTATGAGACTCTGCCAATGTTGTCCCCACTCCCACACTCTTGCCCCTCCAGCACCAGGTTATTGTGCGGCCCATCGCTCTTAACATGTCCATACTCCATAGGGATTTAGATTTTCCGGTGAACGCAATGGCTAATCTGAGTCTGGATGAGTTATATCCAACAAAACCCATCTGTGTTCCCTGATTTACTGTATGTCTGATAGCTTGACCTAGGTCAACTAAGCTTCTCATCTTTTAAACCCCCTCCCCACAGCAGATACATATTGGCTTTGCACTTGAACCTTCCAGCTCTACTCTACTATTTAATGATTATGACACTGTCCTGAAGGAGGCTTGTCAGAGCACTGTGTTCCCCCCACCTCAAACCTGCATCACTGACCCATGAATATCCATGCAGTGTATTATCTCTATGGCTCTCTGTAGACCCCAAGACTGTTCTAGCTGTCTTCTCCATTTCTTTAACATACTTGTAGCTGAAACTTTTTATGTCCTTGTACAGTATGAGTCACCTACAAAACTGATGATTTATAAATGTGAAATAAATATTTTACTCATACTGAAATGTTTTTTTGTGTTTGTGTTTATTGGTGGGTTGTGTAACTATATAGCCTACATGGGTTCACTTTCGGTATGTGGAGGTCTGGATCATCATCAAACCTTTTTTATTTTATAGCCCATATATATAATGTATGATAATATATATGCTTTGTTTAGCATTTTTTATTGTATTTTTCCCCCACAATATCAAGATTGTATGGTCATGATTCACCAATCACCAGGATCCTGGATGGCTTGAATAAGGCTTAAAATAATTTATATACATATTTTTGTAAATATCTATGGGGGAAAATGGCAGATTTTTCAGTGGTGCCAGAAAACCACGCCCACTGATATGCTCTAGATTGACTATTTATTAATATTCACAGCAAATGGCACACTTGTTTTGGTGGGATGCAGCAGAGTTCTGCTCACATAAGACAGACGGAGGATCAGTAGCTGTAGCTCTGGTCCAGCGCTAGCCAGTCCAGACTAGGATCAGTGATTGATTATATAATAGTTCTCATTAGTTCTAGACTTTTCAAAGACGTCCTCGAGTTGTGTGTGCGTGTCCAGTGACCCGAGTCACATCGATATGTAGGCCTATATGGCTTACTTTGGACCCAAGGTAAGACCATTGTCCATTTCATGTTTAACCATATGACCATGAAAGCAACACAACAATGGTGTACTGGTAATATATTGTTGGCCACACAACAGTGAGGCACAAAAGAACAAATAATGGGCTAGCTCTGCTGAAATGTAGCACAAGTTTCCGTTTGGAAATAATTATTATTTCCAAAATAATTAAGTAGGCCTATTAGGCTGAGAAAAGTGTGGAAATCATTTTACCCATAATTAACGTGTTACCTTCTTCAGCTGGGTCAAGTCAAAATGTGACTTAAGCAACTTTTTAAAATGTATTAACAAACTTCCAGTTGCAGGCATAGTGTTTCTAATGTTTACTGTATTTTGCTGTCATTGTTCGTAACTTCTCAAGATGATAACCACTGACCAGCTATTTTGGGTTTTGCCAGCTGCAGCCAGTTTTCATGATAAGCCTTCTCAATGCAGGCAGTTTAGTTAGGGTTAGGGTTAGGGTTAGGGTTAGGGTTAGGGTTAGGGTTAGGGTTAGGGGGTTAGGGTTAGGGTTAGGGTTAGGGTTAACCTAACCTAACCTAACCCTAACCCTTGAAAAAAAGACGAAAATGACTCCGAGACCATGGGCTATAGCCCATCGTCTCTGAGTCATTTTCGTATTTTTTTCAAATCCTCGTTTTTCATAATTTATGACCATGGCGATGGGCTATAGCCTATGGTCTCGAACGGCATACTATAGCATGCCGTTTTCCATCATTTTTGAGGATTTGAAAAAAAGACGAAAATCACTCCGAGACCATGGGCTATAGCCCATCGTCTCGGAGTCATTTTCGTCTTTTTTTCAAATCCTTGTTTTTCATAATTTATGACCATGGCGATGGGCTATAGCCCATGGTCTCGAACGGCATGCTATAGTATTCCGTTTTGCATCATTTTTGAGGATTTGAAAAAAAGACGAAAATCACTCCGAGACCATGGGCTATAGCCCATCGTCTCGTAGTCATTTTCGTCTTTTTTTCAAATCCTTGTTTTTCATCATTTATGGCCATGGCGAATCTGGGCTATAGCCCATGGTCTCGAACGGCATGCTATAGTATTCCGTTTTGCATCATTTTTGAGGATTTGAAAAAAAGACGAAAATCACTCCGAGACCATGGGCTATAGCCCATCGTCTCGGAGTCATTTTCGTCTTTTTTTCAAATCCTCTTTTTCATAATTTATGACCATGGCGATGGGCTATAGCCCATGGTCTCGAACGGCATACTATAGCATGCCGTTTTCCATCATTTTTGAGGATTTGAAAAAAAGATGAAAATGACTCCGAGACCATGGGCTATAGCCCATCGTCTCGGAGTCATTTTCGTCTTTTTTTCAAATCCTCGTTTTTCATCATTTATGACCATGGGGATGGGCTATAGCCCATGGTCTCGAACGGCATACTATAGCATGCCGTTTTCCATCATTTTTGAGGATTTGAAAAAAAGACGAAAATCACTCCGAGTCGTCTCGGAGTCATTTTCGTCTTTTTTTCAAATCCTTGTTTTTCATCATTTATGACCATGGCGATGGGCTATAGCCCATGGTCTCGAACGGCATACTATAGCATGCCGTTTTCCATCATTTTTGAGGATTTGAAAAAAAGACGAAAATCACTCCGAGACCATGGGCTATAGCCCATCGTCTCTGAGTCATTTTCGTCTGTTTTTCAAATCCTTGTTTTTCATCATTTATGACCATGGCATGGGCTATAGCCCATGGTCTCGAACGGCATACTATAGCATGCCGTTTTCCATCATTTTTGAGGATTTTAAAAAAGACGAAAATCACTCCGAGACCATGGGCTATAGCCCATGAACTCGGAGTCATTTTCGTCTTTTTTTCAAATCCTTGTTTTTCATAATTTATGACCATGGCGATGGGCTATAGCCCATGGTCTCGAACGGCATACTATAGCATGCCGTTTTGCATCATTTTTGAGGATTTGAAAAAAAGACGAAAATCACTCCGAGACCATGGGCTATAGCCCATCGTCTCGGAGTCATTTTCTCTTTTTTTTTCAAATCCTCGTTTTTCATCATTTATGACCATGGCGATGGGCTATAGCCCATGGTCTCGAACGGCATACTATAGCATGCCGTTTTCCATCATTTTTGAGGATTTGAAAAAAAGACGAAAATCACTCCGAGACCATGGGCTATAGCCCATCGTCTCGGAGTCATTTTCGTCTTTTTTTCAAATCCTTGTTTTTCATAATTTATGACCATGGCGATGGGCTATAGCCCATGGTCTCGAACGGCATGCTATAGTATTCCGTTTTGCATCATTTTTGAGGATTTGAAAAAAAGACGAAAATCACTCCGAGACCATGGGCTATAGCCCATCGTCTCGGAGTCATTTTCGTCTTTTTTTCAAATCCTCTTTTTCATAATTTATGACCATGGCGATGGGCTATAGCCCATGGTCTCGAACGGCATACTATAGCATGCCGTTTTCCATCATTTTTGAGGATTTGAAAAAAATATGAAAATGACTCCGAGACCATGGGCTATAGCCCATCGTCTCGGAGTCATTTTCGTCTTTTTTTCAAATCCTCGTTTTTCATCATTTATGACCATGGGGATGGGCTATAGCCCATGGTCTCGAACGGCATACTATAGCATGCCGTTTTCCATCATTTTTGAGGATTTGAAAAAAAGACGAAAATCACTCCGAGTCGAGACCATGGGCTATAGCCCATCGTCTCGGAGTCATTTTCGTCTTTTTTTCAAATCCTTGTTTTTCATCATTTATGACCATGGCGATGGGCTATAGCCCATGGTCTCGAACGGCATACTATAGCATGCCGTTTTCCATCATTTTTGAGGATTTGAAAAAAAGACGAAAATCACTCCGAGACCATGGGCTATAGCCCATCGTCTCTGAGTCATTTTCGTCTGTTTTTCAAATCCTTGTTTTTCATCATTTATGACCATGGCATGGGCTATAGCCCATGGTCTCGAACGGCATACTATAGCATGCCGTTTTCCATCATTTTTGAGGATTTTAAAAAAAGACGAAAATGACTCCGAAACCATGGGCTATAGCCCATGAACTCGGAGTCATTTTCGTCTTTTTTTCAAATCCTCGTTTTTCATCATTTATGACCATGGCGATGGGCTATAGCCCATGGTCTCGAACGGCATACTATAGCATGCCGTTTTGCATCATTTTTGAGGATTTGAAAAAAAGACGAAAATCACTCTGAGACCATGGGCTATAGCCCATCGTCTCGGAGTCATTTAATTTTTTTTTTCAAATCCTCGTTTTTCATCATTTATGACCATGGCGATGGGCTATAGCCCATGGTCTCGAACGGCATACTATAGCATGCCGTTTTCCATCATTTTTGAGGATTTGAAAAAAAGACGAAAATCACTCCGAGACCATGGGCTATAGCCCATCGTCTCGGAGTCATTTTCGTCTTTTTTTCAAATCCTCTTTTTCATAATTTATGACCATGGCGATGGGCTATAGCCCATGGTCTCGAACGGCATACTATAGCATGCCGTTTTCCATCATTTTTGAGGATTTGAAAAAAAGATGAAAATGACTCCGAGACCATGGGCTATAGCCCATCGTCTCGGAGTCATTTTCGTCTTTTTTTCAAATCCTCGTTTTTCATCATTTATGACCATGGGGATGGGCTATAGCCCATGGTCTCGAACGGCATACTATAGCATGCCGTTTTCCATCATTTTTGAGGATTTGAAAAAAAGACGAAAATCACTCCGAGTCGAGACCATGGGCTATAGCCCATCGTCTCGGAGTCATTTTCGTCTTTTTTTCAAAACCTTGTTTTTCATCATTTATGACCATGGCGATGGGCTATAGCCCATGGTCTCGAACGGCATACTATAGCATGCCGTTTTCCATCATTTTTGAGGATTTGAAAAAAAGACGAAAATCACTCCGAGACCATGGGCTATAGCCCATCGTCTCTGAGTCATTTTCGTCTGTTTTTCAAATCCTTGTTTTTCATCATTTATGACCATGGCATGGGCTATAGCCCATGGTCTCGAACGGCATACTATAGCATGCCGTTTTCCATCATTTTTGAGGATTTTAAAAAAAGACGAAAATGACTCCGAAACCATGGGCTATAGCCCATGAACTCGGAGTCATTTTCGTCTTTTTTTCAAATCCTCGTTTTTCATCATTTATGACCATGGCGATGGGCTATAGCCCATGGTCTCGAACGGCATACTATAGCATGCCGTTTTGCATCATTTTTGAGGATTTGAAAAAAAGACGAAAATCACTCTGAGACCATGGGCTATAGCCCATCGTCTCGGAGTCATTTAATTTTTTTTTTCAAATCCTCGTTTTTCATCATTTATGACCATGGCGATGGGCTATAGCCCATGGTCTCGAACGGCATACTATAGCATGCCGTTTTCCATCATTTTTGAGGATTTGAAAAAAAGACGAAAATGACTCCGAGACCATGGGCTATAGCCCATCGTCTCGGAGTCATTTTCGTCTTTTTTTCAAATCCTCGTTTTTCATAATTTATGACCATGGCGATGGGCTATAGCCTATGGTCTCGAACGGCATACTATAGCATGCCGTTTTCCATCATTTTTGAGGATTTGAAAAAAAGACGAAAATCACTCCGAGACCATGGGCTATAGCCCATCGTCTCGGAGTCATTTTCGTCTTTTTTTCAAATCCTTGTTTTTCATAATTTATGACCATGGCGATGGGCTATAGCCCATGGTCTCGAACGGCATACTATAGCATGCCGTTTTGCAACATTTTTGAGGATTTGAAATAAAGACGAAAATCACTCCGAGACCATGGGCTATAGCCCATCGTCTCGTAGTCATTTTCGTCTTTTTTTCAAATCCTTGTTTTTCATCATTTATGGCCATGGCGATGGGCTATAGCCCATGGTCTCGAACGGCATGCTATAGTATTCCGTTTTGCATCATTTTTGAGGATTTGAAAAAAAGACGACAATCACTCCGAGACCATGGGCTATAGCCCATCGTCTCGGAGTCATTTTCGTCTTTTTTTCAAATCCTTGTTTTTCATCATTTATGACCATGGCGATGGGCTATAGCCCATGGTCTCGAACGGCATGCTATAGTATTCCGTTTTGCATAATTTTTGAGGATTTGAAAAAAAGACGAAAAATCACTCCGAGACCATGGGCTATAGCCCATCGTCTCGGAGTCATTTTCGTCTTTTTTTCAAATCCTTGTTTTTCATCATTTATGACCATGGCGATGGGCTATAGCCCATGGTCTCGAACGGCATGCTATAGTATTCCGTTTTGCATAATTTTTGAGGATTTGAAAAAAAGACGAAAATCACTCCGAGACCATGGGCTTTAGCCCATCGTCTCGGAGTAATTTTCGTCTTTTTTTCAAATCCTCGTTTTTCATCATTTATGACCATGGCGATGGGCTATAGCCCATGGTCTCGAACGGCATACTATAGCATGCCGTTTTCCATCATTTTTGAGGATTTGTAAAAAAGACGAAAATCACTCCGAGTCGAGACCATGGGCTATAATAGCCCATCGTCTCGGAGTCATTTTCGTCTTTTTTTCAAATCCTTGTTTTTCATCATTTATGACCATGGCGATGGGCTATAGCCCATGGTCTCGAACGGCATACTATAGCATGCCGTTTTCCATCATTTTTGAGGATTTGAAAAAAAGACGAAAATCACTCCGAGACCATGGGCTATAGCCCATCGTCTCGGAGTAATTTTCGTCTTTTTTTTCAAATCCTTGTTTTTCATCATTTATGACCATGGCGATGGGCTATAGCCCATGGTCTCGAACGGCATACTATAGCATGCCGTTTTGCCACATTTTTGAGGATTTGAAAAAAAGACGAAAATCACTCCGAGACCATGGGCTATAGCCCATCGTCTCGGAGTAATTTTCGTCTTTTTTTCAAATCCTCGTTTTTCATCATTTATGACCATGGCGATGGGCTATAGCCCATGGTCTCGAACGGCATACTATAGCATGCCGTTTTCCATCATTTTTGAGGATTTGAAAAAAAGACGAAAATGAATCCGAGACCATGGGCTATAGCCCATCGTCTCGGAGTCATTTTTGTCTTTTTTTCAAATCCTCGTTTTTCATCATTTATGACCATGGCGATGGGCTATAGCCCATGGTCTCGAACGGCATACTATAGCATGCCGTTTTGCATCATCTTTGAGGATTTGAAAAAAAGACAAAAAATCTCTCCGAGACCATGGGCTATAGCCCATCGTCTCGGAGTCATTTTCGTCTTTTTTTCAAATCCTCGTTTTTCATCATTTATGACCATGGCGATGGGCTATAGCCCATGGTCTCGAACGGCATACTATAGCATGCCGTTTTTCATCATTTTTGAGGATTTGAAAAAAAGACGAAAATCACTCCGAGACCATGGGCTATAGCCCATGAACTCGGAGTCATTTTCGTCTTTTTTTCAAATCCTCGTTTTTCATCATTTATGACCATGGCGATGGGCTATAGCCCATGGTCTCGAACGGCATACTATAGCATGCCGTTTTTCATCATTTTTGAGGATTTGAAAAAAAGACGAAAATCACTCCGAGACCATGGGCTATAGCCCATCGTCTCGTAGTCATTTTCGTCTTTTTTTCAAATCCTTGTTTTTCATCATTTATGGCCATGGCGATGGGCTATAGCCCATGGTCTCGAACGGCATGCTATAGTATTCCGTTTTGCATAATTTTTGAGGATTTGAAAAAAAGACGAAAAATCACTCCGAGACCATGGGCTATAGCCCATCGTCTCGGAGTCATTTTCGTCTTTTTTTCAAATCCTTGTTTTTCATCATTTATGACCATGGCGATGGGCTATAGCCCATGGTCTCGAACGGCATGCTATAGTATTCCGTTTTGCATAATTTTTGAGGATTTGAAAAAAAAAGACGAAAATCACTCCGAGACCATGGGCTTTAGCCCATCGTCTCGGAGTAATTTTCGTCTTTTTTTCAAATCCTCGTTTTTCATCATTTATGACCATGGCGATGGGCTATAGCCCATGGTCTCGAACGGCATACTATAGCATGCCGTTTTCCATCATTTTTGAGGATTTGTAAAAAAGACGAAAATCACTCCGAGTCGAGACCATGGGCTATAATAGCCCATCGTCTCGGAGTCATTTTCGTCTTTTTTTCAAATCCTTGTTTTTCATCATTTATGACCATGGCGATGGGCTATAGCCCATGGTCTCGAACGGCATACTATAGCATGCCGTTTTCCATCATTTTTGAGGATTTGAAAAAAAGACGAAAATCACTCCGAGACCATGGGCTATAGCCCATCGTCTCGGAGTAATTTTCGTCTTTTTTTTCAAATCCTTGTTTTTCATCATTTATGACCATGGCGATGGGCTATAGCCCATGGTCTCGAACGGCATACTATAGCATGCCGTTTTGCCACATTTTTGAGGATTTGAAAAAAAGACGAAAATCACTCCGAGACCATGGGCTATAGCCCATCGTCTCGGAGTAATTTTCGTCTTTTTTTCAAATCCTCGTTTTTTCATCATTTATGACCATGGCGATGGGCTATAGCCCATGGTCTCGAACGGCATACTATAGCATGCCGTTTTCCATCATTTTTGAGGATTTGAAAAAAAGACGAAAATGAATCCGAGACCATGGGCTATAGCCCATCGTCTCGGAGTCATTTTTGTCTTTTTTTCAAATCCTCGTTTTTCATCATTTATGACCATGGCGATGGGCTATAGCCCATGGTCTCGAACGGCATACTATAGCATGCCGTTTTTCATCATTTTTGAGGATTTGAAAAAAAGACGAAAATCACTCCGAGACCATGGGCTATAGCCCATGAACTCGGAGTCATTTTCGTCTTTTTTTCAAATCCTCGTTTTTCATCATTTATGACCATGGCGATGGGCTATAGCCCATGGTCTCGAACGGCATACTATAGCATGCCGTTTTTCATCATTTTTGAGGATTTGAAAAAAAGACGAAAATCACTCCGAGACCATGGGCTATAGCCCATCGTCTCGGAGTCATTTTCGTCTTTTTTTCAAATCCTTGTTTTTCATAATTTATGACCATGGCGATGGGCTATAGCCCATGCATGGTCTCGAACGGCATACTATAGCATGCCGTTTTGCATCATTTTTGAGGATTTGAAAAAAAGACGAAAATGACTCCGAGACCATGGGCTATAGCCCATCGTCTCGGAGTCATTTTCGTCTTTTTTTCAAATCCTCGTTTTTCATAATTTATGACCATGGCGATGGGCTATAGCCTATGGTCTCGAACGGCATACTATAGCATGCCGTTTTCCATCATTTTTGAGGATTTGAAAAAAAGACGAAAATCACTCCGAGACCATGGGCTATAGCCCATCGTCTCGGAGTCATTTTCGTCTTTTTTTCAAATCCTTGTTTTTCATAATTTATGACCATGGCGATGGGCTATAGCCCATGGTCTCGAACGGCATACTATAGCATGCCGTTTTGCATCATTTTTGAGGATTTGAAATAAAGACGAAAATCACTCCGAGACCATGGGCTATAGCCCATCGTCTCGTAGTCATTTTCGTCTTTTTTTCAAATCCTTGTTTTTCATCATTTATGGCCATGGCGATGGGCTATAGCCCATGGTCTCGAACGGCATGCTATAGTATTCCGTTTTGCATCATTTTTGAGGATTTGAAAAAAAGACGACAATCACTCCGAGACCATGGGCTATAGCCCATCGTCTCGGAGTCATTTTCGTCTTTTTTTCAAATCCTTGTTTTTCATCATTTATGACCATGGCGATGGGCTATAGCCCATGGTCTCGAACGGCATGCTATAGTATTCCGTTTTGCATAATTTTTGAGGATTTGAAAAAAAGACGAAAAATCACTCCGAGACCATGGGCTATAGCCCATCGTCTCGGAGTCATTTTCGTCTTTTTTTCAAATCCTTGTTTTTCATCATTTATGACCATGGCGATGGGCTATAGCCCATGTTCTCGAACGGCATGCTATAGTATTCCGTTTTGCATAATTTTTGAGGATTTGAAAAAAAGACGAAAATCACTCCGAGACCATTGGCTTTAGCCCATCGTCTCGGAGTAATTTTCGTCTTTTTTTCAAATCCTCGTTTTTCATCATTTATGACCATGGCGATGGGCTATAGCCCATGGTCTCGAACGGCATACTATAGCATGCCGTTTTCCATCATTTTTGAGGATTTGAAAAAAAGACGAAAATCACTCCGAGTCGAGACCATGGGCTATAATAGCCCATCGTCTCGGAGTCATTTTCGTCTTTTTTTCAAATCCTTGTTTTTCATCATTTATGACCATGGCGATGGGCTATAGCCCATGGTCTCGAACGGCATACTATAGCATGCCGTTTTCCATCATTTTTGAGGATTTGAAAAAAAGACGAAAATCACTCCGAGACCATGGGCTATAGCCCATCGTCTCGGAGTAATTTTCGTCTTTTTTTTCAAATCCTTGTTTTTCATCATTTATGACCATGGCGATGGGCTATAGCCCATGGTCTCGAACGGCATACTATAGCATGCCGTTTTGCCACATTTTTGAGGATTTGAAAAAAAGACGAAAATCACTCCGAGACCATGGGCTATAGCCCATCGTCTCGGAGTCATTTTCGTCTTTTTTTCAAATCCTCGTTTTTCATCATTTATGACCATGGCGATGGGCTATAGCCCATGGTCTCGAACGGCATACTATAGCATGCCGTTTTCCATCATTTTTGAGGATTTGAAAAAAAGACGAAAATGAATCCGAGACCATGGGCTATAGCCCATCGTCTCGGAGTCATTTTCGTCTTTTTTTCAAATCCTCGTTTTTCATCATTTATGACCATGGCGATGGGCTATAGCCCATGGTCTCGAACGGCATACTATAGCATGCCGTTTTCCATCATTTTTGAGGATTTGAAAAAAAGACGAAAATCACTCCGAGACCATGGGCTATAGCCCATCGTCTCAGGAGTCATTTTCGTCTTTTTTTCAAATCCTTGTTTTTCATAATTTATGACCATGGCGATGGGCTATAGCCCATGGTCTCGAACGGCATACTATAGCATGCCGTTTTGCATCATCTTTGAGGATTTGAAAAAAAGACAAAAAATCTCTCCGAGACCATGGGCTATAGCCCATCGTCTCGGAGTCATTTTCGTCTTTTTTTTCAAATCCTTGTTTTTCATCATTTATGACCATGGCGATGGGCTATAAGCCCATGGTCTCGAACGGCATAATATAGCATGCCGTTTTGCCACATTTTTGAGGATTTGAAAAAAAGACGAAAATCACTCCGAGACCATGGGCTATAGCCCATCGTCTCGGAGTCATTTTCGTCTTTTTTTCAAATCCTCGTTTTTCATCATTTATGACCATGGCGATGGGCTATAGCCCATGGTCTCGAACGGCATACTATAGCATGCCGTTTTCCATCATTTTTGAGGATTTGAAAAAAAGACGAAAATGACTCCGAGACCATGGGCTATATATAGCCCATCGTCTCGGAGTCATTTTCGTCTTTTTTTCAAATCCTCGTTTTTCATCATTTATGACCATGACGATGGGCTATAGCCCATGGTCTCGAACGGCATACTATAGCATGCCGTTTTCCATCATTTTTGAGGATTTGAAAAAAAGACGAAAATCTCTCCGAGACCATGGGCTATAGCCCATCGTCTCAGGAGTCATTTTCGTCTTTTTTTCAAATCCTTGTTTTTCATAATTTATGACCATGGCGATGGGCTATAGCCCATGGTCTCGAACGGCATACTATAGCATGCCGTTTTCCATCATTTTTGAGGATTTGAAAAAAAGACGAAAATTACTCCGAGACCATGGGCTATAGCCCATCGTCTCGGAGTCATTTTCGTCTTTTTTTCAAATCCTTGTTTTTCATCATTTATGACCATGGCGATGGGCTATAGCCCATGGTCTCGAACGGCATACTATAGCATGCCGTTTTGCATCATTTTTGAGGATTTGAAAAAAAGACGAAAATCTCTCCGAGACCATGGGCTATAGCCCATCGTCTCGGAGTCATTTTCTTTTTTTTTTTCAAATCCTCGTTTTTCATCATTTATGACCATGGCGATGGGCTATAGCCCATGGTCTCGAACGGCATACTATAGCATGCCGTTTTCCATCATTTTTGAGGATTTGAAAAAAAGACGAAAATGACTCCGAGACCATGGGCTATAGCCCATCGTCTCGGAGTCATTTTCGTCTTTTTTTCCAAATCCTCGTTTTTCATCATTTATGACCATGGCGATGGGCTATAGCCCATGGTCTCGAACGGCATACTATAGCATGCCGTTTTCCATCATTTTTGAGGATTTGTTAAAAAGACGAAAATCACTCCGAGACCATGGGCTATAGCCCATCGTCTCGTAGTCATTTTCGTCTTTTTTTCAAATCCTTGTTTTTCATCATTTATGGCCATGGCGAATCTGGGCTATAGCCCATGGTCTCGAACGGCATGCTATAGTATTCCGTTTTGCATCATTTTTGAGGATTTGAAAAAAAGACGAAAATCACTCCGAGACCATGGGCTATAGCCCATCGTCTCGGAGTCATTTTCGTCTTTTTTTCAAATCCTCGTTTTTCATAATTTATGACCATGGCGATGGGCTATAGCCCATGGTCTCGAACGGCATACTATAGCATGCCGTTTTCCATCATTTTTGAGGATTTGAAAAAAAGATGAAAATGACTCCGAGACCATGGGCTATAGCCCATCGTCTCGGAGTCATTTTCGTCTTTTTTTCAAATCCTCGTTTTTCATCATTTATGACCATGGGGATGGGCTATAGCCCATGGTCTCGAACGGCATACTATAGCATGCCGTTTTCCATCATTTTTGAGGATTTGAAAAAAAGACGAAAATCACTCCGAGTCGAGACCATGGGCTATAGCCCATCGTCTCGGAGTCATTTTCGTCTTTTTTTCAAATCCTTGTTTTTCATCATTTATGACCATGGCGATGGGCTATAAGCCCATGGTCTCGAACGGCATAATATAGCATGCCGTTTTGCCACATTTTTGAGGATTTGAAAAAAAGACGAAAATCACTCCGAGACCATGGGCTATAGCCCATCGTCTCGGAGTCATTTTCGTCTTTTTTTCAAATCCTCGTTTTTCATCATTTATGACCATGGCGATGGGCTATAGCCCATGGTCTCGAACGGCATACTATAGCATGCCGTTTTCCATCATTTTTGAGGATTTGAAAAAAAGACGAAAATGACTCCGAGACCATGGGCTATATATAGCCCATCGTCTCGGAGTCATTTTCGTCTTTTTTTCAAATCCTCGTTTTTCATCATTTATGACCATGACGATGGGCTATAGCCCATGGTCTCGAACGGCATACTATAGCATGCCGTTTTCCATCATTTTTGAGGATTTGAAAAAAAGACGAAAATCTCTCCGAGACCATGGGCTATAGCCCATCGTCTCAGGAGTCATTTTCGTCTTTTTTTTAAATCCTTGTTTTTCATAATTTATGACCATGGCGATGGGCTATAGCCCATGGTCTCGAACGGCATACTATAGCATGCCGTTTTCCATCATTTTTGAGGATTTGAAAAAAAGACGAAAATTACTCCGAGACCATGGGCTATAGCCCATCGTCTCGGAGTCATTTTCGTCTTTTTTTCAAATCCTTGTTTTTCATCATTTATGACCATGGCGATGGGCTATAGCCCATGGTCTCGAACGGCATACTATAGCATGCCGTTTTGCATCATTTTTGAGGATTTGAAAAAAAGACGAAAATCTCTCCGAGACCATGGGCTATAGCCCATCGTCTCGGAGTCATTTTCTTTTTTTTTTCAAATCCTCGTTTTTCATCATTTATGACCATGGCGATGGGCTATAGCCCATGGTCTCGAACGGCATACTATAGCATGCCGTTTTCCATCATTTTTGAGGATTTGAAAAAAAGACGAAAATGACTCCGAGACCATGGGCTATAGCCCATCGTCTCGGAGTCATTTTCGTCTTTTTTTCAAATCCTCGTTTTTCATCATTTATGACCATGGCGATGGGCTATAGCCCATGGTCTCGAACGGCATACTATAGCATGCCGTTTTCCATCATTTTTGAGGATTTGTTAAAAAGACGAAAATCACTCCGAGACCATGGGCTATAGCCCATCGTCTCGTAGTCATTTTCGTAGTTTTTTCAAATCCTTGTTTTTCATCATTTATGGCCATGGCGAATCTGGGCTATAGCCCATGGTCTCGAACGGCATGCTATAGTATTCCGTTTTGCATCATTTTTGAGGATTTGAAAAAAAGACGAAAATCACTCCGAGACCATGGGCTATAGCCCATCGTCTCGGAGTCATTTTCGTCTTTTTTTCAAATCCTCGTTTTTCATAATTTATGACCATGGCGATGGGCTATAGCCCATGGTCTCGAACGGCATACTATAGCATGCCGTTTTCCATCATTTTTGAGGATTTGAAAAAAAGATGAAAATGACTCCGAGACCATGGGCTATAGCCCATCGTCTCGGAGTCATTTTCGTCTTTTTTTCAAATCCTCGTTTTTCATCATTTATGACCATGGGGATGGGCTATAGCCCATGGTCTCGAACGGCATACTATAGCATGCCGTTTTCCATCATTTTTGAGGATTTGAAAAAAAGACGAAAATCACTCCGAGTCGAGACCATGGGCTATAGCCCATCGTCTCGGAGTCATTTTCGTCTTTTTTTCAAATCCTTGTTTTTCATCATTTATGACCATGGCGATGGGCTATAGCCCATGGTCTCGAACGGCATACTATAGCATGCCGTTTTCCATCATTTTTGAGGATTTGAAAAAAAGACGAAAATCACTCCGAGACCATGGGCTATAGCCCATCGTCTCGGAGTCATTTTTGTCTTTTTTTTTTCAAATCCTTGTTTTTCATCATTTATGACCATGGCGATGGGCTATAGCCCATGGTCTCGAACGGGATACTATAGCATGCCGTTTTGCATCATCTTTGAGGATTTGAAAAAAAGACAAAAAATCACTCCGAGACCATGGGCTATAGCCCATCGTCTCGGAGTCATTTTCGTCTTTTTTTCAAATCCTTGTTTTTCATCATTTATGACCATGGCATGGGCTATAGCCCATGGTCTCGAACGGCATACTATAGCATGCCGTTTTTCATCATTTTTGAGGATTTGAAAAAAAGACGAAAATCACTCCGAGACCATGGGCTATAGCCCATCGTCTCGTAGTCATTTTCGTCTTTTTTTCAAATCCTTGTTTTTCATCATTTATGGCCATGGCGAATCTGGGCTATAGCCCATGGTCTCGAACGGCATGCTATAGTATTCCGTTTTGCATCATTTTTGAGGATTTGAAAAAAAGACGAAAATCACTCCGAGACCATGGGCTATAGCCCATCGTCTCGGAGTCATTTTCGTCTTTTTTTCAAATCCTCGTTTTTCATAATTTATGACCATGGCGATGGGCTATAGCCCATGGTCTCGAACGGCATACTATAGCATGCCGTTTTCCATCATTTTTGAGGATTTGAAAAAAAGATGAAAATGACTCCGAGACCATGGGCTATAGCCCATCGTCTCGGAGTCATTTTCGTCTTTTTTTCAAATCCTCGTTTTTCATCATTTATGACCATGGGGATGGGCTATAGCCCATGGTCTCGAACGGCATACTATAGCATGCCGTTTTCCATCATTTTTGAGGATTTGAAAAAAAGACGAAAATCACTCCGAGTCGAGACCATGGGCTATAGCCCATCGTCTCGGAGTCATTTTCGTCTTTTTTTCAAATCCTTGTTTTTCATCATTTATGACCATGGCGATGGGCTATAGCCCATGGTCTCGAACGGCATACTATAGCATGCCGTTTTCCATCATTTTTGAGGATTTGAAAAAAAGACGAAAATCACTCCGAGACCATGGGCTATAGCCCATCGTCTCGGAGTCATTTTTGTCTTTTTTTCTCAAATCCTTGTTTTTCATCATTTATGACCATGGCGATGGGCTATAGCCCATGGTCTCGAACGGGATACTATAGCATGCCGTTTTGCATCATCTTTGAGGATTTGAAAAAAAGACAAAAAATCACTCCGAGACCATGGGCTATAGCCCATCGTCTCGGAGTCATTTTCGTCTTTTTTTCAAATCCTTGTTTTTCATCATTTATGACCATGGCATGGGCTATAGCCCATGGTCTCGAACGGCATACTATAGCATGCCGTTTTTCATCATTTTTGAGGATTTGAAAAAAAGACGAAAATCACTCCGAGACCATGGGCTATAGCCCATCGTCTCGGAGTCATTTTCGTCTTTTTTTCAAATCCTTGTTTTTCATAATTTATGACCATGGCGATGGGCTATAGCCCATGGTCTCGAACGGCATACTATAGCATGCCGTTTTGCATCATTTTTGAGGATTTGAAAAAAAGACGAAAATCACTCCGAGACCATGGGCTATAGCCCATCGTCTCGGAGTCATTTTCTTTTTTTTTTCAAATCCTCGTTTTTCATCATTTATGACCATGGCGATGGGCTATAGCCCATGGTCTCGAACGGCATACTATAGCATGCCGTTTTCCATCATTTTTGAGGATTTGAAAAAAAGACGAAAATGACTCCGAGACCATGGGCTATAGCCCATCGTCTCGGAGTCATTTTCGTCTTTTTTTCAAATCCTCGTTTTTCATAATTTATGACCATGGCGATGGGCTATAGCCTATGGTCTCGAACGGCATACTATAGCATGCCGTTTTCCATCATTTTTGAGGATTTGAAAAAAAGACGAAAATCACTCCGAGACCATGGGCTATAGCCCATCGTCTCGGAGTCATTTTCGTCTTTTTTTCAAATCCTTGTTTTTCATAATTTATGACCATGGCGATGGGCTATAGCCCATGGTCTCGAACGGCATACTATAGCATGCCGTTTTGCATCATTTTTGAGGATTTGAAATAAAGACGAAAATCACTCCGAGACCATGGGCTATAGCCCATCGTCTCGTAGTCATTTTCGTCTTTTTTTCAAATCCTTGTTTTTCATCATTTATGGCCATGGCGATGGGCTATAGCCCATGGTCTCGAACGGCATGCTATAGTATTCCGTTTTGCATCATTTTTGAGGATTTGAAAAAAAGACGAAAATCACTCCGAGACCATGGGCTATAGCCCATCGTCTCGGAGTCATTTTCGTCTTTTTTTCAAATCCTCGTTTTTCATAATTTATGACCATGGCGATGGGCTATAGCCCATGGTCTCGAACGGCATACTATAGCATGCCGTTTTCCATCATTTTTGAGGATTTGAAAAAAAGATGAAAATGACTCCGAGACCATGGGCTATAGCCCATCGTCTCGGAGTCATTTTCGTCTTTTTTTCAAATCCTCGTTTTTCATCATTTATGACCATGGGGATGGGCTATAGCCCATGGTCTCGAACGGCATACTATAGCATGCCGTTTTCCATCATTTTTGAGGATTTGAAAAAAAGACGAAAATCACTCCGAGTCGAGACCATGGGCTATAGCCCATCGTCTCGGAGTCATTTTCGTCTTTTTTTCAAATCCTTGTTTTTCATCATTTATGACCATGGCGATGGGCTATAGCCCATGGTCTCGAACGGCATACTATAGCATGCCGTTTTCCATCATTTTTGAGGATTTGAAAAAAAGACGAAAATCACTCCGAGACCATGGGCTATAGCCCATCGTCTCGGAGTCATTTTCGTCTTTTTTTCAAATCCTTGTTTTTCATCATTTATGACCATGGCATGGGCTATAGCCCATGGTCTCGAACGGCATACTATAGCATGCCGTTTTCCATCATTTTTGAGGATTTTAAAAAAAGACGAAAATCACTCCGAGACCATGGGCTATAGCCCATGAACTCGGAGTCATTTTCGTCTTTTTTTCAAATCCTTGTTTTTCATAATTTATGACCATGGCGATGGGCTATAGCCCATGGTCTCGAACGGCATACTATAGCATGCCGTTTTGCATCATTTTTGAGGATTTGAAAAAAAGACGAAAATCACTCCGAGACCATGGGCTATAGCCCATCGTCTCGGAGTCATTTTCTTTTTTTTTTCAAATCCTCGTTTTTCATCATTTATGACCATGGCGATGGGCTATAGCCCATGGTCTCGAACGGCATACTATAGCATGCCGTTTTTCATCATTTTTGAGGATTTGAAAAAAAGACGAAAATCACTCCGAGACCATGGGCTATAGCCCATCGTCTCGGAGTCATTTTCGTCTTTTTTTCAAATCCTTGTTTTTCATAATTTATGACCATGGCGATGGGCTATAGCCCATGGTCTCGAACGGCATACTATAGCATGCCGTTTTGCATCATTTTTGAGGATTTGAAAAAAAGACGAAAATCACTCTGAGACCATGGGCTATAGCCCATCGTCTCGGAGTCATTTTCTTTTTTTTTTCAAATCCTCGTTTTTCATCATTTATGACCATGGCGATGGGCTATAGCCCATGGTCTCGAACGGCATACTATAGCATGCCGTTTTCCATCATTTTTGAGGATTTGAAAAAAAGACGAAAATGACTCCGAGACCATGGGCTATAGCCCATCGTCTCGGAGTCATTTTCGTCTTTTTTTCAAATCCTCGTTTTTCATAATTTATGACCATGGCGATGGGCTATAGCCTATGGTCTCGAACGGCATTCTATAGCATGCCGTTTTCCATCATTTTTGAGGATTTGAAAAAAAGACGAAAATCACTCCGAGACCATGGGCTATAGCCCATCGTCTCGGAGTCATTTTCGTCTTTTTTTCAAATCCTTGTTTTTCATAATTTATGACCATGGCGATGGGCTATAGCCCATGGTCTCGAACGGCATACTATAGCATGCCGTTTTGCATCATTTTTGAGGATTTGAAATAAAGACGAAAATCACTCCGAGACCATGGGCTATAGCCCATCGTCTCGGAGTCATTTTCGTCTTTTTTTCAAATCCTTGTTTTTCATCATTTATGACCATGGCGATGGGCTATAGCCCATGGTCTCGAACGGCATACTATAGCATGCCGTTTTGCATCATTTTTGAGGATTTGAAAAAAAGACGAAAATCTCTCCGAGACCATGGGCTATAGCCCATCGTCTCGGAGTCATTTTCTTTTTTTTTTCAAATCCTCGTTTTTCATCATTTATGACCATGGCGATGGGCTATAGCCCATGGTCTCGAACGGCATACTATAGCATGCCGTTTTCCATCATTTTTGAGGATTTGAAAAAAAGACGAAAATGACTCCGAGACCATGGGCTATAGCCCATCGTCTCGGAGTCATTTTCGTCTTTTTTTCAAATCCTCGTTTTTCATCATTTATGACCATGGCGATGGGCTATAGCCCATGGTCTCGAACGGCATACTATAGCATGCCGTTTTCCATCATTTTTGAGGATTTGTTAAAAAGACGAAAATCACTCCGAGACCATGGGCTATAGCCCATCGTCTCGTAGTCATTTTCGTCTTTTTTTCAAATCCTTGTTTTTCATCATTTATGGCCATGGCGAATCTGGGCTATAGCCCATGGTCTCGAACGGCATGCTATAGTATTCCGTTTTGCATCATTTTTGAGGATTTGAAAAAAAGACGAAAATCACTCCGAGACCATGGGCTATAGCCCATCGTCTCGGAGTCATTTTCGTCTTTTTTTCAAATCCTCGTTTTTCATAATTTATGACCATGGCGATGGGCTATAGCCCATGGTCTCGAACGGCATACTATAGCATGCCGTTTTCCATCATTTTTGAGGATTTGAAAAAAAGATGAAAATGACTCCGAGACCATGGGCTATAGCCCATCGTCTCGGAGTCATTTTCGTCTTTTTTTCAAATCCTCGTTTTTCATCATTTATGACCATGGGGATGGGCTATAGCCCATGGTCTCGAACGGCATACTATAGCATGCCGTTTTCCATCATTTTTGAGGATTTGAAAAAAAGACGAAAATCACTCCGAGTCGAGACCATGGGCTATAGCCCATCGTCTCGGAGTCATTTTCGTCTTTTTTTCAAATCCTTGTTTTTCATCATTTATGACCATGGCGATGGGCTATAGCCCATGGTCTCGAACGGGATACTATAGCATGCCGTTTTGCATCATCTTTGAGGATTTGAAAAAAAGACAAAAAATCACTCCGAGACCATGGGCTATAGCCCATCGTCTCGGAGTCATTTTCGTCTTTTTTTCAAATCCTTGTTTTTCATCATTTATGACCATGGCATGGGCTATAGCCCATGGTCTCGAACGGCATACTATAGCATGCCGTTTTTCATCATTTTTGAGGATTTGAAAAAAAGACGAAAATCACTCCGAGACCATGGGCTATAGCCCATCGTCTCGTAGTCATTTTCGTCTTTTTTTCAAATCCTTGTTTTTCATCATTTATGGCCATGGCGAATCTGGGCTATAGCCCATGGTCTCGAACGGCATGCTATAGTATTCCGTTTTGCATCATTTTTGAGGATTTGAAAAAAAGACGAAAATCACTCCGAGACCATGGGCTATAGCCCATCGTCTCGGAGTCATTTTCGTCTTTTTTTCAAATCCTCGTTTTTCATAATTTATGACCATGGCGATGGGCTATAGCCCATGGTCTCGAACGGCATACTATAGCATGCCGTTTTCCATCATTTTTGAGGATTTGAAAAAAAGATGAAAATGACTCCGAGACCATGGGCTATAGCCCATCGTCTCGGAGTCATTTTCGTCTTTTTTTCAAATCCTCGTTTTTCATCATTTATGACCATGGGGATGGGCTATAGCCCATGGTCTCGAACGGCATACTATAGCATGCCGTTTTCCATCATTTTTGAGGATTTGAAAAAAAGACGAAAATCACTCCGAGTCGAGACCATGGGCTATAGCCCATCGTCTCGGAGTCATTTTCGTCTTTTTTTCAAATCCTTGTTTTTCATCATTTATGACCATGGCGATGGGCTATAGCCCATGGTCTCGAACGGCATACTATAGCATGCCGTTTTCCATCATTTTTGAGGATTTGAAAAAAAGACGAAAATCACTCCGAGACCATGGGCTATAGCCCATCGTCTCGGAGTCATTTTTGTCTTTTTTTTTCAAATCCTTGTTTTTCATCATTTATGACCATGGCGATGGGCTATAGCCCATGGTCTCGAACGGGATACTATAGCATGCCGTTTTGCATCATCTTTGAGGATTTGAAAAAAAGACAAAAAATCACTCCGAGACCATGGGCTATAGCCCATCGTCTCGGAGTCATTTTCGTCTTTTTTTCAAATCCTTGTTTTTCATCATTTATGACCATGGCATGGGCTATAGCCCATGGTCTCGAACGGCATACTATAGCATGCCGTTTTTCATCATTTTTGAGGATTTGAAAAAAAGACGAAAATCACTCCGAGACCATGGGCTATAGCCCATCGTCTCGGAGTCATTTTCGTCTTTTTTTCAAATCCTTGTTTTTCATAATTTATGACCATGGCGATGGGCTATAGCCCATGGTCTCGAACGGCATACTATAGCATGCCGTTTTGCATCATTTTTGAGGATTTGAAAAAAAGACGAAAATCACTCCGAGACCATGGGCTATAGCCCATCGTCTCGGAGTCATTTTCTTTTTTTTTTCAAATCCTCGTTTTTCATCATTTATGACCATGGCGATGGGCTATAGCCCATGGTCTCGAACGGCATACTATAGCATGCCGTTTTCCATCATTTTTGAGGATTTGAAAAAAAGACGAAAATGACTCCGAGACCATGGGCTATAGCCCATCGTCTCGGAGTCATTTTCGTCTTTTTTTCAAATCCTCGTTTTTCATAATTTATGACCATGGCGATGGGCTATAGCCTATGGTCTCGAACGGCATACTATAGCATGCCGTTTTCCATCATTTTTGAGGATTTGAAAAAAAGACGAAAATCACTCCGAGACCATGGGCTATAGCCCATCGTCTCGGAGTCATTTTCGTCTTTTTTTCAAATCCTTGTTTTTCATAATTTATGACCATGGCGATGGGCTATAGCCCATGGTCTCGAACGGCATACTATAGCATGCCGTTTTGCATCATTTTTGAGGATTTGAAATAAAGACGAAAATCACTCCGAGACCATGGGCTATAGCCCATCGTCTCGTAGTCATTTTCGTCTTTTTTTCAAATCCTTGTTTTTCATCATTTATGGCCATGGCGATGGGCTATAGCCCATGGTCTCGAACGGCATGCTATAGTATTCCGTTTTGCATCATTTTTGAGGATTTGAAAAAAAGACGAAAATCACTCCGAGACCATGGGCTATAGCCCATCGTCTCGGAGTCATTTTCGTCTTTTTTTCAAATCCTCGTTTTTCATAATTTATGACCATGGCGATGGGCTATAGCCCATGGTCTCGAACGGCATACTATAGCATGCCGTTTTCCATCATTTTTGAGGATTTGAAAAAAAGATGAAAATGACTCCGAGACCATGGGCTATATCCCATCGTCTCGGAGTCATTTTCGTCTTTTTTTCAAATCCTCGTTTTTCATCATTTATGACCATGGGGATGGGCTATAGCCCATGGTCTCGAACGGCATACTATAGCATGCCGTTTTCCATCATTTTTGAGGATTTGAAAAAAAGACGAAAATCACTCCGAGTCGAGACCATGGGCTATAGCCCATCGTCTCGGAGTCATTTTCGTCTTTTTTTCAAATCCTTGTTTTTCATCATTTATGACCATGGCGATGGGCTATAGCCCATGGTCTCGAACGGCATACTATAGCATGCCCTTTTCCATCATTTTTGAGGATTTGAAAAAAAGACGAAAATCACTCCGAGACCATGGGCTATAGCCCATCGTCTCGGAGTCATTTTCGTCTTTTTTTCAAATCCTTGTTTTTCATCATTTATGACCATGGCATGGGCTATAGCCCATGGTCTCGAACGGCATACTATAGCATGCCGTTTTCCATCATTTTTGAGGATTTTAAAAAAAGACGAAAATCACTCCGAGACCATGGGCTATAGCCCATGAACTCGGAGTCATTTTCGTCTTTTTTTCAAATCCTTGTTTTTCATAATTTATGACCATGGCGATGGGCTATAGCCCATGGTCTCGAACGGCATACTATAGCATGCCGTTTTGCATCATTTTTGAGGATTTGAAAAAAAGACGAAAATCACTCCGAGACCATGGGCTATAGCCCATCGTCTCGGAGTCATTTTCTTTTTTTTTTCAAATCCTCGTTTTTCATCATTTATGACCATGGCGATGGGCTATAGCCCATGGTCTCGAACGGCATACTATAGCATGCCGTTTTTCATCATTTTTGAGGATTTGAAAAAAAGACGAAAATCACTCCGAGACCATGGGCTATAGCCCATCGTCTCGGAGTCATTTTCGTCTTTTTTTCAAATCCTTGTTTTTCATAATTTATGACCATGGCGATGGGCTATAGCCCATGGTCTCGAACGGCATACTATAGCATGCCGTTTTGCATCATTTTTGAGGATTTGAAAAAAAGACGAAAATCACTCTGAGACCATGGGCTATAGCCCATCGTCTCGGAGTCATTTTCTTTTTTTTTTCAAATCCTCGTTTTTCATCATTTATGACCATGGCGATGGGCTATAGCCCATGGTCTCGAACGGCATACTATAGCATGCCGTTTTCCATCATTTTTGAGGATTTGAAAAAAAGACGAAAATGACTCCGAGACCATGGGCTATAGCCCATCGTCTCGGAGTCATTTTCGTCTTTTTTTCAAATCCTCGTTTTTCATAATTTATGACCATGGCGATGGGCTATAGCCTATGGTCTCGAACGGCATACTATAGCATGCCGTTTTCCATCATTTTTGAGGATTTGAAAAAAAGACGAAAATCACTCCGAGACCATGGGCTATAGCCCATCGTCTCGGAGTCATTTTCGTCTTTTTTTCAAATCCTTGTTTTTCATAATTTATGACCATGGCGATGGGCTATAGCCCATGGTCTCGAACGGCATACTATAGCATGCCGTTTTGCATCATTTTTGAGGATTTGAAATAAAGACGAAAATCACTCCGAGACCATGGGCTATAGCCCATCGTCTCGTAGTCATTTTCGTCTTTTTTTCAAATCCTCGTTTTTCATCATTTATGACCATGGGGATGGGCTATAGCCCATGGTCTCGAACGGCATACTATAGCATGCCGTTTTCCATCATTTTTGAGGATTTGAAAAAAAGACGAAAATCACTCCGAGTCGAGACCATGGGCTATAGCCCATCGTCTCGGAGTCATTTTCGTCTTTTTTTCAAATCCTTGTTTTTCATCATTTATGACCATGGCGATGGGCTATAGCCCATGGTCTCGAACGGCATACTATAGCATGCCGTTTTCCATCATTTTTGAGGATTTGAAAAAAAGACGAAAATCACTCCGAGACCATGGGCTATAGCCCATCGTCTCGGAGTCATTTTCGTCTTTTTTTCAAATCCTTGTTTTTCATCATTTATGACCATGGCATGGGCTATAGCCCATGGTCTCGAACGGCATACTATAGCATGCCGTTTTCCATCATTTTTGAGGATTTGAAAAAAAGACGAAAATGACTCCGAGACCATGGGCTATAGCCCATCGTCTCGGAGTCATTTTCGTCTTTTTTTCAAATCCTCGTTTTTCATAATTTATGACCATGGCGATGGGCTATAGCCTATGGTCTCGAACGGCATACTATAGCATGCCGTTTTCCATCATTTTTGAGGATTTGAAAAAAAGACGAAAATCACTCCGAGACCATGGGCTATAGCCCATCGTCTCGGAGTCATTTTCGTCTTTTTTTCAAATCCTTGTTTTTCATAATTTATGACCATGGCGATGGGCTATAGCCCATGGTCTCGAACGGCATACTATAGCATGCCGTTTTCCATCATTTTTGAGGATTTGAAAAAAAGACGAAAATCACTCCGAGACCATGGGCTATAGCCCATCGTCTCGGAGTCATTTTCGTCTTTTTTTCAAATCCTTGTTTTTCATCATTTATGACCATGGCATGGGCTATAGCCCATGGTCTCGAACGGCATACTATAGCATGCCGTTTTCCATCATTTTTGAGGATTTGAAAAAAAGACGAAAATGACTCCGAGACCATGGGCTATAGCCCATCGTCTCGGAGTCATTTTCGTCTTTTTTTCAAATCCTCGTTTTTCATAATTTATGACCATGGCGATGGGCTATAGCCTATGGTCTCGAACGGCATACTATAGCATGCCGTTTTCCATCATTTTTGAGGATTTGAAAAAAAGACGAAAATCACTCCGAGACCATGGGCTATAGCCCATCGTCTCGGAGTCATTTTCGTCTTTTTTTCAAATCCTTGTTTTTCATAATTTATGACCATGGCGATGGGCTATAGCCCATGGTCTCGAACGGCATACTATAGCATGCCGTTTTGCATCATTTTTGAGGATTTGAAATAAAGACGAAAATCACTCCGAGACCATGGGCTATAGCCCATCGTCTCGTAGTCATTTTCGTCTTTTTTTCAAATCCTTGTTTTTCATCATTTATGGCCATGGCGATGGGCTATAGCCCATGGTCTCGAACGGCATGCTATAGTATTCCGTTTTGCATCATTTTTGAGGATTTGAAAAAAAGACGAAAATCACTCCGAGACCATGGGCTATAGCCCATCGTCTCGGAGTCATTTTCGTCTTTTTTTCAAATCCTCGTTTTTCATAATTTATGACCATGGCGATGGGCTATAGCCCATGGTCTCGAACGGCATACTATAGCATGCCGTTTTCCATCATTTTTGAGGATTTGAAAAAAAGATGAAAATGACTCCGAGACCATGGGCTATAGCCCATCGTCTCGGAGTCATTTTCGTCTTTTTTTCAAATCCTCGTTTTTCATCATTTATGACCATGGGGATGGGCTATAGCCCATGGTCTCGAACGGCATACTATAGCATGCCGTTTTCCATCATTTTTGAGGATTTGAAAAAAAGACGAAAATCACTCCGAGTCGAGACCATGGGCTATAGCCCATCGTCTCGGAGTCATTTTCGTCTTTTTTTCAAATCCTTGTTTTTCATCATTTATGACCATGGCGATGGGCTATAGCCCATGGTCTCGAACGGCATACTATAGCATGCCGTTTTCCATCATTTTTGAGGATTTGAAAAAAAGACGAAAATCACTCCGAGACCATGGGCTATAGCCCATCGTCTCGGAGTCATTTTCGTCTTTTTTTCAAATCCTTGTTTTTCATCATTTATGACCATGGCATGGGCTATAGCCCATGGTCTCGAACGGCATACTATAGCATGCCGTTTTCCATCATTTTTGAGGATTTGAAAAAAAGACGAAAATCACTCCGAGACCATGGGCTATAGCCCATGAACTCGGAGTCATTTTCGTCTTTTTTTCAAATCCTTGTTTTTCATAATTTATGACCATGGCGATGGGCTATAGCCCATGGTCTCGAACGGCATACTATAGCATGCCGTTTTGCATCATTTTTGAGGATTTGAAAAAAAGACGAAAATCACTCCGAGACCATGGGCTATAGCCCATCGTCTCGGAGTCATTTTCTTTTTTTTTTCAAATCCTCGTTTTTCATCATTTATGACCATGGCGATGGGCTATAGCCCATGGTCTCGAACGGCATACTATAGCATGCCGTTTTTCATCATTTTTGAGGATTTGAAAAAAAGACGAAAATCACTCCGAGTCGAGACCATGGGCTATAGCCCATCGTCTCGGAGTCATTTTCGTCTTTTTTTCAAATCCTTGTTTTTCATCATTTATGACCATGGCGATGGGCTATAGCCCATGGTCTCGAACGGCATACTATAGCATGCCGTTTTCCATCATTTTTGAGGATTTGAAAAAAAGACGAAAATCACTCCGAGACCATGGGCTATAGCCCATCGTCTCGGAGTCATTTTCGTCTTTTTTTCAAATCCTCGTTTTTCATAATTTATGACCATGGCGATGGGCTATAGCCCATGGTCTCGAACGGCATACTATAGCATGCCGTTTTCCATCATTTTTGAGGATTTGAAAAAAAGATGAAAATGACTCCGAGACCATGGGCTATAGCCCATCGTCTCGGAGTCATTTTCGTCTTTTTTTCAAATCCTCGTTTTTCATCATTTATGACCATGGGGATGGGCTATAGCCCATGGTCTCGAACGGCATACTATAGCATGCCGTTTTCCATCATTTTTGAGGATTTGAAAAAAAGACGAAAATCACTCCGAGTCGAGACCATGGGCTATAGCCCATCGTCTCGGAGTCATTTTCGTCTTTTTTTCAAATCCTTGTTTTTCATCATTTATGACCATGGCGATGGGCTATAGCCCATGGTCTCGAACGGCATACTATAGCATGCCGTTTTCCATCATTTTTGAGGATTTGAAAAAAAGACGAAAATCACTCCGAGACCATGGGCTATAGCCCATCGTCTCGGAGTCATTTTCGTCTTTTTTTCAAATCCTTGTTTTTCATCATTTATGACCATGGCATGGGCTATAGCCCATGGTCTCGAACGGCATACTATAGCATGCCGTTTTCCATCATTTTTGAGGATTTTAAAAAAAGACGAAAATCACTCCGAGACCATGGGCTATAGCCCATGAACTCGGAGTCATTTTCGTCTTTTTTTCAAATCCTTGTTTTTCATAATTTATGACCATGGCGATGGGCTATAGCCCATGGTCTCGAACGGCATACTATAGCATGCCGTTTTGCATCATTTTTGAGGATTTGAAAAAAAGACGAAAATCACTCCGAGACCATGGGCTATAGCCCATCGTCTCGGAGTCATTTTCTTTTTTTTTTCAAATCCTCGTTTTTCATCATTTATGACCATGGCGATGGGCTATAGCCCATGGTCTCGAACGGCATACTATAGCATGCCGTTTTTCATCATTTTTGAGGATTTGAAAAAAAGACGAAAATCACTCCGAGACCATGGGCTATAGCCCATCGTCTCGGAGTCATTTTCGTCTTTTTTTCAAATCCTTGTTTTTCATAATTTATGACCATGGCGATGGGCTATAGCCCATGGTCTCGAACGGCATACTATAGCATGCCGTTTTGCATCATTTTTGAGGATTTGAAATAAAGACGAAAATCACTCCGAGACCATGGGCTATAGCCCATCGTCTCGTAGTCATTTTCGTCTTTTTTTCAAATCCTTGTTTTTCATCATTTATGGCCATGGCGATGGGCTATAGCCCATGGTCTCGAACGGCATGCTATAGTATTCCGTTTTGCATCATTTTTGAGGATTTGAAAAAAAGACGAAAATCACTCCGAGACCATGGGCTATAGCCCATCGTCTCGGAGTCATTTTCGTCTTTTTTTCAAATCCTCGTTTTTCATAATTTATGACCATGGCGATGGGCTATAGCCCATGGTCTCGAACGGCATACTATAGCATGCCGTTTTCCATCATTTTTGAGGATTTGAAAAAAAGATGAAAATGACTCCGAGACCATGGGCTATAGCCCATCGTCTCGGAGTCATTTTCGTCTTTTTTTCAAATCCTCGTTTTTCATCATTTATGACCATGGGGATGGGCTATAGCCCATGGTCTCGAACGGCATACTATAGCATGCCGTTTTCCATCATTTTTGAGGATTTGAAAAAAAGACGAAAATCACTCCGAGTCGAGACCATGGGCTATAGCCCATCGTCTCGGAGTCATTTTCGTCTTTTTTTCAAATCCTTGTTTTTCATCATTTATGACCATGGCGATGGGCTATAGCCCATGGTCTCGAACGGCATACTATAGCATGCCGTTTTCCATCATTTTTGAGGATTTGAAAAAAAGACGAAAATCACTCCGAGACCATGGGCTATAGCCCATCGTCTCGGAGTCATTTTCGTCTTTTTTTCAAATCCTTGTTTTTCATCATTTATGACCATGGCATGGGCTATAGCCCATGGTCTCGAACGGCATACTATAGCATGCCGTTTTCCATCATTTTTGAGGATTTTAAAAAAAGACGAAAATCACTCCGAGACCATGGGCTATAGCCCATGAACTCGGAGTCATTTTCGTCTTTTTTTCAAATCCTTGTTTTTCATAATTTATGACCATGGCGATGGGCTATAGCCCATGGTCTCGAACGGCATACTATAGCATGCCGTTTTGCATCATTTTTGAGGATTTGAAAAAAAGACGAAAATCACTCCGAGACCATGGGCTATAGCCCATCGTCTCGGAGTCATTTTCTTTTTTTTTTCAAATCCTCGTTTTTCATCATTTATGACCATGGCGATGGGCTATAGCCCATGGTCTCGAACGGCATACTATAGCATGCCGTTTTTCATCATTTTTGAGGATTTGAAAAAAAGACGAAAATCACTCCGAGACCATGGGCTATAGCCCATCGTCTCGGAGTCATTTTCGTCTTTTTTTCAAATCCTTGTTTTTCATAATTTATGACCATGGCGATGGGCTATAGCCCATGGTCTCGAACGGCATACTATAGCATGCCGTTTTGCATCATTTTTGAGGATTTGAAAAAAAGACGAAAATCACTCTGAGACCATGGGCTATAGCCCATCGTCTCGGAGTCATTTTCTTTTTTTTTTCAAATCCTCGTTTTTCATCATTTATGACCATGGCGATGGGCTATAGCCCATGGTCTCGAACGGCATACTATAGCATGCCGTTTTGCATCATCTTTGAGGATTTGAAAAAAAGACAAAAAATCTCTCCGAGACCATGGGCTATAGCCCATCGTCTCGGAGTCATTTTCGTCTTTTTTTCAAATCCTCGTTTTTCATCATTTATGACCATGGCGATGGGCTATAGCCCATGGTCTCGAACGGCATACTATAGCATGCCGTTTTTCATCATTTTTGAGGATTTGAAAAAAAGACGAAAATCACTCCGAGACCATGGGCTATAGCCCATGAACTCGGAGTCATTTTCGTCTTTTTTTCAAATCCTCGTTTTTCATCATTTATGACCATGGCGATGGGCTATAGCCCATGGTCTCGAACGGCATACTATAGCATGCCGTTTTTCATCATTTTTGAGGATTTGAAAAAAAGACGAAAATCACTCCGAGACCATGGGCTATAGCCCATCGTCTCGGAGTCATTTTCGTCTTTTTTTCAAATCCTTGTTTTTCATAATTTATGACCATGGCGATGGGCTATAGCCCATGGTCTCGAACGGCATACTATAGCATGCCGTTTTGCATCATTTTTGAGGATTTGAAAAAAAGACGAAAATCACTCTGAGACCATGGGCTATAGCCCATCGTCTCGGAGTCATTTTCTTTTTTTTTTCAAATCCTCGTTTTTCATCATTTATGACCATGGCGATGGGCTATAGCCCATGGTCTCGAACGGCATACTATAGCATGCCGTTTTCCATCATTTTTGAGGATTTGAAAAAAAGACGAAAATGACTCCGAGACCATGGGCTATAGCCCATCGTCTCGGAGTCATTTTCGTCTTTTTTTCAAATCCTCGTTTTTCATAATTTATGACCATGGCGATGGGCTATAGCCTATGGTCTCGAACGGCATACTATAGCATGCCGTTTTCCATCATTTTTGAGGATTTGAAAAAAAGACGAAAATGACTCCGAGACCATGGGCTATAGCCCATCGTCTCGGAGTCATTTTCGTCTTTTTTTCAAATCCTCGTTTTTCATAATTTATGACCATGGCGATGGGCTATAGCCTATGGTCTCGAACGGCATACTATAGCATGCCGTTTTCCATCATTTTTGAGGATTTGAAAAAAAGACGAAAATCACTCCGAGACCATGGGCTATAGCCCATCGTCTCGGAGTCATTTTCGTCTTTTTTTCAAATCCTTGTTTTTCATAATTTATGACCATGGCGATGGGCTATAGCCCATGGTCTCGAACGGCATACTATAGCATGCCGTTTTGCATCATTTTTGCATCATTTTTGAGGATTTGAAAAAAAGATGAAAATGACTCCGAGACCATGGGCTATAGCCCATCGTCTCGGAGTCATTTTCGTCTTTTTTTCAAATCCTCGTTTTTCATCATTTATGACCATGGGGATGGGCTATAGCCCATGGTCTCGAACGGCATACTATAGCATGCCGTTTTCCATCATTTTTGAGGATTTGAAAAAAAGACGAAAATCACTCCGAGTCGAGACCATGGGCTATAGCCCATCGTCTCGGAGTCATTTTCGTCTTTTTTTCAAATCCTTGTTTTTCATCATTTATGACCATGGCGATGGGCTATAGCCCATGGTCTCGAACGGCATACTATAGCATGCCGTTTTGCATCATTTTTGAGGATTTGAAAAAAAGACGAAAATCTCTCCGAGACCATGGGCTATAGCCCATCGTCTCGGAGTCATTTTCTTTTTTTTTTCAAATCCTCGTTTTTCATCATTTATGACCATGGCGATGGGCTATAGCCCATGGTCTCGAACGGCATACTATAGCATGCCGTTTTCCATCATTTTTGAGGATTTGAAAAAAAGACGAAAATGACTCCGAGACCATGGGCTATAGCCCATCGTCTCGGAGTCATTTTCGTCTTTTTTTCAAATCCTCGTTTTTCATCATTTATGACCATGGCGATGGGCTATAGCCCATGGTCTCGAACGGCATACTATAGCATGCCGTTTTCCATCATTTTTGAGGATTTGTTAAAAAGACGAAAATCACTCCGAGACCATGGGCTATAGCCCATCGTCTCGTAGTCATTTTCGTCTTTTTTTCAAATCCTTGTTTTTCATCATTTATGGCCATGGCGAATCTGGGCTATAGCCCATGGTCTCGAACGGCATGCTATAGTATTCCGTTTTGCATCATTTTTGAGGATTTGAAAAAAAGACGAAAATCACTCCGAGACCATGGGCTATAGCCCATCGTCTCGGAGTCATTTTCGTCTTTTTTTCAAATCCTCGTTTTTCACAATTTATGACCATGGCGATGGGCTATAGCCCATGGTCTCGAACGGCATACTATAGCATGCCGTTTTCCATCATTTTTGAGGATTTGAAAAAAAGATGAAAATGACTCCGAGACCATGGGCTATAGCCCATCGTCTCGGAGTCATTTTCGTCTTTTTTTCAAATCCTCGTTTTTCATCATTTATGACCAAGGGGATGGGCTATAGCCCATCGTCTCGGAGTCATTTTCTTTTTTTTTTCAAATCCTCGTTTTTCATCATTTATGACCATGGCGATGGGCTATAGCCCATGGTCTCGAACGGCATACTATAGCATGCCGTTTTTCATCATTTTTGAGGATTTGAAAAAAAGACGAAAATCACTCCGAGACCATGGGCTATAGCCCATCGTCTCGGAGTCATTTTCGTCTTTTTTTCAAATCCTTGTTTTTCATAATTTATGACCATGGCGATGGGCTATAGCCCATGGTCTCGAACGGCATACTATAGCATGCCGTTTTGCATCATTTTTGAGGATTTGAAAAAAAGACGAAAATCACTCTGAGACCATGGGCTATAGCCCATCGTCTCGGAGTCATTTTCTTTTTTTTTTCAAATCCTTGTTTTTCATCATTTATGACCATGGCGATGGGCTATAGCCCATGGTCTCGAACGGCATACTATAGCATGCCGTTTTCCATCATTTTTGAGGATTTGAAAAAAAGACGAAAATCACTCCGAGACCATGGGCTATAGCCCATCGTCTCGGAGTCATTTTCGCCTTTTTTTCAAATCCTTGTTTTTCATCATTTATGACCATGGCATGGGCTATAGCCCATGGTCTCGAACGGCATACTATAGCATGCCGTTTTCCATCATTTTTGAGGATTTGAAAAAAAGACGAAAATGACTCCGAGACCATGGGCTATAGCCCATCGTCTCGGAGTCATTTTCGTCTTTTTTTCAAATCCTCGTTTTTCATAATTTATGACCATGGCGATGGGCTATAGCCCATGGTCTCGAACGGCATACTATAGCATGCCGTTTTGCATCATTTTTGAGGATTTGAAAAAAAGACGAAAATCACTCCGAGTCGAGACCATGGGCTATAGCCCATCGTCTCGGAGTCATTTTCGTCTTTTTTTCAAATCCTTGTTTTTCATCATTTATGACCATGGCGATGGGCTATAGCCCATGGTCTCGAACGGCATACTATAGCATGCCGTTTTCCATCATTTTTGAGGATTTGAAAAAAAGACGAAAATCACTCCGAGACCATGGGCTATAGCCCATCGTCTCGGAGTCATTTTCGCCTTTTTTTCAAATCCTTGTTTTTCATCATTTATGACCATGGCATGGGCTATAGCCCATGGTCTCGAACGGCATACTATAGCATGCCGTTTTCCATCATTTTTGAGGATTTGAAAAAAAGACGAAAATGACTCCGAGACCATGGGCTATAGCCCATCGTCTCGGAGTCATTTTCGTCTTTTTTTCAAATCCTCGTTTTTCATAATTTATGACCATGGCGATGGGCTATAGCCTATGGTCTCGAACGGCATACTATAGCATGCCGTTTTCCATCATTTTTGAGGATTTGAAAAAAAGACGAAAATCACTCCGAGACCATGGGCTATAGCCCATCGTCTCGGAGTCATTTTCGTCTTTTTTTCAAATCCTTGTTTTTCATAATTTATGACCATGGCGATGGGCTATAGCCCATGGTCTCGAACGGCATACTATAGCATGCCGTTTTGCATCATTTTTGAGGATTTTAAAAAAAGACGAAAATCACTCCGAGACCATGGGCTATAGCCCATGAACTCGGAGTCATTTTCGTCTTTTTTTCAAATCCTTGTTTTTCATAATTTATGACCATGGCGATGGGCTATAGCCCATGGTCTCGAACGGCATACTATAGCATGCCGTTTTGCATCATTTTTGAGGATTTGAAAAAAAGACGAAAATCACTCCGAGACCATGGGCTATAGCCCATCGTCTCGGAGTCATTTTCATTTTTTTTTCAAATCCTCGTTTTTCATCATTTATGACCATGGCGATGGGCTATAGCCCATGGTCTCGAACGGCATACTATAGCATGCCGTTTTTCATCATTTTTGAGGATTTGAAAAAAAGACGAAACTGACTCCGAGACCATGGGCTATAGCCCATCGTCTCGGAGTCATTTTCGTCTTTTTTTCAAATCCTCGTTTTTCATAATTTATGACCATGGCGATGGGCTATAGCCTATGGTCTCGAACGGCATACTATAGCATGCCGTTTTCCATCATTTTTGAGGATTTGAAAAAAAGACGAAAATCACTCCGAGACCATGGGCTATAGCCCATCGTCTCGGAGTCATTTTCGTCTTTTTTTCAAATCCTTGTTTTTCATAATTTATGACCATGGCGATGGGCTATAGCCCATGGTCTCGAACGGCATACTATAGCATGCCGTTTTGCATCATTTTTGAGGATTTGAAATAAAGACGAAAATCACTCCGAGACCATGGGCTATAGCCCATCGTCTCGTAGTCATTTTCGTCTTTTTTTCAAATCCTTGTTTTTCATCATTTATGGCCATGGCGATGGGCTATAGCCCATGGTCTCGAACGGCATGCTATAGTATTCCGTTTTGCATCATTTTTGAGGATTTGAAAAAAAGACGAAAATCACTCCGAGACCATGGGCTATAGCCCATCGTCTCGGAGTCATTTTCGTCTTTTTTTCAAATCCTCGTTTTTCATAATTTATGACCATGGCGATGGGCTATAGCCCATGGTCTCGAACGGCATACTATAGCATGCCGTTTTCCATCATTTTTGAGGATTTGAAAAAAAGATGAAAATGACTCCGAGACCATGGGCTATAGCCCATCGTCTCGGAGTCATTTTCGTCTTTTTTTCAAATCCTCGTTTTTCATCATTTATGACCATGGGGATGGGCTATAGCCCATGGTCTCGAACGGCATACTATAGCATGCCGTTTTCCATCATTTTTGAGGATTTGAAAAAAAGACGAAAATCACTCCGAGTCGAGACCATGGGCTATAGCCCATCGTCTCGGAGTCATTTTCGTCTTTTTTTCAAATCCTTGTTTTTCATCATTTATGACCATGGCGATGGGCTATAGCCCATGGTCTCGAACGGCATACTATAGCATGCCGTTTTCCATCATTTTTGAGGATTTGAAAAAAAGACGAAAATCACTCCGAGACCATGGGCTATAGCCCATCGTCTCGGAGTCATTTTCGTCTTTTTTTCAAATCCTTGTTTTTCATAATTTATGACCATGGCATGGGCTATAGCCCATGGTCTCGAACGGCATACTATAGCATGCCGTTTTCCATCATTTTTGAGGATTTTAAAAAAAGACGAAAATCACTCCGAGACCATGGGCTATAGCCCATGAACTCGGAGTCATTTTCGTCTTTTTTTCAAATCCTTGTTTTTCATAATTTATGACCATGGCGATGGGCTATAGCCCATGGTCTCGAACGGCATACTATAGCATGCCGTTTTGCATCATTTTTGAGGATTTGAAAAAAAGACGAAAATCACTCCGAGACCATGGGCTATAGCCCATCGTCTCGGAGTCATTTTCTTTTTTTTTTCAAATCCTCGTTTTTCATCATTTATGACCATGGCGATGGGCTATAGCCCATGGTCTCGAACGGCATACTATAGCATGCCGTTTTTCATCATTTTTGAGGATTTGAAAAAAAGACGAAAATCACTCCGAGACCATGGGCTATAGCCCATCGTCTCGGAGTCATTTTCGTCTTTTTTTCAAATCCTTGTTTTTCATAATTTATGACCATGGCGATGGGCTATAGCCCATGGTCTCGAACGGCATACTATAGCATGCCGTTTTGCATCATTTTTGAGGATTTGAAAAAAAGACGAAAATCACTCTGAGACCATGGGCTATAGCCCATCGTCTCGGAGTCATTTTCTTTTTTTTTTCAAATCCTCGTTTTTCATCATTTATGACCATGGCGATGGGCTATAGCCCATGGTCTCGAACGGCATACTATAGCATGCCGTTTTCCATCATTTTTGAGGATTTGAAAAAAAGACGAAAATGACTCCGAGACCATGGGCTATAGCCCATCGTCTCGGAGTCATTTTCGTCTTTTTTTCAAATCCTCGTTTTTCATAATTTATGACCATGGCGATGGGCTATAGCCTATGGTCTCGAACGGCATACTATAGCATGCCGTTTTCCATCATTTTTGAGGATTTGAAAAAAAGACGAAAATCACTCCGAGACCATGGGCTATAGCCCATCGTCTCGGAGTCATTTTCGTCTTTTTTTCAAATCCTTGTTTTTCATAATTTATGACCATGGCGATGGGCTATAGCCCATGGTCTCGAACGGCATACTATAGCATGCCGTTTTGCATCATTTTTGAGGATTTTAAAAAAAGACGAAAATCACTCCGAGACCATGGGCTATAGCCCATGAACTCGGAGTCATTTTCGTCTTTTTTTCAAATCCTTGTTTTTCATAATTTATGACCATGGCGATGGGCTATAGCCCATGGTCTCGAACGGCATACTATAGCATGCCGTTTTGCATCATTTTTGAGGATTTGAAAAAAAGACGAAAATCACTCCGAGACCATGGGCTATAGCCCATCGTCTCGGAGTCATTTTCTTTTTTTTTTCAAATCCTCGTTTTTCATAATTTATGACCATGGCGATGGGCTATAGCCCATGGTCTCGAACGGCATACTATAGCATGCCGTTTTTCATCATTTTTGAGGATTTGAAAAAAAGACGAAAATCACTCCGAGACCATGGGCTATAGCCCATCGTCTCGGAGTCATTTTCGTCTTTTTTTCAAATCCTTGTTTTTCATAATTTATGACCATGGCGATGGGCTATAGCCCATGGTCTCGAACGGCATACTATAGCATGCCGTTTTGCATCATTTTTGAGGATTTGAAAAAAAGACGAAAATCACTCTGAGACCATGGGCTATAGCCCATCGTCTCGGAGTCATTTTCTTTTTTTTTTCAAATCCTCGTTTTTCATCATTTATGACCATGGCGATGGGCTATAGCCCATGGTCTCGAACGGCATACTATAGCATGCCGTTTTCCATCATTTTTGAGGATTTGAAAAAAAGACGAAAATGACTCCGAGACCATGGGCTATAGCCCATCGTCTCGGAGTCATTTTCGTCTTTTTTTCAAATCCTCGTTTTTCATAATTTATGACCATGGCGATGGGCTATAGCCTATGGTCTCGAACGGCATACTATAGCATGCCGTTTTCCATCATTTTTGAGGATTTGAAAAAAAGACGAAAATCACTCCGAGACCATGGGCTATAGCCCATCGTCTCGGAGTCATTTTCGTCTTTTTTTCAAATCCTTGTTTTTCATAATTTATGACCATGGCGATGGGCTATAGCCCATGGTCTCGAACGGCATACTATAGCATGCCGTTTTGCATCATTTTTGAGGATTTGAAATAAAGACGAAAATCACTCCGAGACCATGGGCTATAGCCCATCGTCTTGTAGTCATTTTCGTCTTTTTTTCAAATCCTCGTTTTTCATCATTTATGACCATGGGGATGGGCTATAGCCCATGGTCTCGAACGGCATACTATAGCATGCCGTTTTCCATCATTTTTGAGGATTTGAAAAAAAGACGAAAATCACTCCGAGTCGAGACCATGGGCTATAGCCCATCGTCTCGGAGTCATTTTCGTCTTTTTTTCAAATCCTTGTTTTTCATCATTTATGACCATGGCATGGGCTATAGCCCATGGTCTCGAACGGCATACTATAGCATGCCGTTTTCCATCATTTTTGAGGATTTGAAAAAAAGACGAAAATGACTCCGAGACCATGGGCTATAGCCCATCGTCTCGGAGTCATTTTCGTCTTTTTTTCAAATCCTCGTTTTTCATAATTTATGACCATGGCGATGGGCTATAGCCTATGGTCTCGAACGGCATACTATAGCATGCCGTTTTCCATCATTTTTGAGGATTTGAAAAAAAGACGAAAATCACTCCGAGACCATGGGCTATAGCCCATCGTCTCGGAGTCATTTTCGTCTTTTTTTCAAATCCTTGTTTTTCATAATTTATGACCATGGCGATGGGCTATAGCCCATGGTCTCGAACGGCATACTATAGCATGCCGTTTTCCATCATTTTTGAGGATTTGAAAAAAAGACGAAAATCACTCCGAGACCATGGGCTATAGCCCATCGTCTCGGAGTCATTTTCGTCTTTTTTTCAAATCCTTGTTTTTCATCATTTATGACCATGGCATGGGCTATAGCCCATGGTCTCGAACGGCATACTATAGCATGCCGTTTTCCATCATTTTTGAGGATTTGAAAAAAAGACGAAAATGACTCCGAGACCATGGGCTATAGCCCATCGTCTCGGAGTCATTTTCGTCTTTTTTTCAAATCCTCGTTTTTCATAATTTATGACCATGGCGATGGGCTATAGCCCATGGTCTCGAACGGCATACTATAGCATGCCGTTTTCCATCATTTTTGAGGATTTGAAAAAAAGACGAAAATCTCTCCGAGACCATGGGCTATAGCCCATCGTCTCGGAGTCATTTTCGTCTTTTTTTCAAATCCTTGTTTTTCATAATATATGACCATGGCGATGGGCTTTAGCCCATGGTCTCGAACGGCATACTATAGCATGCCGTTTTGCATCATCTTTGAGGATTTGAAAAAAAGACGAAAAATCACTCCGAGACCATGGGCTATAGCCCATCGTCTCGGAGTCATTTTCGTCTTTTTTTCAAATCCTTGTTTTTCATCATTTATGACCATGGCGATGGGCTATAGCCCATGGTCTCGAACGGCATACTATAGCATGCCGTTTTCCATCATTTTTGAGGATTTGAAAAAAAGACGAAAATCACTCCGAGACCATGGGCTATAGCCCATCGTCTCGGAGTCATTTTCGTCTTTTTTTCAAATCCTTGTTTTTCATCATTTATGACCATGGCATGGGCTATAGCCCATGGTCTCGAACGGCATACTATAGCATGCCGTTTTCCATCATTTTTGAGGATTTGAAAAAAAGACGAAAATGACTCCGAGACCATGGGCTATAGCCCATCGTCTCGGAGTCATTTTCGTCTTTTTTTCAAATCCTCGTTTTTCATAATTTATGACCATGGCGATGGGCTATAGCCTATGGTCTCGAACGGCATACTATAGCATGCCGTTTTCCATCATTTTTGAGGATTTGAAAAAAAGACGAAAATCACTCCGAGACCATGGGCTATAGCCCATCGTCTCGGAGTCATTTTCGTCTTTTTTTCAAATCCTCGTTTTTCATAATTTATGACCATGGCGATGGGCTATAGCCTATGGTCTCGAACGGCATACTATAGCATGCCGTTTTCCATCATTTTTGAGGATTTGAAAAAAAGACGAAAATCACTCCGAGACCATGGGCTATAGCCCATCGTCTCGGAGTCATTTTCGTCTTTTTTTCAAATCCTTGTTTTTCATAATATATGACCATGGCGATGGGCTTTAGCCCATGGTCTCGAACGGCATACTATAGCATGCCGTTTTGCATCATCTTTGAGGATTTGAAAAAAAGACGAAAAATCACTCCGAGACCATGGGCTATAGCCCATCGTCTCGGAGTCATTTTCGTCTTTTTTTCAAATCCTTGTTTTTCATCATTTATGACCATGGCGATGGGCTATAGCCCATGGTCTCGAACGGCATACTATAGCATGCCGTTTTCCATCATTTTTGAGGATTTGAAAAAAAGACGAAAATCACTCCGAGACCATGGGCTATAGCCCATCGTCTCGGAGTCATTTTCGTCTTTTTTTCAAATCCTTGTTTTTCATCATTTATGACCATGGCATGGGCTATAGCCCATGGTCTCGAACGGCATACTATAGCATGCCGTTTTCCATCATTTTTGAGGATTTGAAAAAAAGACGAAAATGACTCCGAGACCATGGGCTATAGCCCATCGTCTCGGAGTCATTTTCGTCTTTTTTTCAAATCCTCGTTTTTCATAATTTATGACCATGGCGATGGGCTATAGCCTATGGTCTCGAACGGCATACTATAGCATGCCGTTTTCCATCATTTTTGAGGATTTGAAAAAAAGACGAAAATCACTCCGAGACCATGGGCTATAGCCCATCGTCTCGGAGTCATTTTCGTCTTTTTTTCAAATCCTCGTTTTTCATAATTTATGACCATGGCGATGGGCTATAGCCTATGGTCTCGAACGGCATACTATAGCATGCCGTTTTCCATCATTTTTGAGGATTTGAAAAAAAGACGAAAATCACTCCGAGACCATGGGCTATAGCCCATCGTCTCGGAGTCATTTTCGTCTTTTTTTCAAATCCTTGTTTTTCATAATTTATGACCATGGCGATGGGCTATAGCCCATGGTCTCGAACGGCATACTATAGCATGCCGTTTTCCATCATTTTTGAGGATTTGAAAAAAAGACGAAAATCACTCCGAGACCATGGGCTATAGCCCATCGTCTCGGAGTCATTTTCGTCTTTTTTTCAAATCCTTGTTTTTCATCATTTATGACCATGGCATGGGCTATAGCCCATGGTCTCGAACGGCATACTATAGCATGCCGTTTTCCATCATTTTTGAGGATTTGAAAAAAAGACGAAAATGACTCCGAGACCATGGGCTATAGCCCATCGTCTCGGAGTCATTTTCGTCTTTTTTTCAAATCCTCGTTTTTCATAATTTATGACCATGGCGATGGGCTATAGCCCATGGTCTCGAACGGCATACTATAGCATGCCGTTTTCCATCATTTTTGAGGATTTGAAAAAAAGACGAAAATCTCTCCGAGACCATGGGCTATAGCCCATCGTCTCGGAGTCATTTTCGTCTTTTTTTCAAATCCTTGTTTTTCATAATATATGACCATGGCGATGGGCTTTAGCCCATGGTCTCGAACGGCATACTATAGCATGCCGTTTTGCATCATCTTTGAGGATTTGAAAAAAAGACGAAAAATCACTCCGAGACCATGGGCTATAGCCCATCGTCTCGGAGTCATTTTCGTCTTTTTTTCAAATCCTTGTTTTTCATCATTTATGACCATGGCGATGGGCTATAGCCCATGGTCTCGAACGGCATACTATAGCATGCCGTTTTCCATCATTTTTGAGGATTTGAAAAAAAGACGAAAATCACTCCGAGACCATGGGCTATAGCCCATCGTCTCGGAGTCATTTTCGTCTTTTTTTCAAATCCTTGTTTTTCATCATTTATGACCATGGCATGGGCTATAGCCCATGGTCTCGAACGGCATACTATAGCATGCCGTTTTCCATCATTTTTGAGGATTTGAAAAAAAGACGAAAATGACTCCGAGACCATGGGCTATAGCCCATCGTCTCGGAGTCATTTTCGTCTTTTTTTCAAATCCTCGTTTTTCATAATTTATGACCATGGCGATGGGCTATAGCCTATGGTCTCGAACGGCATACTATAGCATGCCGTTTTCCATCATTTTTGAGGATTTGAAAAAAAGACGAAAATCACTCCGAGACCATGGGCTATAGCCCATCGTCTCGGAGTCATTTTCGTCTTTTTTTCAAATCCTTGTTTTTCATAATTTATGACCATGGCGATGGGCTATAGCCCATGGTCTCGAACGGCATACTATAGCATGCCGTTTTGCATCATTTTTGAGGATTTGAAATAAAGACGAAAATCACTCCGAGACCATGGGCTATAGCCCATCGTCTCGTAGTCATTTTCGTCTTTTTTTCAAATCCTTGTTTTTCATCATTTATGGCCATGGCGATGGGCTATAGCCCATGGTCTCGAACGGCATGCTATAGTATTCCGTTTTGCATCATTTTTGAGGATTTGAAAAAAAGACGAAAATCACTCCGAGACCATGGGCTATAGCCCATCGTCTCGGAGTCATTTTCGTCTTTTTTTCAAATCCTCGTTTTTCATAATTTATGACCATGGCGATGGGCTATAGCCCATGGTCTCGAACGGCATACTATAGCATGCCGTTTTCCATCATTTTTGAGGATTTGAAAAAAAGATGAAAATGACTCCGAGACCATGGGCTATAGCCCATCGTCTCGGAGTCATTTTCGTCTTTTTTTCAAATCCTCGTTTTTCATCATTTATGACCATGGGGATGGGCTATAGCCCATGGTCTCGAACGGCATACTATAGCATGCCGTTTTCCATCATTTTTGAGGATTTGAAAAAAAGACGAAAATCACTCCGAGTCGAGACCATGGGCTATAGCCCATCGTCTCGGAGTCATTTTCGTCTTTTTTTCAAATCCTTGTTTTTCATCATTTATGACCATGGCGATGGGCTATAGCCCATGGTCTCGAACGGCATACTATAGCATGCCGTTTTCCATCATTTTTGAGGATTTTAAAAAAAGACGAAAATCACTCCGAGACCATGGGCTATAGCCCATGAACTCGGAGTCATTTTCGTCTTTTTTTCAAATCCTTGTTTTTCATAATTTATGACCATGGCGATGGGCTATAGCCCATGGTCTCGAACGGCATACTATAGCATGCCGTTTTGCATCATTTTTGAGGATTTGAAAAAAAGACGAAAATCACTCCGAGACCATGGGCTATAGCCCATCGTCTCGGAGTCATTTTCTTTTTTTTTTCAAATCCTCGTTTTTCATCATTTATGACCATGGCGATGGGCTATAGCCCATGGTCTCGAACGGCATACTATAGCATGCCGTTTTTCATCATTTTTGAGGATTTGAAAAAAAGACGAAAATCACTCCGAGACCATGGGCTATAGCCCATCGTCTCGGAGTCATTTTCGTCTTTTTTTCAAATCCTTGTTTTTCATAATTTATGACCATGGCGATGGGCTATAGCCCATGGTCTCGAACGGCATACTATAGCATGCCGTTTTCCATCATTTTTGAGGATTTGAAAAAAAGACGAAAATCACTCCGAGACCATGGGCTATAGCCCATCGTCTCGGAGTCATTTTCGTCTTTTTTTCAAATCCTTGTTTTTCATCATTTATGACCATGGCATGGGCTATAGCCCATGGTCTCGAACGGCATACTATAGCATGCCGTTTTCCATCATTTTTGAGGATTTGAAAAAAAGACGAAAATGACTCCGAGACCATGGGCTATAGCCCATCGTCTCGGAGTCATTTTCGTCTTTTTTTCAAATCCTCGTTTTTCATAATTTATGACCATGGCGATGGGCTATAGCCCATGGTCTCGAACGGCATACTATAGCATGCCGTTTTCCATCATTTTTGAGGATTTGAAAAAAAGACGAAAATCACTCCGAGACCATGGGCTATAGCCCATCGTCTCGGAGTCATTTTCGTCTTTTTTTCAAATCCTTGTTTTTCATCATTTATGACCATGGCGATGGGCTATAGCCCATGGTCTCGAACGGCATACTATAGCATGCCGTTTTGCATCATCTTTGAGGATTTGAAAAAAAGACAAAAAATCTCTCCGAGACCATGGGCTATAGCCCATCGTCTCGGAGTCATTTTCGTCTTTTTTTCAAATCCTTGTTTTTCATAATATATGACCATGGCGATGGGCTTTAGCCCATGGTCTCGAACGGCATACTATAGCATGCCGTTTTGCATCATCTTTGAGGATTTGAAAAAAAGACGAAAAATCACTCCGAGACCATGGGCTATAGCCCATCGTCTCGGAGTCATTTTCGTCTTTTTTTCAAATCCTTGTTTTTCATCATTTATGACCATGGCGATGGGCTATAGCCCATGGTCTCGAACGGCATACTATAGCATGCCGTTTTCCATCATTTTTGAGGATTTGAAAAAAAGACGAAAATCACTCCGAGACCATGGGCTATAGCCCATCGTCTCGGAGTCATTTTCGTCTTTTTTTCAAATCCTTGTTTTTCATCATTTATGACCATGGCATGGGCTATAGCCCATGGTCTCGAACGGCATACTATAGCATGCCGTTTTCCATCATTTTTGAGGATTTGAAAAAAAGACGAAAATGACTCCGAGACCATGGGCTATAGCCCATCGTCTCGGAGTCATTTTCGTCTTTTTTTCAAATCCTCGTTTTTCATAATTTATGACCATGGCGATGGGCTATAGCCTATGGTCTCGAACGGCATACTATAGCATGCCGTTTTCCATCATTTTTGAGGATTTGAAAAAAAGACGAAAATCACTCCGAGACCATGGGCTATAGCCCATCGTCTCGGAGTCATTTTCGTCTTTTTTTCAAATCCTTGTTTTTCATAATTTATGACCATGGCGATGGGCTATAGCCCATGGTCTCGAACGGCATACTATAGCATGCCGTTTTGCATCATTTTTGAGGATTTGAAATAAAGACGAAAATCACTCCGAGACCATGGGCTATAGCCCATCGTCTCGTAGTCATTTTCGTCTTTTTTTCAAATCCTTGTTTTTCATCATTTATGGCCATGGCGATGGGCTATAGCCCATGGTCTCGAACGGCATGCTATAGTATTCCGTTTTGCATCATTTTTGAGGATTTGAAAAAAAGACGAAAATCACTCCGAGACCATGGGCTATAGCCCATCGTCTCGGAGTCATTTTCGTCTTTTTTTCAAATCCTCGTTTTTCATAATTTATGACCATGGCGATGGGCTATAGCCCATGGTCTCGAACGGCATACTATAGCATGCCGTTTTCCATCATTTTTGAGGATTTGAAAAAAAGATGAAAATGACTCCGAGACCATGGGCTATAGCCCATCGTCTCGGAGTCATTTTCGTCTTTTTTTCAAATCCTCGTTTTTCATCATTTATGACCATGGGGATGGGCTATAGCCCATGGTCTCGAACGGCATACTATAGCATGCCGTTTTCCATCATTTTTGAGGATTTGAAAAAAAGACGAAAATCACTCCGAGTCGAGACCATGGGCTATAGCCCATCGTCTCGGAGTCATTTTCGTCTTTTTTTCAAATCCTTGTTTTTCATCATTTATGACCATGGCGATGGGCTATAGCCCATGGTCTCGAACGGCATACTATAGCATGCCGTTTTCCATCATTTTTGAGGATTTGAAAAAAAGACGAAAATCACTCCGAGACCATGGGCTATAGCCCATCGTCTCGGAGTCATTTTCGTCTTTTTTTCAAATCCTTGTTTTTCATCATTTATGACCATGGCATGGGCTATAGCCCATGGTCTCGAACGGCATACTATAGCATGCCGTTTTCCATCATTTTTGAGGATTTTAAAAAAAGACGAAAATCACTCCGAGACCATGGGCTATAGCCCATCGTCTCGGAGTCATTTTCGTCTTTTTTTCAAATCCTTGTTTTTCATAATTTATGACCATGGCGATGGGCTATAGCCCATGGTCTCGAACGGCATACTATAGCATGCCGTTTTGCATCATTTTTGAGGATTTGAAATAAAGACGAAAATCACTCCGAGACCATGGGCTATAGCCCATCGTCTCGTAGTCATTTTCGTCTTTTTTTCAAATCCTTGTTTTTCATCATTTATGGCCATGGCGATGGGCTATAGCCCATGGTCTCGAACGGCATGCTATAGTATTCCGTTTTGCATCATTTTTGAGGATTTGAAAAAAAGACGAAAATCACTCCGAGACCATGGGCTATAGCCCATCGTCTCGGAGTCATTTTCGTCTTTTTTTCAAATCCTCGTTTTTCATAATTTATGACCATGGCGATGGGCTATAGCCCATGGTCTCGAACGGCATACTATAGCATGCCGTTTTCCATCATTTTTGAGGATTTGAAAAAAAGATGAAAATGACTCCGAGACCATGGGCTATAGCCCATCGTCTCGGAGTCATTTTCGTCTTTTTTTCAAATCCTCGTTTTTCATCATTTATGACCATGGGGATGGGCTATAGCCCATGGTCTCGAACGGCATACTATAGCATGCCGTTTTCCATCATTTTTGAGGATTTGAAAAAAAGACGAAAATCACTCCGAGTCGAGACCATGGGCTATAGCCCATCGTCTCGGAGTCATTTTCGTCTTTTTTTCAAATCCTTGTTTTTCATCATTTATGACCATGGCGATGGGCTATAGCCCATGGTCTCGAACGGCATACTATAGCATGCCGTTTTCCATCATTTTTGAGGATTTGAAAAAAAGACGAAAATCACTCCGAGACCATGGGCTATAGCCCATCGTCTCGGAGTCATTTTCGTCTTTTTTTCAAATCCTTGTTTTTCATCATTTATGACCATGGCATGGGCTATAGCCCATGGTCTCGAACGGCATACTATAGCATGCCGTTTTCCATCATTTTTGAGGATTTTAAAAAAAGACGAAAATCACTCCGAGACCATGGGCTATAGCCCATGAACTCGGAGTCATTTTCGTCTTTTTTTCAAATCCTTGTTTTTCATAATTTATGACCATGGCGATGGGCTATAGCCCATGGTCTCGAACGGCATACTATAGCATGCCGTTTTGCATCATTTTTGAGGATTTGAAAAAAAGACGAAAATCACTCCGAGACCATGGGCTATAGCCCATCGTCTCGGAGTCATTTTCTTTTTTTTTTCAAATCCTCGTTTTTCATCATTTATGACCATGGCGATGGGCTATAGCCCATGGTCTCGAACGGCATACTATAGCATGCCGTTTTTCATCATTTTTGAGGATTTGAAAAAAAGACGAAAATCACTCCGAGACCATGGGCTATAGCCCATCGTCTCGGAGTCATTTTCGTCTTTTTTTCAAATCCTTGTTTTTCATAATTTATGACCATGGCGATGGGCTATAGCCCATGGTCTCGAACGGCATACTATAGCATGCCGTTTTCCATCATTTTTGAGGATTTGAAAAAAAGACGAAAATCACTCCGAGACCATGGGCTATAGCCCATCGTCTCGGAGTCATTTTCGTCTTTTTTTCAAATCCTTGTTTTTCATCATTTATGACCATGGCATGGGCTATAGCCCATGGTCTCGAACGGCATACTATAGCATGCCGTTTTCCATCATTTTTGAGGATTTGAAAAAAAGACGAAAATGACTCCGAGACCATGGGCTATAGCCCATCGTCTCGGAGTCATTTTCGTCTTTTTTTCAAATCCTCGTTTTTCATAATTTATGACCATGGCGATGGGCTATAGCCCATGGTCTCGAACGGCATACTATAGCATGCCGTTTTCCATCATTTTTGAGGATTTGAAAAAAAGACGAAAATCACTCCGAGACCATGGGCTATAGCCCATCGTCTCGGAGTCATTTTCGTCTTTTTTTCAAATCCTTGTTTTTCATCATTTATGACCATGGCGATGGGCTATAGCCCATGGTCTCGAACGGCATACTATAGCATGCCGTTTTGCATCATCTTTGAGGATTTGAAAAAAAGACAAAAAATCTCTCCGAGACCATGGGCTATAGCCCATCGTCTCGGAGTCATTTTCGTCTTTTTTTCAAATCCTTGTTTTTCATCATTTATGACCATGGCGATGGGCTATAGCCCATGGTCTCGAACGGCATACTATAGCATGCCGTTTTCCATCATTTTTGAGGATTTGAAAAAAAGACGAAAATCACTCCGAGACCATGGGCTATAGCCCATCGTCTCGGAGTCATTTTCGTCTTTTTTTCAAATCCTTGTTTTTCATCATTTATGACCATGGCATGGGCTATAGCCCATGGTCTCGAACGGCATACTATAGCATGCCGTTTTCCATCATTTTTGAGGATTTGAAAAAAAGACGAAAATGACTCCGAGACCATGGGCTATAGCCCATCGTCTCGGAGTCATTTTCGTCTTTTTTTCAAATCCTCGTTTTTCATAATTTATGACCATGGCGATGGGCTATAGCCTATGGTCTCGAACGGCATACTATAGCATGCCGTTTTCCATCATTTTTGAGGATTTGAAAAAAAGACGAAAATCACTCCGAGACCATGGGCTATAGCCCATCGTCTCGGAGTCATTTTCGTCTTTTTTTCAAATCCTTGTTTTTCATAATTTATGACCATGGCGATGGGCTATAGCCCATGGTCTCGAACGGCATACTATAGCATGCCGTTTTGCATCATTTTTGAGGATTTGAAATAAAGACGAAAATCACTCCGAGACCATGGGCTATAGCCCATCGTCTCGTAGTCATTTTCGTCTTTTTTTCAAATCCTTGTTTTTCATCATTTATGGCCATGGCGATGGGCTATAGCCCATGGTCTCGAACGGCATGCTATAGTATTCCGTTTTGCATCATTTTTGAGGATTTGAAAAAAAGACGAAAATCACTCCGAGACCATGGGCTATAGCCCATCGTCTCGGAGTCATTTTCGTCTTTTTTTCAAATCCTCGTTTTTCATAATTTATGACCATGGCGATGGGCTATAGCCCATGGTCTCGAACGGCATACTATAGCATGCCGTTTTCCATCATTTTTGAGGATTTGAAAAAAAGATGAAAATGACTCCGAGACCATGGGCTATAGCCCATCGTCTCGGAGTCATTTTCGTCTTTTTTTCAAATCCTCGTTTTTCATCATTTATGACCATGGGGATGGGCTATAGCCCATGGTCTCGAACGGCATACTATAGCATGCCGTTTTCCATCATTTTTGAGGATTTGAAAAAAAGACGAAAATCACTCCGAGTCGAGACCATGGGCTATAGCCCATCGTCTCGGAGTCATTTTTGTCTTTTTTTCAAATCCTTGTTTTTCATCATTTATGACCATGGCGATGGGCTATAGCCCATGGTCTCGAACGGCATACTATAGCATGCCGTTTTCCATCATTTTTGAGGATTTGAAAAAAAGACGAAAATCACTCCGAGACCATGGGCTATAGCCCATCGTCTCGGAGTCATTTTCGTCTTTTTTTCAAATCCTTGTTTTTCATCATTTATGACCATGGCATGGGCTATAGCCCATGGTCTCGAACGGCATACTATAGCATGCCGTTTTCCATCATTTTTGAGGATTTTAAAAAAAGACGAAAATCACTCCGAGACCATGGGCTATAGCCCATCGTCTCGGAGTCATTTTCTTTTTTTTTTCAAATCCTCGTTTTTCATCATTTATGACCATGGCGATGGGCTATAGCCCATGGTCTCGAACGGCATACTATAGCATGCCGTTTTTCATCATTTTTGAGGATTTGAAAAAAAGACGAAAATCACTCCGAGACCATGGGCTATAGCCCATCGTCTCGGAGTCATTTTCGTCTTTTTTTCAAATCCTTGTTTTTCATAATTTATGACCATGGCGATGGGCTATAGCCCATGGTCTCGAACGGCATACTATAGCATGCCGTTTTGCATCATTTTTGAGGATTTGAAAAAAAGACGAAAATCACTCTGAGACCATGGGCTATAGCCCATCGTCTCGGAGTCATTTTCTTTTTTTTTTCAAATCCTCGTTTTTCATCATTTATGACCATGGCGATGGGCTATAGCCCATGGTCTCGAACGGCATACTATAGCATGCCGTTTTCCATCATTTTTGAGGATTTGAAAAAAAGACGAAAATGACTCCGAGACCATGGGCTATAGCCCATCGTCTCGGAGTCATTTTCGTCTTTTTTTCAAATCCTCGTTTTTCATAATTTATGACCATGGCGATGGGCTATAGCCTATGGTCTCGAACGGCATACTATAGCATGCCGTTTTCCATCATTTTTGAGGATTTGAAAAAAAGACGAAAATCACTCCGAGACCATGGGCTATAGCCCATCGTCTCGGAGTCATTTTCGTCTTTTTTTCAAATCCTTGTTTTTCATAATTTATGACCATGGCGATGGGCTATAGCCCATGGTCTCGAACGGCATACTATAGCATGCCGTTTTGCATCATTTTTGAGGATTTGAAATAAAGACGAAAATCACTCCGAGACCATGGGCTATAGCCCATCGTCTCGTAGTCATTTTCGTCTTTTTTTCAAATCCTCGTTTTTCATCATTTATGACCATGGGGATGGGCTATAGCCCATGGTCTCGAACGGCATACTATAGCATGCCGTTTTCCATCATTTTTGAGGATTTGAAAAAAAGACGAAAATCACTCCGAGTCGAGACCATGGGCTATAGCCCATCGTCTCGGAGTCATTTTCGTCTTTTTTTCAAATCCTTGTTTTTCATCATTTATGACCATGGCGATGGGCTATAGCCCATGGTCTCGAACGGCATACTATAGCATGCCGTTTTCCATCATTTTTGAGGATTTGAAAAAAAGACGAAAATCACTCCGAGACCATGGGCTATAGCCCATCGTCTCGGAGTCATTTTCGTCTTTTTTTCAAATCCTTGTTTTTCATCATTTATGACCATGGCATGGGGTATAGCCCATGGTCTCGAACGGCATACTATAGCATGCCGTTTTCCATCATTTTTGAGGATTTGAAAAAAAGACGAAAATCACTCCGAGACCATGGGCTATAGCCCATCGTCTCGTAGTCATTTTCGCCTTTTTTTCAAATCCTTGTTTTTCATCATTTATGGCCATGGCGATGGGCTATAGCCCATGGTCTCGAACGGCATGCTATAGTATTCCGTTTTGCATCATTTTTGAGGATTTGAAAAAAAGACGACAATCACTCCGAGACCATGGGCTATAGCCCATCGTCTCGGAGTAATTTTCGTCTTTTTTTCAAATCCTTGTTTTTCATCATTTATGACCATGGCGATGGGCTATAGCCCATGGTCTCGAACGGCATGCTATAGTATTCCGTTTTGCATAATTTTTGAGGATTTGAAAAAAAGACGAAAAATCACTCCGAGACGATGGGCTATAGCCCATGGTCTCGGAGTGATTTTTCGTCTTTTTTTCAAATCCTTGTTTTTCATCATTTATGACCATGGCGATGGGCTATAGCCCATGGTCTCGAACGGCATGCTATAGTATTCCGTTTTGCATCATCTTTGAGGATTTGAAAAAAAGACAAAAAATCTCTCCGAGACCATGGGCTATAGCCCATCGTCTCGGAGTCATTTTCGTCTTTTTTTCAAATCCTTGTTTTTCATAATATATGACCATGGCGATGGGCTTTAGCCCATGGTCTCGAACGGCATACTATAGCATGCCGTTTTGCATCATCTTTGAGGATTTGAAAAAAAGACGAAAAATCACTCCGAGACCATGGGCTATAGCCCATCGTCTCGGAGTCATTTTCGTCTTTTTTTCAAATCCTTGTTTTTCATAATTTATGACCATGGCGATGGGCTATAGCCCATGGTCTCGAACGGCATACTATAGCATGCCGTTTTGCATCATCTTTGAGGATTTGAAAAAAAGACAAAAAATCTCTCCGAGACCATGGGCTATAGCCCATCGTCTCGGAGTCATTTTCGTCTTTTTTTTCAAATCCTTGTTTTTCATCATTTATGACCATGGCGATGGGCTATAAGCCCATGGTCTCGAACGGCATAATATAGCATGCCGTTTTGCCACATTTTTGAGGATTTGAAAAAAAGACGAAAATCACTCCGAGACCATGGGCTATAGCCCATCGTCTCGGAGTCATTTTCGTCTTTTTTTCAAATCCTCGTTTTTCATCATTTATGACCATGGCGATGGGCTATAGCCCATGGTCTCGAACGGCATACTATAGCATGCCGTTTTCCATCATTTTTGAGGATTTGAAAAAAAGACGAAAATGACTCCGAGACCATGGGCTATATATAGCCCATCGTCTCGGAGTCATTTTCGTCTTTTTTTCAAATCCTCGTTTTTCATCATTTATGACCATGACGATGGGCTATAGCCCATGGTCTCGAACGGCATACTATAGCATGCCGTTTTCCATCATTTTTGAGGATTTGAAAAAAAGACGAAAATCTCTCCGAGACCATGGGCTATAGCCCATCGTCTCGGAGTCATTTTCTTTTTTTTTTCAAATCCTCGTTTTTCATCATTTATGACCATGGCGATGGGCTATAGCCCATGGTCTCGAACGGCATACTATAGCATGCCGTTTTCCATCATTTTTGAGGATTTGAAAAAAAGACGAAAATGACTCCGAGACCATGGGCTATAGCCCATCGTCTCGGAGTCATTTTCGTCTTTTTTTCAAATCCTCGTTTTTCATAATTTATGACCATGGCGATGGGCTATAGCCTATGGTCTCGAACGGCATACTATAGCATGCCGTTTTCCATCATTTTTGAGGATTTGAAAAAAAGACAAAAATCACTCCGAGACCATGGGCTATAGCCCATCGTCTCGGAGTCATTTTCGTCTTTTTTTCAAATCCTTGTTTTTCATAATTTATGACCATGGCGATGGGCTATAGCCCATGGTCTCGAACGGCATACTATAGCATGCCGTTTTGCATCATTTTTGAGGATTTGAAATAAAGACGAAAATCACTCCGAGACCATGGGCTATAGCCCATCGTCTCGTAGTCATTTTCGTCTTTTTTTCAAATCCTTGTTTTTCATCATTTATGGCCATGGCGATGGGCTATAGCCCATGGTCTCGAACGGCATGCTATAGTATTCCGTTTTGCATCATTTTTGAGGATTTGAAAAAAAGACGACAATCACTCCGAGACCATGGGCTATAGCCCATCGTCTCGGAGTCATTTTCGTCTTTTTTTCAAATCCTTGTTTTTCATCATTTATGACCATGGCGATGGGCTATAGCCCATGGTCTCGAACGGCATGCTATAGTATTCCGTTTTGCATAATTTTTGAGGATTTGAAAAAAAGACGAAAAATCACTCCGAGACCATGGGCTATAGCCCATCGTCTCGGAGTCATTTTCGTCTTTTTTTCAAATCCTTGTTTTTCATCATTTATGACCATGGCGATGGGCTATAGCCCATGGTCTCGAACGGCATGCTATAGTATTCCGTTTTGCATAATTTTTGAGGATTTGAAAAAAAGACGAAAATCACTCCGAGACCATGGGCTTTAGCCCATCGTCTCGGAGTAATCTTCGTCTTTTTTTCAAATCCTCGTTTTTCATCATTTATGACCATGGCGATGGGCTATAGCCCATGGTCTCGAACGGCATACTATAGCATGCCGTTTTCCATCATTTTTGAGGATTTGAAAAAAAGACGAAAATCACTCCGAGTCGAGACCATGGGCTATAATAGCCCATCGTCTCGGAGTCATTTTCGTCTTTTTTTCAAATCCTTGTTTTTCATCATTTATGACCATGGCGATGGGCTATAGCCCATGGTCTCGAACGGCATACTATAGTATGCCGTTTTCCATCATTTTTGAGGATTTGAAAAAAAGACGAAAATCACTCCGAGACCATGGGCTATAGCCCATCGTCTCGGAGTAATTTTCGTCTTTTTTTTCAAATCCTTGTTTTTCATCATTTATGACCATGGCGATGGGCTATAGCCCATGGTCTCGAACGGCATACTATAGCATGCCGTTTTGCCACATTTTTGAGGATTTGAAAAAAATACGAAAATCACTCCGAGACCATGGGCTATAGCCCATCGTCTCGAAGTCATTTTCGTCTTTTTTTCAAATCCTCGTTTTTCATCATTTATGACCATGGCGATGGGCTATAGCCCATGGTCTCGAACGGCATACTATAGCATGCCGTTTTCCATCATTTTTGAGGATTTGAAAAAAAGACGAAAATGACTCCGAGACCATGGGCTATATATAGCCCATCGTCTCGGAGTCATTTTCGTCTTTTTTTCAAATCCTCGTTTTTCATCATTTATGACCATGACGATGGGCTATAGCCCATGGTCTCGAACGGCATACTATAGCATGCCGTTTTCCATCATTTTTGAGGATTTGAAAAAAATACGAAAATCTCTCCGAGACCATGGGCCCCACCCACCCCTTTCTCCGTTTCTTTTCCCTTTTTACCTCCTTTATGATGGATTCCCGTTCTGTTCTTTGGCTTTATAGAAGTGTATATTTGTACGTCTCTAAATGTTTTGATGAATTGAACAAGGTGGACCCTCTTGTAAACAAGTGTAATGCTTTATTGGGTCGTCCACTCACAGTTAACAGTCTTTGTATTGAGTCGTGCTTGAATTGTACTGTAATTCTGCAAACTAAGTTAATACATTTCAATCAATCAATCAATCAATCAATCAATCAATCAATCAATCAATCAATACCTAATAAATTAAATCAAAGCATGATTATGTCTTCTATACTACTATACATATACACCGTTTGCCAGATGTATCACTACTTTATTGAAATGTTCCCTAATGTGGTTTGAACATAATAGTGCCAATTTATGTATTTATTGCTGTTTCTCACCATCCACAAGGGGGCAACAAAATGCTGATTTGAATTATAAATGTCTAGGACTCTAGGTAAACCATTCAGATTATGCATGCCTGTTTAGTCTTGCAAGACCTTGTAAATTCTACTATAAACCTGACACTTCAGTGTCACTCTTTAATGGATAAAATACAAAAAGCTCAAGATCTTATTTCCATTGTGGTAACTTAAAGCAGAGCTGGCCTGTTTTCTGTGATGTTTGGTGTTCAAATTCAATGATAATGTCATATGTGCCCTGTAGCCTGTACTGAATAAGACTTTTTATTGACAAGAGAAAGGCTCGGGTTCTTAAACTGGTAGCGACCGGAGCTTTAGGAGGTCGTAGGGCCTACCTTGTGACAATAATCTCTTGAAGGATGAGCGGTAAGAATAAATAAGAATAATATGGCACCGCACATTAGCGGCTAGACTTTGATGTAGTAGCCGAGCCTAGCCCACTATTCTTCAATCAAGACAAATAGGAACAAAGTCCAATAAAAAAATAGACTCGTGGGCGGAGTCTGGAGAACACTCAGTCAGTCGATATTATATCTCTATATACAGTAGTCGACCTATCTATGGGGGCTTGGCATGGGGGCTTGGCCATGGTACTCTTACTCTAGATAGATCCCATTGCCCGGAGCGACGGATGCGCAGGGATTGGCTATAGTAGGTTGTCAGGCAACCGATTATTTTAATTTCACACAAAGTGGTACGTGGCGTGTGCGTGCGTGCTGCGTATGTGCGTGCGTGCGTGCGTGTGTGTGTGTGTGTGAGACGTGTGTGTTAGACAATCAGTATAGGCCTACCATACACCAATCACAGTATCCACAAAAGTATACTTTGCTTTGTTGATTGTTGATTGTTTGTTGATTTAAGCAGACTGACAGGTCACAGAGTGTAGAGTAAGCCTAGGGCTGAGGCAGAGGCTGGAAATTGCACAGGTGAAAGGAGTTGGCCTCATTAGGCCCACTGGCAGAGCCTGGCCCAGGTGAAAGGAGTTGGCCTCATTAGGCCTAGCCTGGTTAATAAACCAGACCGAATCAGCCGTTGGCAAAAAAAATTTGCCTACCAGCGGATTACGGTCTGGCGAGGCTCAGTAGCACGCCTCTTTCCTACAACCGAGAACAGGTCGGACCAATCGGGACACGGTATGCAATATGGGCGGGCTTTGGTACAGTGACGTTCAATGCTTGAGACTTTTGACTGACAGTAGCTCTGACCAATTGCGTCAAAGAGAAAATGTTTGAACCCGCCCCCCGGGAAATGAAATCCAAGTGGAGCCAGCCCAGACTAATATACCGCGACAGTGTTGTGTGATATTAGTCTGGCTTATTAGCCAGGCTACATTAGGCCCACTGGCAGAGCCTGGCCCAGGTGAAAGGAGTTGGCCTCATTAGGCCCACTGGCAGAGCCTGACCAGAGCCTTTTGTGGTGGTTCTGGAGAACCGTAGGTCCGACCAACTCGATACCTGGCACTGCACTCCCTGTGGGGGTGTGGAACGTGTGTGTCGAATGTGAAGTCGGTGGGTCAAACGGTTCTCGAGTTACGTGCATTACAACCGTACACACACGTACGCACGCAGAGACGTGGCGCATTTATAGTAGGATGAAGGGACAGGCATTCAGGTGAAAGGTGCAGAATCTAGATGCCTTTCAGGGTAGTTTACTGCTGTTATTTCACCTTATGATGCCTGCAGCCTGACAGACCTGCTGACTGTCTGCCTGTCACAGTCAGTAAATATTATGTTGAATTATGCAAAAACGAATGTTACTGGATAACATTATGTAAACATGAGTGCATATAATTTCAAGTACTGTACTTGGAATGGAATTTCCAGAACAATGGAGGGGAGTAAGCCATTCATTATCCATGCATAATTTTAATTTGACCAACAACAAACGAACGGGTTCTAACTGGTTCTAAATGTTCTCCTTTGACAAACAATGTTCTAATATGAGAAATAAGGTAAAATAAACATGAAATAAACACGGGGCGAGATATCCGTGCGTTGGGGCGAGATATCCACGCTGCGGGGTGAGCTGTCCACACTATGGGGGCGGGCTCTCCACGGCTCGGGGCGAGCCGTCATCACTTTTCGAAATTCTGTGGCGAGCCGTCTTCACCTTTCGAAATTCTGTGGCGAGCCGTCTTCACTTTTCGCGAGGGCGAGTTGGAAAAGGGGCGAGTCGACCTGGTACCGTCAGTGCCAGCTTGAATTTCAGTCACATGGCACATTGTTGTTTCGCCACGGCCCAGGGGCTCTTCAGGGAAGAGCCAGTACAGTACAGTACAGTACAGTACAGTACAGTACAGTACAGTACAGTACAGTACAGTACAGTACAGTACAGTACAGTACAGTACAGTACAACTGCCGGTGCATGACACTGACAGTGTGATTACTAGGTTATGAGTCTGCCCAAAAAGCCAGGCTACCAGAGGTAGGGTAAACATGAACAGTCAATCAGTATGGACCACTCTGTGACTCCTGTCTGTCTGTCTGTCTGTCTGTCTGTCTGTCTGTCTGTCTGTCTGTCTGTCTGTCTGTCTGTCTGTCTGTCTGTCTGTCTGTCTGTCTGTCTGTCTGTGTGTGTGTGTGTGTGTGTGTGTGTGTGTGTGTGTGTGTGTGTGTGTGTGTGTGTGTGTGTGTGTGTGTGTGTGTGTGTGTGTGTGTGTCATAAATAAGGAGGAATAATAAAGTGATGATGAGTAAAATATTTTTTGCAAATAAAATTATAAAACCAGTCAAGTCAGATATCCTCAGCTGAGTTAGCCTAGAAGGTTATATGATCGATATCGCAACTCTGATTTACCACGTACACATCCTGTATTTATTTTCATTTAAATATGTAGCCTACAGCACAGGTATTATGTATGTTAAATCATGCTGTCAATCACAAGCGGTTGCCAGTGACAGCCAACTAACCAATCACACTCCTCCGCTCGTCCTTTCCGCCTATGGGATATTGACTATATTTTGACACCAGGCCGACCGCGACCGCGACCCAGTGTGTGCGTTGCGTTCAGCGGCGAGCTAGCGGAGCGGACAGCAGCCAGCCAGGGTCAGGGAAGAGAGAGGGACAACCCGAGAGAGCAGCACCATGACAGCACTCAACAACACGTACGACGTGATAGTGGTCGGGGGAGGAATATCAGGTAGGTACATTTGCAAAACACCTTTTATATATATTTTTTGTATTTTATTTTAACATCTAAGTCCCAAAGGTCTATTCTCCGAGATAGCGAATAATTAAAAATAAATAAACTTAAATTAGGGCTGCATGGTTGTCTCTAAACAATTAAATGCTTCACAGAGGGGCTGAGGGGAATTAGTGTGTGCATGAGGATACTGGCAAAACCCAGCCAGTGCTGCTGCTACAGTGAGCACTATCAGTCTGGTGGTCTTTATAATGTAGGTGACAATGACAACTGTTGCCCTGCATGTATCCACGACATTTGCAAATGATACACATACGCTCTGTGTATCATTTTCGCGCTACAATGTTACCAAAACAGACGGCTAGGCTTCTGTTTGAAATGGAAGAGGTTTGTTTTTGCTATGTCCAAGTGGAGACTAAATAAGACTTTTAGCCTACTTAACGAATAACGAAGGAGGCTTTTGCCTTCCTTCCCCAGAATCCCCACACTGTAATGTACAGTAGTTCATCTGTGTTTGCATTGATTGCACGTCCCTTCCGTGAAACCATATCTCACGAGTAGCCTGTAACTATACTCACGAGTGTCATATCAGTGCAACATCTGACTTGTCAGGTGATAAATACAATTATATTTGTCGCACTCTCACCTGTAGGTGCACTGATGTTGACCTCATTACATACTCACGAGTGTCAGTGTAACATTTGACTTGTCAGGTGATACATTTATTTGTCGCACCTGGCTGTAGTAGGTTAGTTATACACAATAGTGTATTGTCACAATAGTGGGTGCATTAGTCTTTCATTTATTACTTATTGTTTACCTATCATGCATGGTCATATTTCCTTCAATCACAAATTGACTGCACAGAAAAAACAGATGGACACATTAGAAGGTAAACCTCAATGACCATTTGAATGCTACCTCCTGGTTGCTATAGGAACGGAAAAGGTGAAAGCATGTTGGTTAAATCGCTTCCTGGTCAGAGGCAAGTATAGCATTCCTGGAAAGGGACAAGTAAACTGACTGAGCACAACGATGAGGAAAACTTGTCTGACCTTTGTACCCAATTGAAGACCGTTTATATTGTTGCTGTATTTTGCAAGACTAATGGAGATCTCTGTCTACCAATCATCTGTGTGCAAGAATTCTGAACTGAACTGCCTATCTGAGTGGATCAGATTTGGAATTTGGGTGTTAAAACTAGTATTTGATTAATCAAACTTATATTTCCTACATAATGTTACATAATGTTTTCTGAGATAATACATTTTTGGGCCCTGGTTGGGGACGTCAAAATGCAAGGTTCTTGCTAGCCTAGAACGGTCTGCATTCCAAGTTCTTAACTCTTAACACAACAAACAAAGTCTCTAGTTGAGTGAAGCGTTTAGTGACTGACTTGTGTCTCGAGTACTGACTTATAGACTAGGCTATTTGTAAAGAATATATGGTAAATTTTTTAAAGAACACATATCAACGATAAGAGGATAATAAGTAAATCCCTTGCCAAGTGATGGGGTAAAGAGTACATGAACTAAATACATACTTCAGATAGGAAACACTCGCGTCAAAGTAGATTTACCATTTATTGCAACAAATGGAATACAGTTAAACTTGGCGTTAAATGCTTCGCGATCTGGGAGATATTATCCGAATTTTGTCGAAGCAGCATGCTAAGCATGAAACATACAACTTAAATGCATTTTAACATTAAAGCCATAGATTGAAATGGAAGTGTGACGTAATGACCAACTGAGATGTGAATGAGGAATAGGAAGCTATAGGCTGATTCATACAATCAGCTGACTGACAGCTGAATATAGCTTGAGGCATTCAGACTAACGTGCCCCTTATATGAACTATAATACTAAGTACATAAAATACTAAGGAGTCAGTCAGGTTTGCACCTTTCCTGTGGCAGTGGTACCTATAGTTAGACCAAAGACGACTGCAAAGATTACAGTGAAGTTGCAGTCTGGTGAGAAAGAAAAGTCACTGTATGCCTAGTATAGCCTTTTCTTTAGCCTGACCCTTTAATATTCCAGTGTCCACATAGACAATTTGGCTACCAGTATGATGCTTTTTATATAGGGACAGGCATTCAGGTGAAAGGTGCAGAGTCTAGATGTCTTTCAGGGTATAGTTTACTGCTGTTATTTCACCTTATGATGCCTGACAGCGGTTGAACTCCTGGAACACTGCCCCAAGACAGACCTTCTGGCTGTCCTGATAACACGTCTCACCCCTGCCACACCGTCCTGTGCCCTGCCACTGTCACTTTTTCCTCGCGTGTCACATTAGGACGTTGTAATTACACCATTTGACCAAACGGGTGCCCTTTACTGGGTGACAATGAGGTCCACATATTACATTTATTGTCCAATCAAATGACAGATGAAAAACAAGGATGAGGATGGTCTATCTCTCCTTTTCTTTCTCTGTTACTCTGTAACTTTCTCTGTTACTCTGTATCTCTCTCTCTCTCTTATATATATATATATCTCTCTCTTCTGCAGAGAGATGTTGCTCTATTCTTATTTGCTAATGTAATTGTCAACTCAGCCAGTCACCAGCCAGTAGGGCTGCCATGGCCTTAAGGGCGAGCCACCACTTTCCCAGAACACTAAACACATCTGACAGCCTGTTACCAAACACCAGCAGGGAAGAAGGAGGGATGCTGAAGGAGGAGGGGGTAGAGAAAAAAATCACACCCGTGTGAACTGAGTGGTGTAAGGTCTTATATAGCCTGTCTGACGTAATGAAATCATGTCTGACGTAATGAAATCACACCCGGGTGAACAGGGTGAACATAGCAACCATGCTCATTTTTTCTGCACATAAAACCCTGTTCACCTGGGTGAACATAGCAACCATGCTCATTTTTTCTGCACTAACAAAGCCAGTTGTAGGAGTGGTTTACACCACTCAAAAAAGGGAGAAGAGTACAAAACCAGATATAACTAGAAAAAGTGCCCTTCTGGGCACAGGTCTCCACCAGGAGGATAGGACTGTGTGAGATGTTTGGCAAAATGTTTAGGAGTAATATAAACATGTTTGCCTTTGATGGCAATTGGATGATTTGAGGCATTGTTCCAAAAATGTGTTTTGCAAAAATCAACCTGTTGGTGGCGCTATAACAGGCCAATGTGAAAAGGGTGGGATATATTCCTCAGCCTAGTAAGAAAATGTGTGAAAGATTTCACGTAAATTGCATGCTGCGTTCATGATTTGAGGCTTTTGTTCAAAACGGGGCAATCTTGCAAACTGTGAAAGCCAATTATAGCCAATTAGGATGGAATATGAAATATCGGACAGATCCGACTTGAGCACATGACCATAGAGATACTGTGTAACGATTTGTGAGATTTTTGGACAGAATCTGGAGGAGTAATATCAAAAAATGTGTTTTACAAAAGTCGGCCTCCTGGTGGCGCTATAAAAGGCAGATGCGGAAAATGCAGGTCAAAGGTTTGTCCTTGGCCTCTAGGGAGTGTGCATGCAACATTTCACGCAGATCGGTGCAGTTTTAGGTAAAAAATTAGAAAAGCTGCCTCATGGTGGCGCTATAACAGGCCGTTCTGGAAAATGCGGGGCAGAGGTTCATCGTTGGCATCCAGGGAGTGTGTGTGCAAAGTTTGGCATCGACCGGGTTAACGGTGTCGGAGATTAGCTGGTAACGGACGGACGGAAGGACGGACACACACACGGACGGACGGACGGACACACACACGGACGGAGTGCAAAACATACTCTCTCCCCATGCCTTCGGCCTGGTGGAGACAATAAGAAGTGGAACGGCAGTGCAGGAGAAAACAGCCATGGAAACTCTTCAGAGAAGGGAAGAGATTATAAGGCTAAGAATAATAACAAACACAAGTAAGGGACTGGTAGGGAGGTTAGACTCCAATCACTTAATTTGTAGGAACACACACACACACACACACACACACACACACACACACACACACACACACACACAATCGTTGTTTGTCATACATTTCCCCCTTTCCTTGGTGCAGAGATAAACTGCAAAACACATTAGTTGAATTTAAAAAGGAAGGCTTGGTTGCAACTCTTGTTGAATGTTGAATATTACCATGCTTGATCCCTCTGGCCTGATGAAGATCTGAGAGGGATCGGAAAGTGGTTATGTTTAAATAAGCATTCCACAAGAGTTGAAGTTGAAGGAGTTGGCCTCCATTTTGAACTGAACACTCAGAAACACACTTTTACTGGTGGAAAAGTAATTCTATATGGCAAAATCCTGAATGTTAGTTAACTCAGAGTTAAATGAACACCTAGAATTCTACAGTGTACAGATGTATATGCGATTGTGCAACACAGTTCACATCAATCCACCGTAACAGCAGGGGATGATTGAGGGTACTACTTGGCTGCACTCACTGGGTAACTGGTCTATAAACACAGCTGGATTCCGCCTCTCCAAAGACCTTCACCCAGTTGAAATCTGTATTAAAGTTAAATGACTATGTAATTACAACATGCTCAATAGAAACTGCAGGTCGGCACGGCTGAATGCATTTTCCAACACGTCGACTTTGCCAATTCACCATTTTTGTGTTTCCTCTAGCAGAGGGAAAGTGAGACCAGATTTTTGGACCAGCACAGTGTGTAAAAAGCATGTTTGCAGAGGGGAGGAAACAGTAATAGATTACAGTATACATGCACCGGGTAATATAACATTTGGAAATGGTTTATAGCCATTTACTTTGTCCCATGGCTAGATATAAAAGTATTCTAACATCAGCTACGATAGACCTGGTTAAATGTTTTCAGTCATTGAGTTGAACAATGAATGCTCCAACATTTGACCTGGAAACTCAGGTGAAGCCATTGAGTTCTGTGTACACACTCTCACCTCTCTGCCACAAGGGAAGGTGAACTCCGCCTCATTGGGGATGTTCTGGCAGCCAGCCTAATTACCACCACCAGTCCAGGCAGCGATCCTGAAATAGAGCTTTCTCTGCCCAGCTGTTTAAACAAGAAAAACTACCCGCTTAATGTTATCATATACTCATAACTCATTAGATGTGTTTGTTTGAGTTTTCTGCATGCATGCATTATATGTGTGTCTACTCTCTATGTATAGATGTCGATGACTGGGTTTGTGTCTTTGTGCATGTTAACTGGAGCTGTGAGAAATGTCAGATTATATTCAGCTGTCATAATACTCATACTCCTAATATTGGTTTGCTTGAAAGGCACAGGTAGCAGGTAGATGTGTGCACAACTGGCATGATAAAGGCTTCATTGCTGTCTGTGTGGGATGTGTTTTGATTTGAAACAGGTGTTAGGTGATAACCGTTGGTTCTGTTTATCTCTGCACCGTGCCAACTAGCCTGTCCATCAAAGTGCACTTTGTACAGTAACAGTCATATAAGCATAGATCCTGTGTTCTTTGATTTGATCATGGAGGAACAGACAAATATTTGCATCGATCCAGCATGATGCCAAGCCAATGAAACAGCATATTCATTTGTATAAACCTATTTCCTCAAGACTCTGGAAGTTACACCTTGAGAAAGCTGTTGTTTACTCTCCCTCTCGTTGTCTCCCTGTCTTTTTCTTGCACTGTATTTCAGGCCAAGTACTAAAGTAGCCAACATGTCATTGTTTCTCAGCATCGCTGTTTTGTTTGTTGCCTCTAAGCAGCCAATCAGTGTCTCCATCCTGACAACATGAGGCTGGGTAAATGTGATTGCAGTGGCCCTTGTGAACGTCTCACCCTCTGGATCAATACACATCCTCTCAGGGCCCTGATTTGTTTCAGTTGTTTGATGTTTCTTGTGTCCTGCAAGAGGGAGAACTCTTCTCATACACCAAGAATACGCTAATGCTTGTCCCTTCCCTCTTCTATTCACTGTCTTGTGTTTTTCCTAAATATCTGCACTCACTGCACATGCGTCTTTGTGAGGTTAAAGGAGCATTCAGTGATTTGGGTGATTTGGAAAACCACCCAGTCCGCCCCGGTAACAAAATGTGCACATGCACGCTCTACAGTGGGGGGAAGTGCAACAGGCCAACAGCATGTGCACCAAGGCACCCCACTCGATCATGATTGGAGGAAGGCCCCTCTCATCCTGATTGGATGAAGGCTTTGCCACCCGCCACCAAAACTGAAACTAGAGTTTCTTTTTACCCCAGGGGCTCACTGGGGACAGGGAGAAACTCCTTATATGGTCAGCACACTCTATAGTAGGGAGGATTATCCAGAAAAAAAGAAAAAATAAGTGATATTTGAATTTAGTCAAATCACTGAATATACCTTTAAGGTTTGGGTAAGGCTTAGGCATAGGCATTATTTTGTCAACATGCACCATGCGACATTAGGATGCTCATACATGTACATGGTACCAGAGCAACCTATAGGCTGAAGGTCAATGATCGATTTTGTAATTTGTATCGTCTGATTTGAGGCCCCATGTTTTGGACGAGAGGGACTGAACTGATCACCTTCTGGTGATGAGTTGGGTTAGAAGTGTATTTTGTCCCATAAGTGCTGGTGTAGCAGGCATGATTTGTGGGTGTTGTTTCAATGATTAGCCAGGAGTGACAGCATTCCCCACTATGCTGATCGACACAACTAAAGATGCAAGTCACATCTCACCTGGCTGCTGAGTTGGAGTACCTGTTGCTATGAACTATAGGCAACACTATAGGCTATACAGTAGGTAAAGAGACCAGTGAGAGACAGATTGGAATAGAAACATTGATGATGTAAGAGATTGAAGAACAGGGAATGATGGTTGACAGTAGAGAGACAGGTAGTAGATGGCTTGAATCACAACACTTAGATAGGTCAGTGTTACAAAATAATCTCTTAAGTCTACACTTAATAATAAGAGCTATTGGCAGAGAGCACTCCCATATAATTGTATTGTTCAATTATGTATTGCCAAAACCAACTTACAGTTGATTTGGAATTTGTCTAGGTGTGTTTAGAGATTGCAAAAAGAACCAGAAGAATACAGAAGTACACTTGATGTTTTAGAACATTGAACATTTAAAAACAATTTTCATTCTCCTCACTGCATTTCTTTTCTTGATAGACTATTTTCGGATGTAAACTGCTTTATTTATTGGTTAGATTCTTTTTCGTTAGACAATTGCCATAACTGTAAAAAAATATATATATATATTTTGAGAATATTGAAAATAGATGGCGAAAAACAATAATAATTCATGTTTGTGGTGTGAGATGAACTGGTCATGCCAATTTGTCACTTTAGGCACAGTCTCTAGTAGAGATTATCTGCCTTTTCACACTGAAAGAATGGTAAACTGAACACAAAAAGCACATACTGTCTCCTGAGTCCTGATTCACACAAACATACATGTACATCAGGCACACATACTCACAAATGCACACACACAGTTGTTCCCGGACTCCCTGCCAAGTGGCTGCATCTTAGCAATTACTGTTGTCAGGGAAACAACATCACTGTTGTGATTGTCCTCCCTGTCTGTATTTTCTAGTAATGAACACAACACACCAAAGGGCACAGGATGTTATGCGTGCGTGAAATGTGAATACAGATGCAGACAGGGCAATCGGTATTATTTTCCTTAATTCCAAATAGCACAGAGAGACAACACAATTAGGTCAACCATAGCCCCCAAGGTGCTGCGTTGGAGAGAAGCAGCAATGGGGAGCGTGGGGGTGCATTTGAGGGGTATCAGGAGAGACATAAAGGAGAGAGAGGAGTACAGATGGGATGGTGAGAACAGGTGATTTCAAGGAATTTGGATGGATGGTTGTTGTTAATGGGCTATGGAAAAGGACATGGAGAAGGACAAAGTCAAAGTCATACGATTTGTCACACACGTTACCGCAGTGTAATCTGTTCTCCGCATTTGACCCATCTCTTGGAGCGGTGAGCCGCAGCCAAGGAGCGGTGAGCTGCAGCGTGCGCCGTGCTCAGGAATCATTTGATTAGTAAATTTGACCCCCAATCCAACCCTTTGATGCTGAGTGCCAAGCAGGGAGGCATTGGGTCCCATTTTTTTACAGTCTTTGGTATGACCCGGCCGGGGATCGAACCCCGACCTCCCAGTTTCAGGGCGGACACTCTAACCACAAGGCCACTGTCTGGAGTGAGGAGGGAGGAAGAGAGGAGGATGAGACATCCACATTTTGTACAGAATAGCTCTTTTGGCCATGCACAGTTGCAACAAGAGAATGGTTGACCTTTTCCTCATACTGTAGTAATGCCTTCAGGGGAGTTGAAGTGGCCTCAGAGCATATTACTTTGTTTTTGAGGGGCAGGAGGCCAAACGGAGAGGCCACGGACGGGCCCACAGCCTCCCAGGGCCTTCATGGTCTCTGTGAAATTCCTTCCTTGCTGTGAATGGTACAGACGTAGGTACTGGCAATGGTTCTGTCAGTGAGTGCATGGTCTGTTTTTCAGAGGAACGATTTTCTTACAGCGATTAGTCTAACTCTAACATTAAATATGACAACTGTAGTTACACACCACAGTAGTCCGATATAGTCCAATAGTTTCACCTTGTCTCTCTGAACTTCAGCACCAATATACTTTGTTTATGAGCCTATCTAAAATAAAAGGATAATAATAATTAACACTCGCGTGCCACAGCCAAACTGTCTCTGTGATTTATCTTCTTTGAGTCAGCTGAATTAGCAATTCCCTCTGCCAGTTCACCTCAGCTCAACTTTGTAGCTGGAACAGTATCTGCTTACTGATTATTTCCCAGTGTTTGACTTAGACATGCACTGACCTCATACTTCCCCATATGTGATAGCCTAAGTTTTAAACTCTCGTAGATGTATTTCTCTACGAGAGTTTAAGTGCTCTCACTCCTGTATACACAGTCTTCAGAGACACTATTTCAGAATTAGCAACTCCTAACATGTACAAATGCAAAATATAAGGTGCTTACTGCTTACCCTCTTGTCAAGAGCGGTACGTGGCAGGAATTTGTTTTCAATAAAGACGTATTTTAGAAGTTCCCAATGGCGGTAGTGAGCAGACGTGTCCGGAATCACACTCAACGTAAACAGGAAGTAAACGAGTCCATGTATGGGACTAAAACACGTCTTTATTGAACACTAAAGCCAAATTCCAATACCCAAAATCTCGGCCACTCGCTCACTCCCACTCGGTCACTCGGGGTCATTCCAGCTTGACCCGGAAATGGTTAACGTTCCAATTGTTAATGTGCTCCATCGAGGAGGCGAGTGGAGGAGCCGAGTGGGCTATCCGAGAGCGCTATATAGGCTATATTGTGCGCACTTCATCTGCCTCAGCTATTTCTCTCTGTGCATGCCTGACTGCTATGAATGACGGTGACAAAAATGTATTTATTTATATGTGGACTGAACTGAATATGTAAGTCAGAGAGACTACCTGATTCATGTTATAGTGTACGTTATTTGCAAAGACCGTCGGAGGAGGGACTGTCGGAGGGAGGGGGCCAGGGGGGGGGGGTGATTTATACGAGCAAAAAGGAACACGGGCTGCGGGCAGGTCAGGAATGCCTTCACAATCATATAATATACAAGTTTGCGCATCCTGGCGCTTATTCACTATTTCAATTTCAGGAATAAATAGCCTTGCACATGTTACCATACACATTGGCCTCGGTTACATGCACAAAATGATGAATTGTCTATTCTGTAGACCGTACGGTTCCAGACAGTGATCCAGCTGCGTCTGTGTGACATTCCACCACTTTTGCTTTGGCAATGTAAACGTATGTTTTCCCATGCCAATAAAGCCCTTTTGAATTGAATTGAATTGATACACGTCATAAGTGATCGCGGAATGTGCCGTTGTACATTCCGATTCTAGAGACAAATCCACTCCACCACTCTGTCCTCGCATCGAATCCTCTCCTCCTCGCTGGGGGCGGAGCTAAGGAGCGAGTGGAGGACGCGAGGGGAGTGAGCGAGTGTGAAAGTTGCGCTATTGGAATTTGGCTTAAGGAACTAATACATGAAACAAGAATTCCTGCCACCTCTCTAACATTTGGGGCAAGAGGATAAGCAGTAGCACCTTATATTTTGCATTTGTACATGTTTGGAGTTACTAGTCTAATTCTGAAATGGTGTCTCTGCAGTGTACACCGAGGGAAGGTGACTTAAACTCTTGTAGAGAAATACATCTATGAGAGTTTAAATCTTAGGCGAATCTTGTGATATAGGGAAATAGCTGTTGACGAAATGGAGGCAGACAACAAAGGAAGGCTTCTGCATCCTTTGAACTGGCAATTGCTTCAAATTAAACCCTTTGTGAATGATGTTAGATTGTATGTTTGCTTTACCTCTATCAGCCTCTCTGATCAAAGCCACATCTCCGTGTGCAGTCACTTTGTTTGTTTGCTCCAATCCCAGGTGAGTGCTGCCGGGCATAAACAGGAGATGGAGACAGTTGAAAGCGTGCTTTTGTGTCGGACGACGCAGAGTCTGACCTTTTTGAGTAGAGCACAACTAATGGCATCAATTTAGTGAGGGGGAAGATGTGCCGGTGCCTCATGACCAGGACCTAATGCTTTCCACAGACCCTGGTGGGGTGGGGGTGTTTGTACAGTACAGTACATGAGGGGAAGGCTGAAGTTGGGTAATGCATGCAGATGTGAGCTTAAACTAATATCAGACTTCATCTGCAAGGAGAGAAAATGGGTGGTGGTTGGGGGACTGGCGTACCAGCGGGGAAGAAGAAGAATGCCAAAAGCACGAAAACATTTGTACAGATGTGAGCTCCTGTTGAGAGAGAATAGCTCCAAGTGTGGAGGAGAATACTGGGCCTTTCTTTTCTTTTGGCTTCTCCCTGTTTCTCTCTCTTTCTCCCTCACGAATTTACTTTCATATGGCGTCTTTACTGCAAGTGACCCCTTTGTTCTGTTTGTGTTTCAAATTGTTCCATGGTTGGTCATTGAGAAAAATGCTGTCATTTATTGCTCATTTATTATAAACAACATGTACGTAAACAGCCTTCCCTTCCCTCTCTTTCTCATTTTGGCACACAGTGAAAGAGGCTCTCGAATGACTGCTGGACTGACAAAAAACAGAACCACTTTTACGATGCTAATCTTGTGTGTGTGCGTGCGTGCGTGCGTGCGTGCGTGCGTGCGTGCGTGCGTGCGCACACAGTGGTGTGGGTTGGTGTAATGTCTTATTGAATTAAAGTTAAGACAGATTGCCTGAAGTCAGTGTGTGGAAAATGTGTCAGTCAGTCAGTCAGTCAGTGAAGATGTGAAAGCCCAGCTCTAGGCATTGCTCTCTCTCTCTCTCTCCTCACATGATAAGCATGTCAGCTGGTCTGCCTGTGTGCCTCTCGTGCCTACTGCAGCCCTGCACTGCATTCTCCCTCCCATTCATTCCATCCCGTCTCTCCCACATGTTACTTCACTCTCCATTCACTAAGACTAAGATTCACTAGATACTAGGGGTGTAACGATATACAGTAGTAACTGCAAATCGATTTTAATTTCAAGAATCGAAGTATATCGAAATGAAAACGGCAACATTGACTATGTATCGTATAGTTTTGCAATGCAAATAATCGGTATCGAATCGTTTTGCTATGAAAATAATCGATCATCAATGCTACATTTTTGTGCGTGCTATTTAGGATTTTTTTTTGAAGAAAAAAGAAAAAGATGGGTTTAATTACTTAGTTTAAAATAATGACAATGTATTTTAAATAGTTACTGTATCGATTTCAAATCATTGTATCGTATCAGATCACCATAATGAACCAATATCGTCCATGTATCATATCGTATCGTCAACCATGTATCGTGATACGTATCGTATCGCTGTTAAAATGTATCGTTACGGGACTTCCGGTAGGATGGTGGAGGAAGGAGCTGCTTGATTAGCGAGCTCCCCAAGGTTGGTCAAAATAAGTTAAAAATACCACGTAAAAACAGATTCAAAACGAAAAAGGTATGACGAGAAATGAGTGGTGAACAACAAGGAAGCCGTAGGATAACTCGAAGTTATAAAGCAGATAAGCAAACTAAAGAAAACAACGACGGGAGTGGACTGGAAGAAAACGCCGAAACCAGCATGGCGGAGAACTACACCGAAGTGATACGGGCCGGGCTCGCTGATATCACCAGAGAGCTAAAGACTTTTAAAGAAGGTATACAACAGGAGCTAGCAACGTTTAAAGAAGAACTGAAGAGGGAAATGAAGGAAGAATTCACAAACTATCGTAAAATAGTGGACCGGGAGCTACAACAACAAGAGGAAGAGGTGACTAAGCAGAGGACGAACATGGCCGAGGCGCAGACACGGATATCGGAGGTGGAGGACTGGAGGACGGGAGCGACCGAGGCCATGATGACAATGGTGGAACATATTGAACAACTACAAGAAAGACAATTGAATGCCGAGGCCAGATCAAGACGGAACAACATACGCGTATTCAATTGCCCAGAGGATAGTGAACAAGGAACCTCTGTAATTAGGTATTTGGAGCAGTTATTCCACACGGAGCTAGAGCTACCAGCGGGGACTCAGCTCCAACTGCAGAGGGCGCATCGTGCGTTGTCACAGAAGCCAACTCACCCAACTGCAGCTCCGCGGTCCATTGTGGCAAACTTTCTTCAGTTCGAGACAAAGGAAATGGTGCTAAGAAAAGCCTGGGAGGCGAAGATACAAGTAGGAGACAAACAGCTCGGCTTCGATCATGATTATCCACCCGAAGTTGTGAAAAAAAGAAAAGACTATATTCCGTTCAAAAGAATGTTGAAAGCAAGAGGAATCCGGTTCCAGACGCCGTTTACGAAGATGAGGATACAGTGGCCTGACGGTGAGAGAATGTACAGAAGTGCGGAGGACGTCGCCCAGGCCATAGAGGAGAGAGGCTACATGGAGGGAGGATCCAGCCTCGACTCGACAGCGGGACTCGGCGCACCAGCGGCGGTGGAGGCGGAGGGTGCGAGAGACACGGGGACGGAGAGAGAACGACGACGTACAGGAGAGAATCACCAGCGGGCGCCAGAGTGGAGAAAAGTGGAGAAGAGGAGAGGAGCGGCGTGGAGAGCTAAGGACAACCTACGGATGTTTAGAAGGAAATAGAACATGATTTCTGCTGTAAAAAGAGGTAACATAGAGTTGGGTTGAATGAGGGAGGGGGGAAGAATAAGCGAAGAAGGTTTTTGTTTTGTTTAAAAAAAGAAAGGAAGGGATAAAAGGAGGAAAAAAAAAAGTTAGTATTAGTATACAGAGGGTGCCATAGATATAGCACTTTGATTTATTATTGGTATACAGAGGGTGCCATAGATATAGCACTTGGATCTTTTTTTGCTTTCTTTTTTTTGTAATAGGATTGAAACCCCAAGTGGTCGTTTTTTTGGCTTGTTTCATTGATTATACATTGCCAACTCTGTGTAGGGAATAGGTTAGATACTAGGGCTTCTTTCATTATTTTGCATTTAAAATGTACCAACTGGAAGGATTTGCTTTATTAGGTAGGGAATGGCTAGACACTGGGGAAACTCACAGGCTGAGATTAGTACTAGTTTGTCTAGGGAGGGGCCCCCATACAAGATGGGGACTATCCCCTCACCCTGTTATGAGGGTTTAAGGGTCACGGATGTTTTACATCGTGTTTGGAAGCTATGTGTTTGTTTTTTGTTTTTGTTTTTGTTGTCGACAAGCGGATGCAAATACTATAATATGACTAGGCAGAAAACAAATATGAAGGGAACTATAAGGAATAACAATGTCTAATATGTTGGGGATAATGTCGCTGAATGTAAATGGGTTGAATTCACCAATTAAGAGAAAAAGGGTCATGTCAAAATTGAAAAAAGAAAACATGCAGGTTTTTTTCCTACAAGAAACTCATCTAAACAAAACTGAGCATGAGAAACTAAAAAGATTTGGATACAGGAACTCATATTATAGTTCATTCAAAAACGGAAAAAGAAGAGGAGTTATAATACTAATAGCTAATACAGTCAACTTTGATTTTGAAAAAGAGATTAAAGATAAAGAAGGGAGGTACATTATTGTGAAGGGAAGAATAGATAATGAACCGGTAACTTTAGTAAATATATATGCACCACCAGAAAGTGATAAGAAGTTTTTTAAGTACATGTTTGACATTATAGCTGTGGAAACAAATGGTATTTTGATTGCAGGAGGTGATACAAATGTGGTTTTGTGTGATAAAAAAGATACAACAAGTAAGAAAAGAAGCAAGACGCAATTAGCTAAATTTGTAAACACATCGCTGAGTGAGATGGGACTGGTAGATATATGGAGGAGACTCCACCCGACAGATATGGACTTCACTCACTATTCGGCTGCGCACAAAGTCCATTCTAGGATCGACCAATTTTTTGTGAACATGGGAGATAGTTACAGAGTTGGGGAATGTGAGATAGGAGGGGCGGATCTATCGGATCACAACCCACTTTCTCTGAAAATTGGTTTAAATAATAGGAAGAGGCAGACAGCGTGGAGACTTAATATGGGTATGTTGAACAGTGAAGAGAGAAAAGAGAAAATCAGGACGGATTTGAACACATACCTTGTGGAAAATAACAATGGGGAAGTGGACCCGACTATGGTATGGGATGCTATGAAAGCTGTCATGAGAGGTAAATTGATAGTGGAGACGGCACTAGTGAAAAAGGCTAAATTAGTATCTTATAAGAAAAACAATGAAGATTTAAGGGCACTGGAACAGGATTACCAGAAAACAAAAAATGAAGAACTATATAAAAAAATGAAAGACTTGAAAGTTAAAATAAAGGATGCCCAATTAGATGAGATTGAAAGGAAAAGTAAATATGTTAAGCAAAATTATTATGAGGCCGGGGCAAGGGCCACTAAATTATTGGCTAAACGTATGCGTAAACAACAGGCATTGACCAATATTAGCAAGATTAGAGACCCTGAGACAAAGGAACTAACAACTGAACCAGAGGAAATAGAGAGGGTTTTTAAACGGTACTATGAGAAGCTGTATACACAGCCCGAACAGGCAGAGGAACAAGAAATGAAAACGTATTTAGATCAGTTGGACCTGCCACACATAGGGGTAATGCAGAATCGTATAATAACAGCTAATATTACAGCCGACGATATTATGGAGGCAATTAGTTCCTTTAAAAATAATAAATCACCAGGAAGTGATGGGTTCCCTGTGGAGTGGTACAAAATGTACAGAGAAGAGTTGGTACCTATGCTAGTAGCATCCTTTAATTGGACCCTGAAAAAACATAAAATACCACCATCTTGGTCCGAAGCAATAATCTCAGTAATACCAAAGCCGGGAAGGGATAAAGAGCAATGTGGGAGCTATAGACCCATATCTATTTTGAATGTGGACTACAAAATATACACCAAAATTATATCTAGGAGGTTAGCAGACATAGCAAATGAGATGTTGGAAGAGGATCAGACAGGCTTCATAATCAATCGCCAGACTCATGACAATGTGAGGAGAACTATACATGTTGTAGACCAAGCACAGAGGACTAAAACAAGCACTTTATTAGTGAGTGTTGATGCAGAGGCTGCATATGATAGGGTCAATTGGAAGTTCCTTTATGCTGTATTGACAAGATTTGGGTTCAATAAGGAAGCATTACAATGTGTAAAATCATTATACCAACAACCTACGGCTAGAATTAAAATAAATGGGAGCTTGTCAGGGAAATTCAACCTACAACGATCGACTAGGCAAGGATGCTGTCTTTCGCCTACGTTATTTGCGTTTTTTATTGAACCCTTAGCACAAGCAGTGAGAGACAATGAAGGTATACAAGGTGTGATGGTAAACGGTAGCGAACACAAGATAGGACTTTTTGCCGATGATGTAATTGCCTTCCTCCAGAGACCAAATGACTCACTTCCTGTTTTAAGCAAGGTATTAGAAGAATTTGGTCGTTTGTCAGGATACAAGATCAACATAGCCAAAACACAGATTTTGGCTTTAAATTATGCACCAAATGCATCTATAAGGGAAGCCTTCAACTTTAATTGGGAACAAAAAAGTATTAAATATTTGGGTATAAACATAACGAAAAAATTGTCTACATTATATAAAGCCAACTACGATAAATTAAATCAGGAGATAAAAAGAGATATTGAACGATGGGCTACTTTGCCACTAGACCTGAACTCAAGGTTGGAGGCAGTTAAAATAAATGTATTATCCAGGTTGCTCTTTCTATTCCAGTCCTTACCGGTAGAGGTCCCCCAAGGGCAATTTATTACATGGGACAGAATGATTTCTAGGTTTGTGTGGGCCGGGCAGAGGCCAAGGGTCAGATTTCAGACCCTTCAACTCCCAAAGGAGGGAGGGGGCATGGGTCTTCCCAATCTAAAAATGTACTATCATGCGGCCCAACTACGATATGTAGGATGTTGGTGTAAACCAAATTATATAGCAAAATGGAAGGATATGGAAAAGGAATTTGACAAACATCCAATACAGAATATTATAGGAGACAAAGAAAAGTTTAAGAAAATAAAACACCGTATTGATCCAATCACCCTATTTACATTAGAGATCTGGTTTAAAATTGTTAAAAAGTATAGGTTTGAAGAGGACATAAAGGTTTTAAAATGGATGGCATTTGATAGTTCATTTAAACCCGCAGGACATGATAAGGGCTTTAAAGTATGGAGCAATAGAGGAATGACAGCCTGGTGTGTTTTGGAGAAAAATGGGGCATTGGAGAGTTTCACAGATTTGAGTGTTAAATACATGTTGGATAAACATGATTTCTTCAGGTATCTTCAACTAAGGGATTATTATATTAAGGAAGTCAAAGGGAAGCCCTCCATAGAAGTGAATGGTATTGTCCAAATTATTAAAAATATGGGGAAAAATATTCGAATTATATCAGCAATATATACGACTTTGATGAGTGGCAGTCATTCAACAGAATATATTAAAAAGAAATGGGAAGCAGAACTAGACATAGAAATTACAGAAAAAGATTGGGCTCATATGTGGAAAATGCACCAATCATCTACCAATTCGCGGATATGGAGGGAATTCTCTTGGAAAAATCTTTGCAGGTTTTTCATAACACCAAAAATTATGAGCAAGCAGTTGAAGCAACAGATACAATGTTGGAGGGGTTGTGGAGATGTAAATGTGGATCACTCACATGTGTTCTGGAAATGTCCCAGAATTGAGTCTTTCTGGAAAGTGATACATGATCAGATACAAAAGGTGTTGGGTTATGAGGTGCCTATGAAGTGTGATGTCCTGTATTTAGGAAACTTGATGGGGGGAAAGATACGAGGAGAGGATAGGTATCTGGTAAACATTTTATTGGCGGCAGGAAAGAAGGCTATCACAAGGAAATGGGGACAGAAGGAGCCTCCAACACAGGGACAATGGGAGGAGTTGATTCAGGAGATGCAGCTCATGGAGAAACTGACACATCGCCTGAGACTGCAGGAGGAACGAATGGAGGACAAATGGTCCAAATGGACAATATTCAATGACCTGACCATGAGCAATGAGGGCATGGGGGAATGAGGAACACCAGAATATGTCTAGGAATATGTGATGTATTGAGCAAGATTTGATATGCATTGTCGACTTTATTGTATTTTTATTTTTTGTTTTTCATGTTAGTTTGTGCTGTGTTTGTCCTTTATCATTGTGTGTTTGTTCAAAAAAAATAAAAATCTAAGTGATAAAAAAAAAATGTATCGTTACACCCCTACTAGATACCCATGTAACCTGTCAAAATCCTTCCTGAATGTCAACAAAGTCCACGATCACAACACTAGAGGGAGTTCCCTCTATCTTCCCCAATCTTGTTAGCCATTGGTTTAGTATTATTTTGGCCATGTTACTCTCCTATTCTATCACAAGCCCAGCACCACCAGGTTAACCTTTAGCCTAAAATAAGCACACAATGAAACAAAACGTCGCCATCTTTTGTCTTTTAATCCCCCATTCCTTAGCTCAGCCGGTAGTCCTGAAGACAAATCAAGGCCAGGTCACGGAAATAAAGATGAAAATAGAGAACATATAATACAGTATGTGACAAATATACTGTTGTAACCGGCCGCATCTGCTTCCCTGTCTGCAGGTTTGAGTGCAGCTAAGCTGTTGAAGGCCCAAGGGTTGAATCCTGTAGTTCTGGAGGCTAGGGATCGGGTTGGTGGACGGACCTTCACTGTACAGGTAACAGCCTGCAGCTATTATATTCACAAAGCAGTTGCTGTCTTCCTTTGTCCATAAATCTACACCAGGGGTTTTCAACTGATTGTGAACAAGGCGAGGGACCACCACCCTGACTTAGAATCAACCTGGGGACCTGCACTGTTGTGTTGGGTGGGCTAATGGGCTAGTGCATTTGTAACACTTGCTAGTTGCTATGCATCCCATGTGTATACATACATCCCACTGTTTCTCAACCAATGGTCCATTGACTACTAATAATTTCCTAATAATAATAATGACTCTGATAATAATGATAATTCAATGCACTTCCCCCTCTTGAGATTCAAACTCAACTTTTTCTGTGGAATTTCTTGACCTCCAACTTGTCAGTAAACGACTACATGGATGGTCATCATAGGTCACCAGGTCATTCAGTTCCCTGGTTTAAAAATCAACAAATCCTGATCAAATGATCAAATGAATGGTCAAGGACCATTGGACCACCTGTTGAAAACCCCTGGTCTACACTATTATTTTCTTTTTAGCTTTCTATAATACACATTTTTATGTTTTGTTTTCTGTCCTGGCTACGTTTTAATGCAGAATAAACAGACAAAGTGGGTCGATCTGGGCGGGGCCTATATCGGGCCCACACAGAACCGCATCCTGCGATTGGCCAAAGAGTATGGCGTCCAGACCTACAAGGTCAATGAGCAGGAGAGCCTTGTGCACTACGTTAATGTGAGTACGTATTTTGACCATCTCCTTTGTCGGTTGCACATGACCATGAACTGACAGTGCAACCCATACCTTGTGATTTTTAAAGTGATTTTTCCTTTCCCAGAGCCAGTACACTGAATAATGACTCATATGTCAGACCTTGACAAATCCCTGAGCCTTGGGAGTTGTGTTCTGGTCACTATTGACTATCTTCTGCAGATAATTAAGACACAGCTTTGTGTCTGCTTGTCATCATGACCATGTTAGGGTCTGTTGTGCTCACCTGCGTGCTAGGAAGCCACTCAAGCCAGGAGAGAGAGAGAGAGAGATTTATGTTGGGGCTTTTATGCCTTTATTGATAGTACAGTAGTTTGACAGGAAACGGGGAGAGAGAGATGGGGAATGACACGCAGCAAAGGCCATCAGGATTGGGACTCGAACCTGCGACAGACTGAGGCTACATTGAGCCTGTAGGTGCGCAGAGTAGACCACTACGCTAGCTGTCTGTAGTGGTCTACAACACTATTTTAATTCTTTCTCTGCCGGCTAGCTGTTAGCATTCATGAAGTGCCACCATACGCGTTCACTTTAAGAGAAGGAGTTTGCCCGCGTCCGCCCCACACACACACTCAACACACTTTAGTATCATTGGCACAAGCACACACTGTTTACCTCTCGCCAGAAACGTTTACATGTCGGGATGCGACGTGCTACAAAGGCACAAATTACATCCGAATTTTGGATGGCAGAAGATCCACCATGGACAGCTCTGCTGGATTCCGACTTATGGAGGTTTGAAAATCCTGCTTCTAACCGAGTTAAACGGAGATCAGATTTTACGTCCCATAGCTGGTGGTGACGGGGCGTTGCCATAGCAACCGGACCAATGTTAAAAGCTGCTGTGGGGCTCAACCATTATATAGCCCAGACCACTCCAAAGGGTCTGGTTGGGACAAAACGTTTTTTTTTTTTTTTTTTTAATACTGTTTTTATTAGGCATTTTGTATATGACATAACTTCAGAATATCATTGGCAGATAATGAGTAATTAAGTGATATAAAATGACAAAAAAAATAGTGACAGGTAGTGTAAATGTTCCAAATACAATACATAATAAAAAATGTACTGTAATTCTGCAAACTGTTAATAAATCAATCAATCAATGTAAATATACTTTGCCAATATGATGTTAGTTTAGTGCAGTGCCAGAACATATGAGCTAGAGTGGCCGGTGACTGGCTGGACAAAACGTTTTTTAAGGTAGACCGCACCAATGCAACTCATTGCAACTCAATGAGTTGAATTGGTGTGGTTTACCTTAAAAACAGTTTTGTCCCAAAAGTATGCTTCTTCACCAGTCGTAGCCCTCCCCACCCTTCCCCCTTGTCCACAGCATTAGCACAGGCCACAGGGTGCTAGCAACTGGAGATGTCAATCTTTGCCTGGGGGACAGCTTGTCTAATGTTGTTTCTCCCTTCTGAGTGGTTGCGAGGAGAGGGAAAGGGAAGAGAGTTGCAGGAGGGCAACAAGAAGATCTTTCTTTATGGCTCCTTTTCTTCCTCCATATCTTATTAGGGTGGGCGAACCACTGTCCTTTACACAGGCACCTGATTCAATTTCCTTACTGTTGCTGCCATGTACCCTAGCCAACCAACTCCATTCCCACTGTAAATCACTGGACTGTTGGCGCCAGCTGCTTCCCGTGTCTGTATGTGTGCACGTTCATGTTTGTGTGTGTGTGTGTATGTGTACATGAGTGAGGGGCAAAATGTACTTATTTTATTATGCTTCATGTTGCTTCCTAACTGTATTTCACAGACGTTGCACACGTGTAGCCATAGACTATGAACTCTATAACACACATCGGATGTGGATTTTGTGCTACTGTGGGGTATTAATATCGCACATGTAGACAAAATACACACATTCCTATGACTCATACATGTACAGTACAACACCCAGAATAGCACGCCCTCTCATATGATATTGTTTCAATATTCTGTATTTTCTGTGCTTTGCCTTTAAAAATCTTGGGATCATGGACATGAAGCAGTCAGGCTAGCCTCAACTTTATGGAGAGGTTTAAGGAGCGCTGCAGTCACCGCTCTGTGGTCAGTGCTCTGTACTCTAACAGCAGTGTGCTACTGACTTGACCTACTTCCCCAGTAGTACCCATAGAGTATATACAAGGATAGAGAATTAGAGACTGAACTGGCGCGAAGCTCCGCCCCCCCCAGCTATTCATGTCAGTGGAAGTTGCTCAGTGGCGTTTTGAAGCACCCGGAAGACTGCCGGAAGTACCGTCTCAGAACGTCTACTTCCGCATTTGACCACCACATTTTGGTGGTCAAATGTTAAAGCCCAGATGCACGGGGTTTCCCGGTCAAGAATCCACGGGTCCGCCTGTAGTCCCTCCTCCTACCACTAGGGCCCAGAGCTTCAACGTTGAATAGCCTCACTGGCCCCTTGGTAGTACCGGAAGTTGATGCTGTGCACAAACTATTAAACCAACAAAAATATATATTTTGGCAATGGACTTGATGGGACGGCAATGGCCAATCAAATCCATTTGTATGGGAACTTCTGTGAGTGCAATTTCACTAATTACTATTACATGTTTAATTTCACTATCATGTTTCGTTGATTATTTTTAACTGGAGTTACGCTACTTTAATGACACATGCACGCGTGCGGATGCACACACAGACACACTCTGACCAGCATTATGAAATATTTATTTTTAGTCTGATTCATCTTAGTTAGGTTTACGTGTGCATAATTCGTTTTAGTTAGAAATTCACTATTTATTGTTTAGTTTTTGTCGTCTTAAGTTTTAGTGGAAAAACAAAAATGAAGATGCATGGTTATGCAGTTCTAGTTAGTTTTACATTGTGAAGCGACCAGTGTATACCCCTGGTTACTACCCCCCTAAACTCCCAGCAAAGACACATACACACTAATACAGTACGCACTTAACATGCTTCCCTTGTAGGCTGGTTTCCATGGCAACGTGCCTCATCAAAAGCTGCTAACCTTTATCAGTGTCTTGACTGTCTGTGTGTACTGTATATAATATTTTTGTGTGCATCAACTGTATGTTTGTGATTATCTCCACCAGGCTGGAAGGCCGGGAGGTGGACATTATGATTTTGCCCCTGTCTGTGTGTGTCTGGCTGCGACCCACGACTTATACATAACTCTGCCAAGGCAACCCAGCCTGGCAGAGATATGCGCTCCACAGAGCTCCCCTTTATGTACGTGCATTTGTATGTGTGTAAATGTTTGTGTACACGACGTGTATGTTCACATGTCTGTGTGTTTGTGTGTGTGTAGCATGAGGCAGTATAATAACTCACTGTACTCAATGCCTAAAGTAGGTCAAAACGGATCACTGAAGCACTTGAGTTCTATTTTAAGCATTCTCTGTCATTCAGCTGGTTTGATCAACATCTGGTTTGAGGATGACTTTTACAGGCCTATATTTAGCATCCGTTGTGTCGAGGAGTAGGAGTGATAAAGTTGCTGTAGTTTAGAAAAAAGCACATTAGAAACACACATAGATACTTACAGAGAGACTGCCACTACTACCCAGCTAATTACATAATCAAAATGTACTGTATTAGTTTTAGATTTAGAAGAGACTAAACACTCTAGTCAAACAACTGCATTCATGCATTAATTTCTCCACCATTTCTTAAGGCAGCCTTTGATGTCTTTTCCTACAGTACGTTGTGGCAAACTAACCTGTAAACGCAATTCACAACACTGATCCTTGATAAGCCCAGGTTTTATAGTGATATTGGAGTATAACTTGTGTGTATTTAGAGTTTTAAGTAGCTTTGGATTAGCCAAAACCTTACTCGAATGAATAAAATCAAGATAGGCCTAGATAAGTCTGTGAATTAACTTTCAAACAACAGCACTAATCCCCACATGTGGCACAAAGAAACTCTTTCAGTGAACTGGAACTGTAGAGGCTGAAGTGTGCACTTAGATAGCTTGACCCCTGCATTTCATGCTACTCCACTGGACAGTGGACACTAGTGTAATTAGCGTTAGCATACTGTACAAGCAAGCCACATGGATAATCAGCTTTTCTATAGCAGATTGTAATCCAAAAGGCCAGCCCTGGTTTCCCTTATCAGCAAACCACTGTCCTAACGGCAGCTATACAGCCCTCTCAGCAGTGAATTTATTAATGCGCTATCAGGAATGGAGAAAGTCATTGATTAATAAGGGATGTGTTTATCAGAGATTGAGAAAGATTGGCAGAGGTTATGGCATGGTTGAATTGGCAACCGTAAAGATGTCATGTAGTTAAACATGTCCACACTCCACAGGGTTATTGTCTCCACCAGGCCGAAGGCATGGGGAGAGAGTATGTTTTGCACTCCGTCCGTGTGTGTGTGTGTCCGTCCGTCCGTCCGTCCGTCCTTCCGTCCGTCCGTTACCAGCTAATCTCCGGCACCGTTAACCCGGTCGATGCCAAACTTTGCACACACACTCCCTGGATGCCAACGATGAACCTCTGCCCCGCATTTTCCAGAACGGCCTGTTATAGCGCCACCATGAGGCAGCTTTTCACATTTTTTTACCTAAAACTGCACCGATCTGCGTGAAACATTGCATGCACACTCCCAGAGGCCAAGGACAAACCTTTGACCTGCATTTTCCGCATCTGCCTTTTATAGCGCCACCAGGAGGCCGACTTTTGTAAAACAAATTTTTTGATATTACTCCTCCAGATTCTGTCCAAAAATCTCGCAAATCGTTACACAGTATCTCTATGGTCATGTGCTCAAGTCGGATCTGTCCGATATTTCATATTCCATCCTAATTGGCTATAATTGGCTTTCACAGTTTGCAAGATTGCCCCGTTTTGAACAAAAGCTTCAAATCATGAACGCAGCATGCAATTTACGTGAAATCTTTCACACATTTTCTTACTAGGCTGAGGAATATAGACCACCCTTTTCACATTGGTCTGATATAGCGCCACCAACAGGTTGATTTTTGCTAAACACATTTTTGGAACAAAATGCCTCAAATCATCCAATTGCCATCAAAGGCAAACATGTTTATATTACTCCTAAACATTTTGACAAACATCTCACACAGTCTTATCCTCCTGGTGGAGACCTGTGCCCAGAAGGGTACTTTTTCTAGTTGAAAGTGTCTTTGCTTGTACACTGTGTGGTCCAAGTATCCCCAGGTTAGCAATGAACCCTTTTCACAGCAGACATCTTATTGAGTAAATGCCATTTATCTGTTGACCTTCTGTACCTCAAAAAATATGATTTGCCCTGTGGACACGATGGCCCGGCCAAACTTCCCCAGTTGATTTGATCATTTTCTCCTCCATTTTCGCCTTGTCCCTGTCAATACAGTTTTGAAACATTTTGAGATTGTGAATCCAGAATAGAATTGGGATGCTGGGGTGGCTAAGTGACTAAACACACAAAGGTTTGCCTAATTACTTCTCCACCTAAAGCACTTTACAGTCTTTCATAATCGACGCAGAAAGCGCCAAGCGACGGAGGGGGAGAGACATTTCTCGCGTTCAGTCCGTGCCTTGCGTCGTCTGGTCGGTTGGGAACGATCCCACACCCGACGCAACGCAGCAACGGATCCTCTACGCGAGTTGCGTAGAGGATCGCAGTAAGAGAACAGTTGCTGACCTTTGGCAACAGAGAGCAAGAAGGCTTTGCCTCCTCTGCTCGATCCCCTCTTTCTGAGGTGCCATGAGTTGTAAACGTAAACACGAAACAGCATCTGAGCAGCATGGATAGATCACTGAACAGGCCAACATGACATCATCGTTCGAAGCACAGCTTTAGTGTGTTATACTAATGACCATTTTACAGTCGTTACACAATGAGTCAGCATATTGAATAACGTGAGTGGGGGGGGGGCGGGTAAGATTGTTAATAGAGACATTTTTCTTTAATGTATAGATATCAGGGCTTAAAGTTCTCAGTCCTGGGGACTGATTTCAGTCCTGAGGATCTCATAGGGGTCATTTAATGAGATCAGTGCAGATTTGCAAAAAAACATTTTCAGTCTTGGGATTGTTTTTGGCTTTAAGCCCTGATAGATATACTGTACCAGTTATATCTCTAGAAATGGCAGTTAATTTGAGTAAGGTTGACCTGCTACTCACTGTCATGTGAGTGTCATAACAGATGCTGTCATCCCCCCCCCCCCCCCTTTCCCTCCTCTCCTTGTATACACTTCAAATGCATGCATCACCATGGCAACAGACCTATTGCTAGTCTGTAGCCATGAACAGTGCTGGGCTGTGTAGCAGTGTCGCATGGTCCAACTCTATACCTATCTGTGTGAGATCCATAGGAACACTACTGCAGTTATCTGTTAGTAGGAGTCTAGGAGAGTTGAAGTGAATCATGTGGTCCTGAAGGGCAAATGTACCGTAGCAACCCACTGTGTGGCTCTCCTGCTTCATAGGAGACAGAGTGCACACACAGCAGCTGGTGTCACGGTTGGATAATACTGCAGATAGCTTCCTGTGCCGATTCTGCGAATGCCCTGTAAATCAGTAGTTCTCTATTTTTCATAAATGTTCAAAAAGATAGCAGGTGTACAAGCTCTCAGCACGGCGTGAAGTGATGCGCTGTGAGCTTGTATATCTGCTATTTTTGAATAGCCAACGAAAAAGTTGAACACATGCACTTTACCACCCAACAAACCATCACCTCTTATACATTTGTTATCTGTGTTCATTTGAATGAAAGAGGTGTGGCGTGGGTCGTGGACATTTGTACACTCAGACTTGACCAGAAGATAGCCGTTATCGGCTATCTTTGATCAGCTGTAAAACATTATGCAACAGCCATTATCAGAAAGCAGTGTCCCTACTTTATTTGAAGAGAGAATCAGACATCAGGCCTCTTTTGAAATCCAATCTGTTACAAATGTATGTAGTATTGATGGGTTTGAAGGCATATAATGTTGGGCATTACACAAGTTGGGCAGAAAAAATAGAGACAGCCCAAGGTGACCATTTTGCAATAAACTCTGAAGATTGTTTTATTAAGTGAAATAATTTTCATAGCCATTTTGGCGACGTGATTGTAAATGCTGCTTACTCTGACAACAAATCCTGAATGATGCCGATGGTGATGTGCTTCCTACAGGGAAAGTCTTACCCTTTCAAAGGCTCCTTCCCTCCCATGTGGAACCCCTTCGCCCTGATGGACTTCATCAACTTGTTTAGAACAATGGATGAGATGGGCGAGGAGGTAAGGAAAGACCCATCATCAACTCTCTCTCACACACACACACACACACACACACACACACACACACACACACTCGCACACACACACTATCTTTGTGGGTTCATAAAAAACGGTTAACCTCAAGGCCAGAACATGGACCTTTCTGCACTGGTTCGGAGAGTCCGAACATGTGGGGGTGCATGAGTTGAGTTGGACTACACACTCAACATGTGGGCATGGCTGAGATGTAAACCTATGGAGCCATGTAGCTCTGATCCATAGCTCTAAATGCGTTTCATTTAGAGCTATGTTACTCTCAACTTCCGCCGCTCGCATGAATGCAGACCAGCCTCTACTCTTTAGCGTAAATAAAAATAACGTTTTTGCTACCCACCAAAACAAAGGCGTGTTGTGTCATTAGAAAGCCTACTTTCCTTAGTGGGCGCACTCTGAGCCCCCCACCACACGTATAAACTGTACTTTTTGGCCAAAAGGGGATATTGTTTCCACCTGAAAAAAAATACTTTTAGTTACTCCGCTGCGGCCTCTACCGATATTGCCCAGAGAACTGCCTCATAGAGAATATTTTTCCTCCGGTGAAAAGAATCGCCTTCTGCCCAAAAAGTACAGTTTATACGTGTGGTGGGGGGCTCAGAGTGCGTCCACTAAGGAAAGTAGGCTTTCTAATGACACAACTCTCCTTTGTTTTGGTGAGTAGCAAAAACGTTCTTTTTATTTACGCTAAAGAGGAGAGGCTGGTCTGCATTCATGCAAGTGGCGGATGATGATAACTAGTTTAAAGGACCATCTTCATAATATAATTGATCCTCACTAATTCTCATTATATGATAATATGGTGCTATTTTTGTCTACTCTGTCATCAGTAAGTGTCATTTTGTCGAATGTTGTAAATTTAGTAATTTGCCACGAAGACAATATTTGGACAACATTTTCATTTGTATTGCCGTTCTGACCAGCATACTGTATCGAGGCTACATACTGTATGATGCAGGGATTCTTTGCTCCTCCAACGAGGCTGATATCAATGAACACAGTCAAACATTTTTCCAGGAAAAGTGAGCACACTGTGTATTGGGCCAGGCTTGATTGATAACGTTCAAAAACAGCTTGTCTGACTGTTAGCTCCATGGTTTGTTATTCTAGGAACCACAAATAAATGGACCACAGAGTTCTAGTGAGGTCCTAATAGGACACAATGAGCTCTTTGAGACATGATGGTGCCTGACCATTAACGCTGCTATAAGCAATAATATGTCAAAATTTTAATGACCTTTTTTATTTTTTATTTTTTTGGTATTTAGACAGCCAGCAATGGGTAGAATGCTCCCAAAAAAACGTAAGTCTCTGTGACACATCTAGGGGCCGCAATCTGCATTCAAAGATTTTCCTAGAAGCTTTGTCATTGGTCGATTTGCCTGTCTGCTTCCTGATTGGTTAGTCATTGCGACCAGGTTTTTTTCGACCAATGACAAAGCTTCTAGGAACATCTTTGAATGCAGACTGCGGCCCCTAGATGTGTCACAGAGACAAAACATTTTGCGTTCTACCCATTGCTGGCTGTCTGAATACCTAAAAAATAAAAAGGTCATTCATTTTTGACATATTATTGCCTATAGAGATTTGTAGGTGAGGAGAATGCTTTCATATTATATTCTGGATTTTACAGGGAGGCTCCCTGTAAAATCCAGAATATAATTTGGCTCCCTCAGGGAGCCAGTGCAGCGAAGCTAATATGAGGAAATATGAACTCCTTTCCTAGTTCTTGTCAGTACACGCACAGCAGCATTGTGGAATCGCAGATCTGTTGGGGCTGCCTATAAGAGATTGCAATAATCCAGCCTAACAGGTAATAAATGGACAAGTTTCCTGCATCTTCTTGACACTAAGCCTGTGGGAGTCAAAGGGCGTATCGTTACAGGGTTTTTGCATTCATGACAAATCCCAACCTGAATTTTCTCATAATGAATCTCTAGCTTTAAAGACATTTTGGCATGAAAATTATCTTTTACGAGGCTGACGTCTTTCTGGTTTTACTCAATTTGCGTTGATTTTGTATTCCTCACCACGAAGCTATAGTAAAACAATTCTCTTTGATTTGTAGATCCCTAGAGAAGCCCCATGGAGGGCCCCCCATGCCGAGGAGTGGGACACTATGACCATGCAACAGCTCTTCGACAAACTCCTGTGGACCAGGTAGCGCGTGGCACCCTGACGTCACCAATCTCAGTCTGCTTCTTATTTGAATTAACTGGGTACATCAAAATACATCACAACACATGGACACTACTCATCTGTGGCACATATCGTTGTTGTCGGGCAGAAACCCTGCATGTCCACATTCCGTGTTTTTGCCAGCTGCTTGAAAAGCGGCTGGACAACATGTTTCACCTACCTCTACTAGCGACCGTACACTTTTTCATGATTGGCTGCCTCTAGGCTGCCTCTAAGCCAATGGGCAGTGTTGGGCATCATGTTACAAGATTATCTTCTGAGAAAAGTAATTTGTTAGATTATTTTTCCGACAATTAAAACTCACTCTCGAGAAAAAAAAGAACCAAAAGAAAACTGCAGCCTACCCAGTGTTGTGGAGCTGCTGTGGATCTGCGTAGATCTTCTCGTTTCCCCAATACATCCAACAATAGTGTGAATACTTCCACAGCCTTACTAAAGGATAAACTATCCGTTTTCTCCCAATGTTTGTTTTCGTTGTCAGCACACGTGTTAACAACGAAATGTAAACAAGAGGTGTGTGTCTGCTGTGTCACATTGAATCCTGTACATTACATCATCATTATGCAATCACCACAGGACGGTGCATGCTCGCAGCCTGTCGACCTCTCCGTGACACAGAGACACTGCAGAGAGGCTCAGAGAGCCCATTCATTCAGGAAACAGCGCAAAATGTGTCAGATGGATTCTTTTTCCGTTGTGGCAGCAGAAAAAACAGGGTAATATAGGTCTTAAATGTAACTAGTAACGGCATTGTTTTTGGAAAAGGTAACAGATTAGTAAGATTACTCTATTTGCAAACTTGTTAGGTTATTCCGTTCCAAAAAAAAGTATTCTTGTTATGTAACGCCGTTATTTTTAACGGCATTACACCCAACACTGCCAATGGTCTTCCGGGTGCTTCAAAACGCCACTGAGCAACTTCTATTGAATGAATAGCTTGGGGGCGGAGCTAACGCTCCGGTTCGGTCTCTATCCTTTTATTACTCTATGAGCCGTGAGCTCAGGCAGAGCCCAGCTGCGGCACACACACTGATTATAGATGTTCATAAACCACAGCTTGCTGCAGAGCTGGCAGTTATGACTCAGTCATTCTTGTTTAGTTAATGAATTCTCTACTTTAAGAGTCTAAGAGTGTCTTGCAAAGGTTGCACAATTCGTTGCGATGCGACAGCTTGTAGACCTGAAAGAGTACGTGGGACATGGTTCATATTTTATAAATATTGAACCAATTTAATGTCTTAACTACTAACTAATTAATTACATACGATCCATTGGAACACAGGTTCTTTTTTTGTGGTGGTGGAAAAAGTACTAAAATATTTGACTTAAGTAAAAGTACAGTTATTCTACTTGAAAGTTACTTAAGTAAAAGTAACCAATCAGAAAATGACTTAAGTAAAAGTATAAAAGTAGCTCTTATTAAATATAAGTATCAAAAGCATTTTCTAAATGCCTACAAAGAAATGAAGTCCAAAGATTTTCATCCTGTCAAAAGTGGCTTGGGACTGATGTAAAACTGGCCATTCATTATCAATGGCATTTAATGTTTGTGTTAGGACAATGTTTGTGTTACATATTAATTTAGGGGTCCTTGAATGGAGAGAGCCATTGCAAAACAGACATGATATTAAGCCCTTCACTAAGCCCCACCCACTCCACTCTGTGAGGGCAAGCTGTCCTGTCACCCATCACATAGATGCATGTTAAATGATTTCTCCATATAAATAATCGATCAGTAGCAAGAGCTTGAAAATGTCTTCTAAATCTAGTCAACAAAGCCTGCAGTAGGCTATGCACTGGACAAATGTGGATGACATTATTTCAATAAAGTAGAAATACGAGGGAGAAAGTAAACAGCTATCAACGATATTTCATGCAATGAAATGAAAATTCATGCACGGTAAGACAGTGATTACTTAGTATTGCCATCACCTGGGTGGGTGAGTCGTGTAACAATCTCGACGTACCGGTATGTGTTCCACAACAACACAGCCATGCAAAATAAAAGCAATGGTGACGAGCTGTCAAACAGCCGATGCAATCAGCCGAAGCAGCGCGCGCACGCACGCACGTGTATGCACACACACACACACACCGCGTGCAGAGAGCTAGAGAGAGAAAGAAAAATACTAATAAATAGAGAGAATAAAAGTACAAATTCTCAAAATGTGTACTTAAGTACAGTAACGAAGTAATTGTACCTCGTTACTTTACACCAATTTGCACATACAAGGTCTCCGGCCGACAGCAACGATGTAATACATAAAGTAATGTATACACAACTGTGTACGTGTTATGGTGTTGCTGATGGGTATTAGAGATAGTATTGTAACTCTTGGTCCATCCTCTTCACCACCTCCCAGTACGACCCGCCGCTTCGCCAAGTCCTTCCTCAACGTGAACGTGACCTCTGAACCCCACGAGGTGTCTGCTCTCTGGTTCCTCTGGTACATCAAACAGTGTGGAGGCACCATGAGGATCTTCTCCACCACTAACGGAGGACAGGTGGGTGCTTGCTTTATGTATGCAGCCTTAGTTATGTCTGTACGTGTGTATGTATTGTCTCCACCAGGCCGAAGGCATGGGGAGAGAGTATGTTTTGCACCCTGTCCGTTCGTCCGTGAGTTTGTTTGTGTGTCCGTCCGTGTGTCCGTCCGTCCGTGTTGTACAGCTACTCTCCGGCACCGTTGGCCCGGTCTCTGCCAAACTGTGCACACACACACTCCCAGCTCTGCCCCAAATTTTCCAGAACGGCCTGTTATAGGGCCACCATGAGGCCGACTTTTGCTAAATACATTTTTTATATTACTCCCATGCGGTACACACTATCTCTATAGTCATGTGATCAACACGGATCTGTCAGATTTTTCCACATTCCATCCTGATTGGTTAAGATTGCCTTCCAAGTTTGCAGGATTGGTTCATTTTGAACAAAATGCCTGAAATCATGAACACAGCATGCCATCTCTGTGACATTTTGCACGCACATTCCCCTAGGCTGAGGAAGAAATGTCACTTGATATTTTCTGTCTCATCCATCTGTGTGATTTTTTTTTTATATTCAATCGTGGTTGACTAAGATCGACATCTAAGTTTGCAGGTGTGGCCCGTTTGGAACAAAATGCCACAATAGCTGTGAAACTTTACAAGCACATTTCCACTACGTTGAGGAACAATGCCATAATTTTAACATTACCCTATTATAGCACCACATGTTTATATTACTCCTACACATTTTGTCCAAACATCACAAACGTTCCTGATCCTGACCTGTGCTCTGAGGAGCACTTTTTCTAGTTGTGTGTTCGGCAAGGCGTGCATGTCTAGTTGCAATGTAACTTGTAGAGCTGCTATTTTTGAAAACTAGATAAAAAAACAGGAGGCTTACTGTCAAGGTCAAGTCAAGGTTCCTTTATTTTGTCTCCTGACAAATTTCTCCCTCGTTTTCAAAAATAGCAGATCTACAAGCTCACAGTGTGTTACATTGCGACTTGTTGTGAGGTTGTGGATCGGCTATTATTGAAAACCGTTGAAAAGGTTGAACATTTTCACCAATAATGACCCAAAATAGGGATGGCAGGTTGAAAGCGGTTAATAATCGAGGAACACCATGCAGCTGCAGATTTGCAGATACTGAAAAAAGTCAAATAATGATTGGGCTATAATGAGCATTACTGAGAGACATGCCCCCAGTCCCTCAAACTAACACTGATCCCTGTTCTTAGTTGCCCCAGATCAGCTCAACGTAATTACTACAATCACAAAGCCGTTTTCTTCGAGTCCTGGGAGAGGCCAGTCTGTTCCCTGATTCTTTTCTTTTTAGGCTGAGTGGCCCTGTTGCCATGGCCACAGAGAAAGTGGGACGTGTTGGGTAATTAGAGGATGTTGTCGTGGCCTCCATTGTCATTTCCTGTCAGATAGGACGGACGCCCTGTTTCAAATTCCACCGAGCTGTGATGGTTTAGATTATAGAGGTTGTTTAGCCTATCTGACGTGAATTATGTTCATTTGTTCAGTTCAGTTCAAACCTTGGTAATGCATGTGAATATGTTTAGATGGTATCCACTCGGAAATCTTTCATTTCTAACTAAACTCAATAGTAAATACGTCTTTGCACAAACAAAATTCTTGTCTTTGAGCCATTTGATCCAGAAAGATAAACATAACATTGCCCTTGCTGGCCTGTAGACAATTTTGATGACTCGTTCGTTTTCTTTTTTCTGGACCTGAAGGCAGCCAACGTGTTATTGGAGAATGCCCACAATGTGTTTATAATCATGGAGAGAACATTTTGAACTATACTTGTACAATATGCAAACGGTCACATTCTAGTATTTTACTCAGTTTAACTTGGCAAGTTCTAATCCCTCACTCCACCTCTCTCATGCATCCATTTTTATCATGCAGTACTACTACCAAACAAGTTTTCCCTTAAAGGGGCGTTAAGCGTTTTTTATTTTTATTTTTATTTTTTATTTTTTATATTTTTTTATATTTTAAGTGTTAAATAGCTAGCAATCATTTCTTCGAGAGTCTGTTTAGTAACAGGGATCTCCAGTCTCTCCAGTTCGTAGAATTAGAGAGAAATTGGAAGTGATGACACAAAGAAGTGAGTAAACATAATTGTAGCTTGAACACTATACAATTGTAGCTGATAAATGGGTTCTCTCTCCTGTTTAGCTGAAATTACCCAGCATAAAATCTATTTTATGTTTATTAACCAATTTAAAGGTGTAGTGAAATGAAAAATACGTTTTTCACACTTTTAGACCATCTCCGTGGTCATCATATGAGCATACCTAACAATGGATGCCAAAAAAATGGGAAAATTCTCATTTTTGTGTGTTTTTATATCAAAAGTCCATAAAAATATTTGTTTTATTACTTCCTGAAAACGAAAACGTGCTGCGTGATGACGTGTCGAGGCCAACATCGATAAAAGCCAATAAAAATGAAGCTCACCCGTATCCTCTCCATATGTGCGCATCCGTGCAGCACAGCTGCTATTGATTACAGAAATCCTCCGTTTTTATTCCCATTCCAGATAACATCCAGACAGTGTATTACTCGGTTTCAACTTAATCATCACGCTAAAATATGTATCTGAAAACATTATAGGGTAGAAATAAGCCACATAACAGTAAACTGGTACAGTTGGCGTCTATTTGATTTGTAAACAAACACACACCACGCTGCTGCGTATAGCATAGCAACAATCCCTAGCTACCGTCCCATCGCCTGAAGGGATGCGACGCTCTGATTGGTTCAGAAACTTCAGACCGGTGTTTCAACTTGAAACCGTTTGAAACTTCATAATAAAATGTCCACCATTTCCGTTTCATTACACCTTTAAGCCCTTATGTTGTTGGGCGGAATCCCTCAGAGCTCTATAGTGTCTACATGAACCCATTTAGACCTGGTTTGTTGATTTAGACCTAAAAATGCCTTCTAAATCCTGACCAAAGTTTTCAGAAAAACTTAAGTTATTTATTGCGACTGTAGGTCGCAGATTACTATGAAAAACCTGTCAGTGACTCCGTCACGCCACCATATATGGCCGTCAGTCCGCCATGCCTCGTGACACGCTCCATATATGGCCGTCTCCATATATGAAGATCACGACACTGACCTCATCAAACCCTGGATTGCCAAACGTGGAGAAGACTGGATCATCACCTTGATCTACATAATATGGAGCCGACCAGCAACTCTACATCTGACCTCAAACTCTTAGATCTCCATATATAGAGCTCCCTTTTGACTGATACCTGTCCATTCAAACTCTAGACAGGCCCGCCCCAAAGTTATTAGTGCAGCCATGTGCCCGGCAGCTGGCGAAAACAGAAAACAAGTTCTCAACAGGCCGGAAAATTAAGGCCCGGCCCACCTGAGCCCTCATCAAACCCTGCACACTCAAGACACTGCCACCCTTAGATCTCCATATATTCCATATGTTTTTCCATTCCGATGCTCTAATGAAGGCTGCATAGCCGAAACGCGTAAGCGTTCCTTTTTGGTGTGTGCCAATAAAGAAATGGAGATGTGAGTACTTTGTCCGCCATTTATTTAATTTTGGGATGTGCTACCTTTTTGGATTTTTTTTCCCTGCAGGAAAGGAAATTTGTTGGCGGCTCCAGCCAGATCAGTGAGTACATGGCCAAAGAGCTGGGTGACCGAGTCAAACTGGAGTCCCCAGTGTACCGAATTGACCAGACTGGAGACATGGTGGTGGTGGAGACATGTGACAAACAGACTTACATGGTGAGTGACCGTCCACGGTACAAACGATAGCCTGCTGGATTCACTTTGCTCTGCCTTCTACTGCCAAACACCCCATTCCCTTCTGAATAATATATGGGTTCAGAGAGGCCTTGTAAGTGTCCGGGGTATTATGACCTCACTGTGACTCTTCCCCAAACCCATCCCATCCATCTAAAACAGATGCTGATACCAGCATTGCTCTGTGCTGCCATCTAGGGGGTACCTAAAAGTCTGTTCCATGTAACTAATATTTGACTCACTCTCCATCTGTGTGTGTGTGTGTGTGTGTGTGTGTGTGTGTGTGTGTGTGTGTGTGCGTGCGTGCGTGCATGTGTGTTTGCGTGCCTGCTCTCAGGCAAAGTATGTGATTGTGGCCACGCCTCCCAGTCTGAACCTGAAGATACACTTTAAGCCGGAGTTGCCCCCACTCAGGAACCAGTTGATCCACCGTGTCCCCATGGGTTCTGTCATCAAATGCATGGTGTACTACAAAGAGAACTTCTGGAGGAAGAAAGGTAAGGGTGGCAGGAAGAGATGGAGAAAAGCCAGTTGACGGTATGGATTACATGCACCTGTCCTCAGACTGATTAAAGGAGAATTCCATGCTAGAAGGCTTTCTTACCTTTCTTACCTTTCTTTGTAGTCGTTACGTCCCCACCAAAGAGGTCCAGGTGTTTTTTTTGTGCAAAATCTCTTTATTGGCTATTTCCCCTACCATAAGCCCTCAATGAATTGCATTGAATTGAATGGGAATTGAATGGGGCTATGGGGTGTTGTGCTAATTCGCTTATTTCCATCTAAATAAGTAGTAAAGTGTGTTTGGGATATTATTTACATTATGAAGAGATGATATATACAAAACAATAATAATTTTGAGTGATGGAAATAAGCGAATTACACACCCCATAGCCCCATTCAATTCCCATTCAATGCAGGGTAGGGGAAATAGCCAATAAGGAGCTTTTGCACAAAATAACACCTGGACCTCTTTGGTGGGGACGTAACAACTACAAAGAAAGGTAAGAAAGCCTTTTAGTATGGAATTCTCCTTTAAGATTAATCAGACGCTAATCTGTCTGATCTAATGAATCAGATATCTTAATATTGAATTAAGCAACTTAAAAACTGTAGAGGTTAACTGAGTAGTTACCCTAGTATTAGTAAATTGCCCCTTCAAGCTATATTTCTAAGCTAACAGTCTCATGCAAAACTAGCCGACAATGCACCGTGATGCGAGTGCAACACACGTGAGAGTGTAGATCGGCTCTTTTTACAATTTAATCTATTTACTTCTAACCTTTCACCTTTCTGACATGCCCAAAATTGGGATAGATTATAAATACATTATTTGAAAAAAGAATCTCAATTATTATGTTTTTTTCAATCAATATAATGACTGATCATTATAATTTGATGAACTGTTGCACCCCTATTTGTTTCACAAGGTTACTGTGGCAGCATGGTGATTGAGGAGGAGGGTGCTCCCATTGGCCTGACACTGGACGACACAAAACCTGACGGGAGTTGTCCGTGTATTATGGGGTAAATATTGGAAGGGAATCTCCCTCCCTTCTCCTCTGCAGCTGCAAATGACAAAAGTTACACCGTTATTTTACATTTAACCATGTCAGGTGGTTTAAGAGATTTGGCAGTAATTTGGGTTTCTCTTGGCCTCATTTCAGTTTCATCCTTGCTCGCAAATGCAGAAAGCTGTGTGGACTGACCAAAGAGGAGAGGTAGCTGTTGTGTACTTGTGACGTGCAGTGTGTCAAGATTGATATCAGCCTGTATGCTACGGGATATGTTTAAGCCTAACCGTTGTCTGTTGTGCTGTAGGTTAAACAGGATCTGTGAGATCTACGCCAAAGTGCTGGAAACTGAGGAGGCGCTGCATGTGAGTTAACCACATAAAGCCTATATACTTTGTTGAACGTTGAACAACGTTCTATTTTTGTTGAACAAAGTTCTATTTTTGTTGAACAAAAATAGAGGATCTACATGCTTCTGTAGTGGAAAGCAAAACTGTTACTTTTCAGGATTTAAATAAAAAAATAGCAAAAGTAGCAGATCTACAAGCTCTAAACGCCTCGCTTCGCGACGTGTTACTACTTGATCATACAGCATCACACAAAAGCATCAATGCTTTTTTGTGACGTTGTATGATCAAGTAGTAAGGCATTAATTTATGAAAAAACACAACGAAGTTAAAATATGAGGTTTCTGCCCGACAGAAATGATATATAAGCAACATAGGTTTTTCAGAAAACTGATTTACAGTAGGGATTTGTAGAATCTCTTATTGGGCTAAGCTATTGACTATTAACTCCCATCACACCCTCTGCCTGTCTCTGCCACAGCCGGTGCACTATGAAGAGAAGAACTGGTGTGAGGAGGAGTATTCTGGGGGATGCTACACTGCCTATTTCCCCCCAGGTATTCTCACTCAGTATGGAAAGTAAGTCAAACACTCAATCTCTCTCGCACGCACGCACGCATGTATGCATGCACGCAAGCACGCACGTGTGTGTGTGTGTGTGTGTGCGTTGATTTGCTGGGTCTCATATTGAAACCAGCAAACCTGTGTGTGTGTGTGTGTGTGTGTGTGATTTGACAGTAATAATGGATGACAGTATTAGACAGTATTAATGGATGTTTTTGTCTTGGTTTTCAAATTGTTCTGCGATGGACTAAAAAGCCTCCCGGTATTGACTGGCGCTAAACCATGGTTGTCCACCCCTGCTATAACTCATCGCTGTCTCTCTGTGTCTGTGTCTGTGTCTGTCTTTCCGCATCTCCAGGGTCCTGAGGGAACCTATTGACAAGTTGTACTTTGCAGGCACAGAGACTGCCACAGAGTGGAGTGGCTACATGGAGGGGGCTGTTCAGGCTGGGGAGCGGGCAGCCAGAGAGGTCAGTGGCCTTATCACAAAACGCAAATATGTCAAAGTTGGTTCAAGTCATTGTTTTATGTTGTTTTGTATCATGGCCTAGAAGGTTGATTGCTCTTCAAAAATGTAAATACATGAACTAAAGCAAATGCAACAATGGAAACGCGCAAGAGAGGATAACCTACTACAACATGCTACTACAAATATAAAAAGGAAACATGCTGCAAAATTCAAAACATTTTCAACTAGAAAAGTGTGCTCGTCCGGCAGGCCTGGTTGGTTCAGCCAATTGGATGTTGCATTTATGTTGTATGGCACTGTATGATGCGTATGAATGTTACAGGGATAACATTAACCCAAATGTTATCCCTGTAACATTGCCCAAATGTGCTGACCTCATCACATTTGTGATGACGTCTATGGGCGGTATTAGCCCAAGGAGTGATTTTATGCAAAACTAATGCTTGGAATGGATTCTTACTTATGGATTCAGCATCATGAAAACACCCTAGTTTGACATGTCACATGCTACTTAAAGCAAAGGGAAATTTAGAAAAGATTTTCCTTATATAGGATGTCTATGGTGGCCATACTGTACAGGCCATTTTCAACACTTTCCCCTCAGACAATTCCAGGCAACTTTTTTTCTGTTATTCAGGATATATTGAAGATACAAAATCAGCTGAGTTTGTTTTTTTTGCAATTAGATTGAGGTTGATCCGTATTTTCCATAGAGTTCCTGTACTACAATTGAGTATTCGAAAGATGCCGTTTCAGTCATAATAAGTTGGGTCCAGTCTGTGATCTCTGGCATAGCAGAGCTCTTCCAGTTTCTCAATCAACCTGGCTGCAGTGATAAGACTGCAGTCACTAATGCATGTTGTGCCCTGGTGACCCCCTGTGGCAGCACCGTGCTATCGCCCAAGAGACATAACCTCGGCATTCCGGTAATATTAGCCCCAGCCATTCTCCAAGTTTAGAAAATATCTTTTTCACATCATTTTCTCTTGCAGCACATTTCTTTTGTCTCTTTGCTTTTATATATAGTTACAATGCTTCTGAATTTGCAGTGTTTCTCTTAATGTATATGCTTCTTATTTTTGAAGCACAGTCGACCTTGTGGGCCAGTTTTTCATAAGGTGTATTATTGCCATAACGTCAAATACAATCCCTAGTTCTATGCATGTGGTGTCTTGCAGGTGTTGTGTGCAATGGGCAAGATCAGCCAGAGCCAAATCTGGCAGCCAGAGTCGGAGTCTGTGGTAAGGATTACTGAATAAAAAGATCAGGGCTGGAAGTACTCAGATTATGTTGGAAGGAAAAGGCCTGTATTCAAAATATGACTTGAGTAGAAGTACAAATGTATTGACATATGTTTAAAAAAATATATATATATATATATAATGATCTTGCATCTGTGTCATTTTAGATTTTAACAATTATTTTATACTATGGATATTCAAAAATAGCAGATATTCGTGCCACACAATTTTTTTTATTGTGAAAGCTTGTGCAAATCTTTGAATAATGACATGAAAACGTTTGAGAGCCACATACGTTTTTCAGAAAAACGGATATACAGTAGAAGACATTTTTAGAATGGGGGCCTTAATGGTCATTGCTTGATCTACTGTATGTTTTGTAATAATACTCTTCAAAGTAAATTATAACGAAAGGTTTTCAAATAATTGTAGTGGAGTAAAACCTACATGGTTTGCCTCTGAGGTGTAGTGAGTATAGGTAGTACTAGAAACTGAAAGTATAATATTGGACTCGAGTACAGAACTTGAGTAAATGTACTTCAGTTACTTTGACCACTGAAGCTCGTTTGACTCCCCCACGCAAGGAACAAAACGGACTATGTAGAGGCCTTAACCCTAGCCCTAATGAACACGACCTCCTCTCTCTTTCAGGAAGTCCCAGCTCTCCCCTTTGTCACCAAGTTTTGGGAGCGAAATATACCTTCAGTCGGAGGTTTCCTCAATTTCATGGGAGTCTCCACATTGCTGTCTGTTGCCGCGGCGGCGAGCCTGGTGGCCTATCGGAAGGGGCTCCTTCCCCGGAGTTAAACAGTGAACACCCACTCACATATACCGTCATCTTTCTCCTCCTCCTCGCATCTCAAAGGGGCAACTCTCGATGGACGCCGTACGCTTGTACTTCCTGTTCACTACTGTGACCCGCACTACAAAGTAGTGAACTATATGTCAGGTACAGGATGTCATTTGAGACACACCCTGCTACGGTCTGGCATGTAAAGGGATGAAGACTGTTAAGTTCGCTCACTACACCACTATATAATCACTCTATATACTGTCTAATCACAATGGTGAGAAATAAAAGAGAGTAATAAAAGGGAGAAAGAGAGATGCTCGTTGGACAGAGGAGTGGAGACCTGTCGCCATGATAATTACAGTGTAACCAAAATAAGTCTGAGATTCAGATTGTCAAAACAATGAAGGAAAAACAAATCAGTTAGGCCTATTGATAATAAAATAAAGTATTGATACAACCATTAACATTAGGCTACATACAGTACATTGTCAATGTTTATATTATGTTTTCACATTCATTATGTGCATATATATGATTGTGTGTGTGTGTGTGTGTGTGTGTGTGTGTGTGTGTGTGTGTGTGTGTGTGTGTGTGTGTGTGTGTGCGTGTGACGTGCGTGCGTGCGAGCGGCACCGCATGCGTGCGTTAAATTGTGTGCTACAGTACGTGTGGCTTGTTAAATTGTGTGCTAAAATGTCTGCGCATACATGCTGTACAGTAATGTCTAATTACCTCTGGAGATTTTAGGTGCTTATTTAATCTGGCCAAACAGCTGTAGTAGTCCGGCAGCCGGGGGTGTGGAGTGGGAAATTTGGTATATCGTTTTTTTTTATTGGCCTAAAATATTGTCTATAATACATACATTCGTGAAATAATAAAAACTATTAGTTATTTATATACTAAACTAAAGGGGCGGCAGTGGCTCAGGGGTAGAGTGACCGGATGGGAAACGCAACGTTCCCAGTTCGAACCCGGGCTCCCCCACAGTTAGGCCCCATTTACACTGGCAGCCAAATCCAGCCTGAATCAGATCTGTGCCACATCCAGATTGGAATCTGATTTGTTTAAATGAGTCATGTAACCATTTAAACCAGATTTCCATCTTGATGTGGCACAGATCTGATTCAGGCTAGATTTGTCTGCCAGTGCAAATGGGGCCTACTAGTGTCCTTGAGCAAGACTCTGAACCCCTAATTGCTCCCGATGTGCAGGTTGGTGCCTTGCATGGTTCCCTCCGGCATCTGTGTGAATGGGTGAATGTAATGCACAATCTCTGTAAAGCGCCTTGGATAAAGGCGCTATATAAATGCACCATTAACCATTTTACGTCTATATAACAAATTTCCCACTTTAAACAAAAAAAGCTTGTTGGCTTCCGGACTATAGCCAGCATTGAATTGTACTAATGTCAGAATAGTATAATACTGTGCCACTGTCTATTACTAAATCAGAGGTTTGAATGAAACCTGCATTCCGGGGTTTTACATCTCCACTAAGCTGCTGTGTGTGTGTGGTAAACAGTTGCTTGTTTGTAAAGGTAATGGAAGTGTTTGAATGTATTTTCTTAAGATTAGCTGACACTACCTTATTTGTTATTGTTATATTTGAATATATTTAAAATATGCATTTATTTTTTCATCACAATCATTTTACTCTACGTACAAACAGGGTATAATACTCAAAGCCATTAATCGCATCTGCATTCATTTGTGTATTCCCCACCCATACTTTCCAAACCCCCAGGACAATATTTACTTTCCTCTGTTTTACATTGCATCAATTAAATATGTTTTAATTAATTACTTGTACAAAATCGTAAAAGCTTATATCAAGAAAAGTGTAAATGTTCTAGTGTGTGCGTGTGTGTGTGTGTGTGTGTGTGTGCGCGTGCGCGTGTGTCCATATTTGGGCCTATTTGTTTATACACCCACCAAAATTACTGTTCCCAAACGTATCTTGTACTTGAGTGCTGATGGGTCACAGGTGTGGTAATGTCACACTGCATATAAAAAATGTCTTGTCTACACAATGTCTGAAGGTCTGAAGAAGAGCCTAAAATATACGTTTGTGGATCTTTTTATTCCTGTACTGTCAGTTTTTTTGGGATCCGGTACTGTTTTTCAGCCAACTTTTCAACATATTCGTACACCTGCAAGTTTTAACTTCATATACAGTAGTAAAAGCAGAAAACACGGCATGAAGATTTCCAGTGTTGCCGGGGTTATTGCACTGACAGCATATCATGAAGTCCATATACACTGTATAGGCATATCTGTCCGCCTGCCACAGACGTGTGTCAATGTCAAGCATTCATTTTGGTACAAGAAAATCAACCTGAAACGACAGTATACAATTAAAATGAACAAGTGTCTAAATCCTCTATTGGTTGTCACTGTAAGCAAATATTGTTCATTGAAATCTTTTGTAACATTCCACAGTAATTGCTGACGTTACTTTCATGTCAGCAATAAATTGTGGGTACCGCCTTCATTAAATGATGCAAGGAACATTTTGGAAATAAACTCTTCACATTAGATGACCACAGTAGTTACCAAAGTACTGTAAGTCCATGTGTTGAAGTGTGTTGTGTACAGTATGACCCTCGAGTAGATCATGGTGTTGTTTGTTCGAAAGACAAGTGTGTTTGTAAGTGTAGTCTCTGTTGTGCCTTAATGGAAATCATGGTGTTTTGTCATTTCTCTTAAGTGCCTGTGTGACTATGAGACTCTGCCAATGTTGTCCCCACTCCCACACTCTTGCCCCTCGATCCTGCACCAGGTTATTGTGCGGCCCATCGCTCTTAACATGTCCATACTCCATAGGGATTTAGATTTAGATTTTCCGGTGAATTGGCTAATCTGAGTCTGGATGAGTTATATCCAACAAAACCCATCTGTGTTCCCTGATTTACTGTATGTCTGATAGCTTGACCTAGGTCAACTGAGCTTCTCATCGTGTGTGTGTGCGTGTGCGCATGCGTGTGTGCGTGCACGTGTGTATTAGCGTTTCATAATGTGAATGCAGTGCTTGATTGCCTGTCTACCGCACATTTGTGGCACTTAAGTAAGAATGCTCTCCCATAACATCTTTTAAACTCCCTCCCCCCCAGCAGATACATATTGGCTTTGCACTTGAACCTTCCAGCTCTACTCTACTATTTAATGATTATGACACTTCCAGTGTCCTGAAGGAGGCTTGTCAGAGCACTGTGTTCCCCCCCCCCTCAAACCTGCATCACTGACCCATGAATATCCATGCAGTGTATTATCTCTATGGCTCTCTGTAGACCCCAAGACTGTTCTAGCTGTCTTCTCCATTTCTTTAACATACTTGTAGCTGAAACTTTTTATGTCCTTGTACAGTATGAGTCACCTACAAAACTGATGATTTATAAATGTGAAATAAATATTTTACTCATACTGAAATGTTTTTTTGTGTTTGTGTTTATTGGTGGGTTGTGTAACTATGTAGCCTACATGGGTTCACTTTCGGTATGTGGTCTGGATCAGGTCTGGATCATCATCAAACCTTTATTTTATTGTAGGGCCCTTAGGCCTATATATAATGTATGATTTTATACAATGTATGCTTTGTTTAGCATTTTTTATTGTATTTTTTTCCCACAACATCAAGATTTTATGGTCATGATTCACCAATCACCAGGATCCTGGATGGCTTGATTCTAAGGCTTAAAATAATTGATATACATATCATAAATATTTTTGTAAATATCTATGGGGAAAAATGAATGGCAGATTTTTCAGTGGTGCCAGAAAACCACTGCTATGCCCTAGATTGACTATTTATTAATATTCACAGCAAATGGCACACTTGTTTAATGTTTTGGTGGGATGCAGCAGAGTTCTGCTCACATAAGACAGACGGAGACTGGCTAGCTCTGGAGTCTGACCAGCTGGTCCAGAGCTAGCCAGTCCAGACTCAGAGGATCAGTGATTGATTATATAATAGTTCTCATTAGTTCTAGACTTTTCAAAGACGTCCTCGAGTTGTGTCCAGTTGTGTGCGTGTCCAGTGACCCGAGTCACATCGAGATGTATAAGGCTTACTTTGGACCAAAGGTAAGACCATTGTCCATTTCATGTTTAACCATATGACCATGAAAACAACATAACAATGGTGGTAATATATTGTTGGCCACACAACAACAGTGAGGCACAAAATAACAAATAATGGGCTCTGCTGAAATGTAGCACAAGTTTCCGTTTGGAAATAATTATTATTTATTATTTCCAAAATAATTAAGTAGGCCTATTAAGCTGAGAAAACTTTGATGGCAGAATTTTCAGCAGGCAGCGTCAGATATACAAATAAAGTCTAGGCCAAAAACAAATATAGGCCCATCTCATTTAGTAGTGCTACTTTAATTTCGGTGGGTTTGGAAGACAACAGTCGACATTCTGACGTAGGCTACCGTCCGTAAATGCATAAGGTCATATTAAGGAAACATAACCTATAGCTCTGTCTATGCAGTTAAATTAAATACACCCACCCATAATTAACGTGTTACTTTCTTAAGCTGGGTCAAGTCAAAATGTGACTTAAGCAACTTTTAAAATGTATTAACAAACTTCCAGTTGCAGGCATGGTGTTTCTAATGTTTACTGTATTTTGCTGTCATTGTTCGTAACTTCTCAAGATGATAACCAGCTATTTTGGGTTTTGCCAGCTGCAGCCAGTTTTCATGATGAGCTACTCTTCTCAATGCAGGCAGTTTAGTTACCCACAGTCTGTGATCATGTTTCCTTATCTGCAGTTATGAACACAGCCACCAGAGGGCACATATTAACCATGTTATGTTACAGTGTCTGTAACTGTAACAGATAGGCCTACACCATCAGAGTTAATCATTTATAATATGATGCATACACAGATTAGATACTGCTGTACAGCACATTCCAAGGCAAACACTTTAGATTGTTATCTTCTCTCTTGGTTGTCAAGTCTTGTGTTTTAATTGTATCGTGTCAGAACGATTGTAATTGTGTAAAACAGCTACATGCATGAATATATAATACATGATATATTGCACATGCTTGCAGGCATGCACTGCACTGGGCTCATATACATCCATGTTGTGTTTCCATCTGTACTAGTGTATACATACGTCAGTCAAACAGACACATGCACACAAACACACAAATAACAAAGAGTTTAGTCAGTTTCTGGGCTGGTTTGGTGGTTGACTTGACACATGGCAGTGATGTCAACCACAGCCCTCTATGAAATATGACAGCCAGAGGATTGTACAATCCTAGATTGACACATCAGGCTTTAATCACCACAAGACGGCTTTCCAGCACCGAGTGACGACACTGAGCATATATGCTTCACCCGCCTGCAAATAGGTTGTATAACTTGAAGATTGCTGCAGCACAGAGCAGCTGCACTGTAGACACTAGGCAGTGGCCAGCCCATACAGGTCATGTTGGTTGCTGCTTTTGTCTTGTTTAGATGTATGCTCAAACGCACACCAACGCACGCGCGTATCTTTAAACACACAGTTTGTCCCATTATTAGTCGGTGTGTAGCCCAGCTCCTGGCCCTAGTGCAGCTTGCTGCGATATGAAATCTGACACTGTCAATTTGCCTCCCAATCCGTCAGACTGTGGAATTGTATTCAGATGGCAGTGTTGCAAGGCCCGAGGGCTCCGAGCTGTGGCCTAGGCAACCACTAACTGCCGTCCTCACACTGCCGTACCCCCACGGGTCCCCTCGACAGTGAAATCTTCTCCAATCTCCTGTTAAATGTTACCATTCTCTGACTCCAAGTTAGATTGTTTTCTCATTCACACGTATGGGCATTGTTCTACCTTTTCCCTGAGCGATGTAAGCGATGTGCAGCATTGAATATAGCATAAACACAACAGCAACAAAGACATCAGAAACTGTTCTGTTCTTCTATACTGGTAGGTGTTGTTTGGAAGATGTGGAGTTGTAAAATAATCCAAATATAATTTTGCATATGTTTATATATTTCAGATATGTATGTTTGAAAAGCTAGTTGCAGTAAAGGAAGAGAATTGTTAAATTGACATCAATATGTGACTGTCAAAACAGAAAGCTGTGCACACGCATTATAGGGAAGTAGAACCTCATTTCTATAATGTCAATAGCCAGCCTCGGGAGCTGCACTTTTCGTATGCTGTCAGTTTATAAAATGTGATGTAGTCTGCTAACACATAATAGAAGGGAGTGTACTGCAGGTAATGGAGACATCATTGTGTCTCATTTTCACCTGACCTTAAACAGCATGCCGTGTATAGGAAACAGCAGGGTGAGCTGGAGCCTTCCCAGCTTGCAGTGGGCCTGAGGTGCTCAGTGCATCCCCAAGCACTCGGCTATGCTGCTCACCTCTGCCTTATTGTTCTGGGCTGATGGGACTACCCGCAAGATTTGCTGTTTGATCTCCGATTGATTGCAGGGTCTTCGCTTGTTAGAAACGACCTCACATTCTGTCCAATGGGAGGAACGTGCTTTGTGGCTGTCATATGTTTCATCTTCTGTAATAAGTTCAGTGAAACATCACAGCCGCCCCTTACCGTATAAGCTCCAACAAAGAAGAATCATTAAAGCCCCAACTGAACTGCTCTCACTGTACGTTTCTGAAGTTATGACCCGTAACAGCTGTACTCAAACGTGCTTGAGTGAGAATCGGGGTAAGAAGTACTTGGAAAATACTGTTGCATTCAGCACATCCAGTATGGAGTGCTCCATAGGATATTTTTAGTATGGGGTGCCATAAAGGCCAGGCGCTGTGGTCGGGCCATTAGCTTCAGGATGGCTCCTTCGGTGACAGTGACCGAGCGCTGGAGAGGATTTCATCTGATTAGGTCCTTACTCCTTGCCGGTAATGATCGACACCGCTCACTCTGTCATCGCAGACAGACCAAAAGAAAGGTGATAATAGGGCGAGTACGTGGACACCATGGGGGGGGGGAAAGATGTGAGTTGGCACGAGCATGAAGGGGAAGAGAAATCAAAAGGTGTGTGTGTGTGTGTGTGTGTGTGTGTGTGTGTGTGTGTGTGTGTGTGTGTGTGTGTGTGTGTGTGTGTGTGTGTGTGTGTGTGTGTGTGTGTGTGTGTGTGTGTGTGTGTGTGTGTGTGTGTGTGTGTGTGTGTGTGTGTGTGTGTGTGTGTGTGTGTGTCCGCGTCACACTTGCTGGATCAACCTTGAAATTAATATTTCTGTAGCTCATTTCTGAAAAAGGGTATAATTTGTTTTACAGATGTTCAGTTGAACTGTGCTGTGCATTATAATAAAATAAATGTTTCTATCCTAGAGGCTACTATACTAGTCTCTCTGCCTTAACACAAAGTACTCACAACATAAACACTACAGACCTCAATTCTGTGTACACAATGCACTCATATACTCATAGTCCTGCCCGATGCGGGAGCTAACTATTTCCGTAGACAACGCCCTGGTAACGTCTGTCCCAACAGCCAGGAACCTTGGTGTTGTCCTGGACAGTCAGCTCTCGTTCAAAACTCACATCACAGCTGTCACTCGATCCTGTAGGTTCACACTCTATAACATACGACGAATTAGACCGTTCCTCACCCAGGAATCATCCCAGCTCCTAATCCAGACAACAGTCCTGTCAAAACTTGACTATTGTAACTCTCTCCTTACTGGCCTACCGGCATGTGCACTGAAGCCTCTCCAACTGATCCAAAATGCCGCAGCTCGCTTGGTCTTCAACCAGCCAAAATTCTCACATGTCTCCCCCCTGCTCCGCTCCCTGCACTGGCTCCCGGTCGCTGCCCGCACAGAATACAAAACTCTGATGTTGGCATTTAAAGCAACCAAAGGTATGGCTCCCCCATATCTTGCCAGCATGATTGAACCCTACAAACCCTCCCGCGCACTCAGATCAGCCAACGCAGGGAAGCTGGAAGTACCCTCACTAAAAACGCCGGGACAACGCTCCACACGTCCCAAACTCTTCTCCCTTCTGGCCCCAAAACTGTGGAATGCACTTCCCGTTGCAATCAGAACTGCAGCATCACTCCCGATCTTCCGCCGTAGTCTGAAAACCCACCTTTTCAGAATCCATCATGGCCCATAGCACTTACCCTACCCCCCTTAGACAGCACTTCTTAGACTTATATAGCATTTGAAACAGACTTATAGCATGTCATGTAGACAGCACAATAAGTGCATTGTATGTAGTCATAGCACTTCATAGTATATATGTACAGCATAGTATAGCATATATGTGTAGTTTATATGTATAGTGTCATTATATAGATATGTTCTAGTTATAGTTTATATGTATAGTGTCATTATATAGATATGTTCTAGTCACGTTCTTAGCTTACGCATGTTTCGCGATAAATGCATTTTTACATATGTGATGTATTCCCATGCTTTTTGTTCTTGCTTATTGTAAGTCGCTCTGGATTAAGAGCGTCTGCTAAATGCCTAAATTGTAAATTGTAAATTGTATACTCTACACAATATACCATACAGGATAACAATGCATAATGTAATGACATTTTTCTGTGCATGGGTGTGTTAGCTACTATAGAGACCTGTGATACTGAGATGAGTGGTGGTCTCTGTTGCTCATTGCCGCACCAAGTTCATTCACAGTCAGTCCTGTGTCCCTACTCAGAACATCTGTCCTGTGTCCCTACTCAGAACATCTGTCCTGTGTCCCTACTCAGAACATCTGTCCTGTGTCCCTACTCAGAACATCTGTCCTGTGTCCCTACTCAGAACATCTGTCCTGTGTCCCTACTCAGAACATCTGCCCTGTGTCCCTACTCAGAACATCTGTCCTGTGTCCCTACTCAGAACATCAGTCCTGTGTCCCTACTCAGAACATCTGTCCTGTGTCCCTACTCAGAACATCAGTCCTGTGTCCCTACTCAGAACATCTGTCCTGTGTCCCTACTCAGAACATCTGTCCTGTGTCCCTACTCAGAACATCAGTCCTGTGTCCCTACTCAGAACATCTGTCCTGTGTCCCTACTCAGAACATCTGTCCTGTGTCCCTACTCAGAACATCTGTCCTGTGTCCCTACTCAGAACATCAGTCCTGTGTCCCTACTCAGAACATCTGTCCTGTGTCCCTACTCAGAACATCTGCCCTGTGTCCCGACTCCCTACTCAGAACATCTGTCCTGTGTCCCTACTCAGAACATCTGGAAATGCGAGTGGTCGTGTTCCTCTTGATGCACAGGCAGTGTTGTTTTTGGCATCACATTTTGATTTTAGTTTTAGTCATAGTCTCTTCAATAGTTTTCATTTAGTTTCAGTCACATTTTTTAGTCACCTGGAATGTTTTAGTGTTAGTCTAGTTTTAGTCGACTAAATATAATAAGATTTTAGTCGACTAAATCTACAGTTGATTTAATCGACTAAAATGTATTTTGGCAGGCCTTGATGCGTCGTAATGACGCATGATTTTACACTCACAACTGCGACGCGTTGTAAGCTTGCAGATCGGCTATTTTCAGCATGCAACCAATTATTGTAAAATGACTTGTACTGGATCTCTTGTCCACTAGTTCCTTCCAAACATTTTAGTGTAGTTTTTATTTGTTGACGAAATTGTCAGTATATTTAGTCTTAGTTTTAGTCATGTTTTTATTTAGTTTCCATTTAGTTTTCGTCAGTGATAAAAGGTAGTTGACGAACATTTTTCGTCTTAGTTTTAGTCGACACTCAATCAACACTGTGGACAGGGTAGTCTCCACAGAAGAATATCCGAAATGATCTGGTCTTTTGCTCTGTGGCAGAGTCCAGCTAAACTGAGTCTTCCGCTCTGTGGCAGAGTCCAGCTAAACGGAGTCTTCTGCTCTGTGGCAGAGTCCAGCTAAACTGAGTCTTCTGCTCTGTGGCAGAGTCCAGCTAAACTGAGTCTTCTGCTCTGTGGCAGAGTCCAGCTAAACTGAGTCTTCTGCTCTGTGGCAGAGTCCAGCTAAACTGAGTCTTCTGCTCTGTGGCAGAGTCCAGCTAAACTGAGTTTTCTGCTCTGTGGCAGAGTCCAGCTAAACTGAGTCTTCTGCTCTGTGGCAGAGTCCAGCTAAACTGAGTCTTCTGCTCTGTGGCAGAGTCCAGCTAAACTGAGTCTTCTGCTCTGTGGCAGAGTCCAGCTAAACTGAGTCTTCTGCTCTGTGGCAGAGTCCAGCTAAACTGAGTCTTCTTTGTGCAACAACAACTGAGATGGGAGGGATGCCTCCATACATCTGAGCTTTGGTGGGATACACTGACACCACGCTAGACAGGAACGCCCAAAAACGTCACATCCGGTTTTAGCCTGGGGTAAGAATTTTATATGGCTGCCAATGCAACTTGGTCCAATCCTTAACGGACAAACATCTATGCCGATGCTATCTAACTTGCGGAGGTAGCGTGCCTTGTCCACGGGCAACAGATCTTTCAACGTATGGCATTGCAAATACGTTTGATAATCGCTACTCTGCTCAATATTGTTTTGAAAATACCGCAAATTGCATTGCAGTGAACGAGCGCAAATCACAACTTCCCCCGGGGGTGGGCGGAGTCACAGTTTGAGGCGCTGTTTACGCGCCGTGGTGTCAGTGTATGGTCCCTCCATGAAAGGTTCTGGACAAGCATGAGGAGTGACTTGTATATGTTCCGTCAAGACGATCCCGAAACTCCTTATTCATTGTCCATGTTTCGGAACCATAAAGGATACTTTCCACTCCAGGCTTTGAACAGGTTGATCTTGGTAGCTCTTGCGATGTCTGACTGCCATATACGATGTAGACCTGTGTTACTGAGATGAGTGGTGTGTAATTTGATATCTTAGATGGAAGGATCGAGAACAGAACATGAGCAGTTTTGCTATAGTTTACTTCATTATGTTTTGGGGGCTTTCCTTTCCTAGCCGAGTGGTGTACATGTTATGTGGTAATCCTGTGCCAGATGATTTTTGCTGCTGGCTTTACAGTCATTTGTAGCAGTTTATGGCAGTCAGGTTCCCAAACCACAACGTGATACAGCCTTGTGAGAACACTTTAAATATTACAGCAATCAAAGTTCACCGTGCACCTTTATACTCATACCAAACCTCTCTTGAGATGGCTCAGAAAGGACACTCTCGATGCAGGCAGCGTTGAGAGGCCACCATTATGTGGGGTATTAAAGATCTAAAACTTTGACAGGATTATGCACTTTCTTACCAGATGGCACTGGTAAAAGTGCCATCTGTTAAGAGCAACCCAAATCCTATTTAAAGCTAGCTTTTCAGCTTGCCATCATGACACAGCAAGAAAATAAAACCTCAACCGTAACATATTAATTGATAATAAATCAACTCAGTGCAGTCAACTATCATGTCTCCAATTGTTGTTTAACATAAATCCTATTCAATTATGGTTTTACTAATGACGTGCTCTTAGTCTATGAATGGACTATTCAATTTGGCTCAAAGCTCTCATATTGGAATAATTCATGTTTTTGTCAAAAGCAGGATGTTAACTTTATTAGCATTAAAAGGGAGGCAGGCACCCGGGGCGCTGCCTCTGCCTCTACAACAAGCAAACCGCAATTTCGGCTATCTCTCTGAGAAGGGGCTCTGGCAGGGGAAGAAAAAGAAGGGCTTTCCCTGATGCTGGACAAGAGTAATCAAAGTGAATTACGAGAGGCTGAGAGTTTTAATTCCAGCTTGGCAGTATGTCACTCTCTCCCTAGCCCTGTAGGCCTCTGTCACAGTACTAAAGAGATAAATAACTGGGGTAAATAATAAATCTACTCTTGGCTGCAGTGGGAAGGAAGGAACGAGGAAGGGTCTGTGTGTTTTAATCCCTGGAGTGAAATTACTGCAGTAAAAGTCGGCTCCCGTGGCCAGGGACGTTCCTCCAGCCCACTCTCACTCCTTCCCTTCCTTGTTCTTTGTATACAGTAATGGCTATATTGTGTCTGTCTATTGGTCTCCCTATGTAACAATAGCCCACTATCTTCCACTGTAAATGTCTTAGAATCTAGGCAATGCACACATTACTAGCCTCTAATGCTTAGAGAGGGTAGGAATAGCCAATCAATAATTGTGTGATTAGCTCTGCCTGTTAGCATGATATCTCAAGCAGTGAACACATTTGTGCACGAAAGGTTAGTAAGAAGTGATAAAAAAAAATTCACATAACTTCTGAACAGATTAACCACAATTTCACTAGTACAGACCACGCATTCAATCGAACATCGTTTAACATGGTTTAGCATTTATTTAGAAAAGAAGTGGAGCATGAGAAGGAATGATAGAAATGAGATGGCATTAGACCGCATGTATGGTATGAGGGGAAGGGGATGAGGATGAAGGGGGGGGGGGGGGGGGGGGGGGGTGACGATGAGTGGGAGGATCCGAGGGGCCTGGATGAATGAGTGAGGAGGGGTAGGTGGGGTGGGCGGGAGTGAGGATGAGAGGTGGGATGAAGTGGCGCTACGGAGGAGAGCTGGAGGGAGTGAGGGGGGAGGATGAAGGTGAAGACTAGGCCCCTGGGGGTAGGATGAAGGCCAGGCTCCAGGGGGTAGGATGAAGGTGAAGACTAGGCCCCTGGGGGTAGGATGAAGGTGAAGACTAGGCCCCTGGGGGTAGGATGAAGGCCAGGCTCCAGGGGGGTAGGATACCCTGAGTGTTTGGCCTGGGGTCTGAGTACCCGGGCGTCCTTCTGATCGAATGAGGACACGCCTCCAATCCGAGACCCCCATCTGGAACAGTGGCAGGTGAAACAGACTGGCATATATATACTCTTCCCTTGATGGAGCGAGGGCGGAGATAGGGCGGAGCTCTTGACAGTTGCCATGGCAGTGAGGCCTCGGCGGTGAGTGCCGAGGGTGGAGCTGAGATCAGTAACCATGGCAGGTAAATGGTGGAGTTAACTGATGCTGTGGAGAAGTTGATTGAGCTCGATACCCGAGGCGGGCCTAGGAATGGAATTGGCATGGAATGGGTGGCAGAGGAAACCAACGGTCTTATCTTGAAAGCGTGGTCTTCCTCCTGAACATACTGCATGTTGTACCAACTCCATTTCATGGGCCCAGGAAAAACAGACGCATCTTTTCATTCTCAACTTCCAGAGGCAACTGAATGTTGGTACTTCATGTGTTGATTTATATATCATGACGTTATATTGGCCAAATGGGGTTGTGATGCCAGAATCACTGCAACACCTTATAACGCCCATTTATACTCCACTTTCTTTTCTGAAACCTGTGAACATGTGAAATGTACATATCCATAAAGTACAATATCACAGGAAACCAGGAGGGCAGTAGTGAAACTGATATGTCATTTTTTTAAATAATAATTATGAATATTAATAACCCAACACAATAATTTCGAAGGACCAGGCGCTAATCGCCAAAAGAATGCAAGTAATAAAAGTATTATACTCAGACATATAGGCGTTCAAAGCCATTAACCATGCAGAAAACCTTTAGTGGTGGGAAGAGTAGTTGTAAAATGTAATAGAGTAAATGATATGATGAAAAGATATGATGTAATGGACATATGGCACATGAAAATCCTGTATCGATGTATCGAAATTATTAGAAACATCAAACGGTACACAGTGAAAAAAGAAAGATAGAAGGGAGATGACGAAGGAAAGAGACAACATGGTGAGAAGTTATGAGGAGAGTGTGTGAACTACAGTAGTTCAAGACTATGTACATTGCTACTGTACAGCAAGAAAGAAACGGGAGGTATGAAAATGTCAACTACTGCATTTGACCTTCAAGTATTGAATTGTTGTAAAAGATCAATGATATAAAAAGCTCTGGCAGTGCCAGACTTTAACAGACTTTAGTGTCAAATACATTTAGTCTGTGAAGAAAAAACTTCAGGTTTGGGCACCCTAACATGTGGTCTTTAAGTGGTGGGCCTGTGGTCCTCTTAGTGGCTAGGAGGTCCAGTGAAAGGCCTACATACTCTCCCAAGATGGAGGAACAACATTTTACAATCTGGGAACCCTTATAGGCCTTTGTGCGACTGGTTCAATCCTACCCTAAATCTAGGCCTAAGACGTGACACCTCAAAGTGGGGTACATTGCATCCACTGGTCAATCCAAGGGCCTACCACTCCACTCTCTTGATATGTTCTTTCCCAACTCTTGGAGAGTATGTAGGCCTTTCCCTGGACCTTCTAGCGGCTAGAAGGTCCAGGGAAAGTCCTACATTGTAGGACTAGTAGCATGCCAAAGTTTGTGCTATTGCCATTGAGAATGCATTGGGCGTTTAAGTTAAATAACTCAGAAACTACAAATCATTTCAAAGTAAAAAGTTCCAGCATGTGTCTCCACAGTAAGCTGAATTATAAAATGTGTGAATAGAGTTTCTAGGTGAAAGTAATTTTTTGACGTGCCATAGAGCTGCCATTGAGCCCCATTGTGAATTTCTCAAATTTGAAAGCACTATATTTCTAAAACTATGAAACATTTCAAAGATTTCTTTTCAGGCAAACATGTCCACCGTAAGATGAACCTAAATAGGTTTGAATGGGGTTTCTAGGTGTAAGTATGTAGGACTAGTAGCATGCCAAAGTTTGTGCTATTGCCATTGAGAATGCATTGGGCGTTTAAGTTAAATACGGGGGGGACATATTTTGACAGCAAACTGCCTGTCATAATTTCTCCCTATTCCAAAGCCCCCCTAGGTACATTATATATTTAAACTATTTTCAGCAATGGTACACTTATTTTTTCAGTGGGTAGATCTTGTTGAGCTGGTCATTTTGAAAGTAGATCTCACGTCATAAATGTGTGGGCATCCCTGTTCTAGCCCCCAGGATAACCCGAGGCACACCACTTAAAAACCACATGCTACGGTGCCCAAATCTGAATTCCAAAACTGAAGCAATTCAGTAAAGGTCAACACTTCCTCCTGTGTCATTTTAGGGGCTGGGACCTCCAGTAAAAGGCCTAAATACTCTCCAAGAGTTGGGGAACAACATATCAAGAGAGTGGAGTGGTAGGCCCTTGGATTGACCCAGGACCAGTGATTCAATGTACCCCACTGAAAAATAGCAGATCTACAAGCTCGTAGCGTGGCACTCGGTGCCGCACTACGAGCTTGTAGATCTGCCCAAAGTTGAAGGGCTTCAACCTTGGGTACTGGGTAGCTGAAGTTGAAGCTTTGCCCTTCAACTTTGGGCACTTTTACATGTAGGCTGACCCAAAGTTGAAACAGTTGCCAGGGGGACATCTTTGGGCCTGGGGTCCTCATCGTTGGATATGTTGTTCCCACAACCAAGAAGTGTATTTTACCCTTTACTGGAGGTCCTATGCCCTAAAATTACCCCAAAATACTCCACACAGAAGGCCCTTTCGCCAACCCCGCCTCGGGTATGGGCACTGATGACACGGAGGAGGAAACACGCCGCCAGCACCCACAGCGTCCCGAGCGGGAATCGATCCCAGGACCTTCTAGCTGTGAGGCGACAGCACTACCAACTGTGCCACCATGCCCCCTTGAATCTTTAACATTAAGAATTAGGTGCACACTGTATTTTCAGCAACTATTAATTGAACAGCAGGCCTATACAGTCATTTATTTTCCTCTTCCTAGCGTACAGTATGTTGTCAACTGGCACAGAGCTTACTAAGCATCCTACAGTATATGCATCTTTAAGCCAAACCAGGCTGTTCCATCTGGCTCCTGTGTAGTACAAGAGCCAGTGAGTCCACATTGCTGGAGGATGGCATGTGTTACTCATCCTGTTGCCTTGGAGGGCCAAACGCCCAAATCAATCACAACCAGTCCAGAAGAATATTTGTCTATATCCTAGTGGTCCGAATCCCGATCCCAGCGAGCTTTGCTTTACACACACATTGTGTGACATTTAGTAGTAGTACTACCAGCATCAGTAGTACCGTGTCCACTTCCTTATATGGGTACCACAGACAAACAGGGCTCGATAACGTGGTTAATTTTTGAGGGGCGCAAAACACAGAATGTAGATCTGTAATATACATATTTATTTATTGGGGGGGGGTTATAACGTTTGAATTTAAAACAAATTACGGTTCACATCAAAGAATGATGAACTGTAAATGTGCTGCTGGATCTTGGATCTCTATTTGGAGCTCAGGCTGAAGAATTTGCAGATTTCTCAGGTTAGGGCCATGTAGGCTGGGCTTGAACACCAAGGGCCAAGGGCTGGAGCCGCTGGATCGGCCTCAACAAGAGCTGTATGCTTTTAAAACTCGATAAAGTGCCCCTCGGGGCACAGGTCTCCACCAGGGCAGGTCAGGTTGTGGCCTCCTGGTGGCGCTATAATAGGCCAATATGAAAATGGTGACATTTCTTCTTACGACTTGGATGGCAATTTAAGAGCTGTATGCTTTTAAAACAAATACCGGTATGTGAAATTTGGTTATAATTAGAGACATTGTTTCTCATAATCGGAAGCATCCCCACGAGTGCAGTTCACTAGGGTACATTTCTTCTGCAAATCTAATAGCATATACCCTATCCTAAAGCTTTAGTCAGCACATATATAGAAAACCAGGACAAAATAGTCTAGCCAAGCAATCCTCCTGCAGCAGAGTACAAGTATAGTACTTTATAATTGAACATATTTGATGACAAAGCTCTCATCCTCAGATGCCAGAGCAATGCCTCCCACTCAATTGCTACAGCCAAGCCTTGTATATCTTGATGCTGGTTGTTGACAATTGATTAAAAAGCATGAAGGAAGCCTGGGCTTTTTTTTTATTATTGAGAGAGAGAGAGAGAGAGAGAGAGAGAGAGAGAGTTTATCTGTCTGCCGTTTTGCTAAAACAGCAGAAAATACCAGACACTGCTCAATCACAGGACTGCTGTCTCCAATAAGCAATCTGCCTCTTTTAGATACAAGAGAATGCAACATATCCACATGCAGCATACAATGACACAGATGCACACACACACACACACACACACACACACACACACACACACACACACACACACACAAAGACCAGGTTAATATCACACTTCTCTGGGCAGCGCACCCCCCGTGCCTCCGCCTCCCAGTTCTTCTGCCCCTTTTTCCATACGGTTGTCACGTTTTCGTTTTACTTTATACCTGATGTATAAGGAAGCCTTAGTGCTTTTCTGGTTTTATCCTCCTAGCAGTTTTTGTATTGACCTATTTACAAATGTCAATCAAGCTTGTTTGTTAAATGTAGGCTATGTACGCGGTAGACAATGTCTGTAGTTTTTAATGCCTGTAGTGTGTACTGTACATAGCCTACTTCATCCGCGGGATTCAGCGTTTTAGCCAAAGCGATAATTTAAGCATAATAACAATATAATTTGAAAATGTATGGATGTCTCTTCAACAAATGGGAGCCAGTGGCAGGCTTTTTCCAATTGCAGTCCTTTTCATAATTCAGTGTTTTAGGCAAAGCGATGCAGGCCTATTATATTTATTATGGTCATGGTCATCTGTCATCTCTGCGTGTGTTGACACTATACACACGCAGAAGAACTGGGAGGCGGAGGCGTGGGGGGTGCGCTGCCCGGAGTAGTGTGTTAACCAGGTCTTCGCATTTTCGCCCCCCACACACACACACACACACACACACACACACACCTTGACGTTCTGTCAGTCACACCTCCTCCATCGGGAGCCAACAGATTCATTTCTACTCAATTATAAATCCAATTTAGTTTTTTTTTAGAGGAAGAGGTTGGATGTATCCATTACCATCTAATTGAATTCAATTTGTAGAAAACAGTTTAGTGAATGTGAGAACTTGATTCATTGCATGTACTCATGCAGGTCCCTCTCATTCTGAGACAATGATAACGGACATTAATCTATCACCAAATATAAGGAGGAGCACAGATAGTAAACTGACTTCAGGGATTTTTGTTTTTGTTTTTTGCCATTGGGTGATTTATATAAATAGGTCCACACGATCTATTGAACACTCTAAGAGCTCATTTTACATAATTCATATATAGTTTCTGGCTCCATAACTCAGTATCATATTATAAGAGGCCCCAGAAAGGCCTGGGCCATGGCTCAGTGGTCCAGGCACCTTGGCTGGTAATCCGGTCTGGCAGTGTGCCGCGGGTTCGACTCTCGATCCCGACGGCCCTTACTGCATGTCTTCCACCCATCTCTCTCCCCATTTCCTGTCAGCCTACTGTCTGTCCCTCCATAAAAAATATAAAATAAAGGCAAAAGCCAAAAAATAAACATTAAAAAAAAGAAAAAAAAGAGGCCCCAGAAAGCATAAAAGCCAAGTCCTCAAATAATACAAAATCAGGCAGCACATAACTGCATGTGGCACTTACTTTGTTTGGAGCACACATCAACTTCTACTTTCTAGCCGGATTTGAGCATGCATTCAGTGGCGTAAAAAGTAGGCTACCTGAAAACCACACGAGTAAGAGTAAAGTATACTGCATCTTAATAAAAAATGACTTGGGCTGCGGTCACACCGAACTTTAATTTTGCTTATGTGGCGGATTCTGACAATGCTTTTCAATGGAACGGAGCGCACAAATAATGGAACAAACAAATGCATTGGGTGCGCACGATTATTATTATTACTTATTTTTATTATGTTTTTGACCTAAATCTAACACAATCAACGGCCAATGAAGGGCCCCAAGAGCCCTTGTCAAATTGTCAGCCCTGGTCTCCAACTCAGTAGCGCATGGTCCAGTTTCCCTGGAGGGCCCCTTGAGAGCCAAGGGCCCCTTGGCCCGTCCCCACCGGCCCAATGGCTGATTTGGCCTGGAGTACAGAATCTCCCAAAAAGTACATTAGCACTAGCACTGCATAATGCGTTGGAGACAACCTGGGTTCATATTGCCCCGGCAATTGTTCTCCTGCTGCTCCCTATTCAGGTGCAGCAGCCTCTCCCAGTCTCCCATCTCCTGGGTCTGACCCCATTCATATGCTCCACTGGCCACTGGAATTGTGGCTGACATGGTTGATGGCTGGGCCAGGGCCGCCTCACGTCTATCTCTGACGCACAGGTGGAGACTGGCTGGGGGAGGGAGAGGAGAAAAGAAACAGGGGGAACTGAGGGAATGGGAGCAACGGAGAAATTAGTGTGCTTAGGACCTGTTCTGATTTACAGTATAATTTAGTTCTGTCAGATAACTCACAAATAGTATGCAGGGCTTGACATTATCTTTTTGAGGCATTTCCCATTCACTTGTCCGGTCACAAAAGTCACTTGTCCGGAGCACAAGCACACATATACATTTTAAATTAACTAACTGTAAGTTGGTTTTGGTGAATACATGCTTGAATATTAGTTACAATATATATATATCAGTTTACAAATAGCCCTAGAATGTCTGTGATCTAATAATAAATAACCACACTAATAATAATAAATAACCACACTAATAATAATAATAATACATTATTTGATCCTATAATGACATGCCCAAACTTATAGTTGTAGCCTACAACTGTATCTTTCGATAATAATGTGTAGGTTGTCACAAAATCTCACTTGGATTTGTCTCACGGCACACCATTTGGGAACCACTGCTCTTGCCATCTCTCTCATCATCTCATACATACACATACAGTAAGTGAGTACACACACACACACACACACACACACACACACACACACACACACACACACACACACACACACACACACACACACACACAAAGTGGCTATGGCCCTCTCTCAGTGTGTGGGTCAATGAAGAGTGGCAGCCCCTCAGGTGGAGCCACTGGAAGCCGTCACTCGCAAAGCCTGACACCATCTCCATCTGCACAGGGAAAGAGTGGTTAGAACACACTGAAATTGATAAGGACACACACACACACACGCACGCACGCACGCACGCACACACACAGCTGTTCCCCACTTGTTAAATATCAAAGATTCTTTGATATGTTCTTGCCTATGTACGTATGTGATGATGGGCAAGCAACCAAATCCTTCACTCCTACACAATGAGAAAATAATTTCCATCATAACCAAGGGAGTTTTGTTGTGTTATCTGACAGTGGGGTGATGATAAGTGGGTGTCTGCCATACTGTAAATCAACACACTGCAAGCATTTTCTAAGGATAACACTTTTTTATTGTTTATTCATACACACATACATGCCAACAGGCTAAATGGAGTGTTCAAATGTACCAGAGTGTTAATAGATTTAATTTATTATATGATGATGATCATATGGTGTTCTTCGTTATGCTCATATGTTGTTTATTCCGAAATGAATTGTCTTATCATAGTGTTCTTTTAACTATTGGTTCTCAAAGTGGGGTCCGGGGACTCCCAGGGGTCCTTGGTGGGGTACCAAGATGTCCCCAGCTAAATTGGTTAATATAGAGTCACATATTTATACGTTGGCTATTCAAAAACAGCAGATACAATCTCATAGCGTGTAAGTGAATATATATTTTAAAAAGAGAACATTTTTAATTTTTAAATCACAGCCAAATGCATATTAATTAACATGAAAAGGTTTCAGAACCACTGTTTTAAACAGCTTGGTTTTGGACTGGGCTTAAAATATGAATATCTTACATTAAAGGAAGATTGTATTTATTAATTGTCGGATAGTTTAGTTTAAGGTTACTGATCTTTTTTTTAATCTTCTCTCCTTTCTCTCAGGTATCATCTTATTCAATGTCTATCTACTGTAGCCATCTTTCCCCGCTCCACGGCTCAATCCTCACTTCTGTCCCTCTGCCCTCCACTTCTCTGCTCTCTCTCTCTCTCTCTCTCTCTCTCTCTCTCTCTCTCTCTCTCTCTCTCTCTCTCTCTCTCTCTCTCTCTCTCTCTCTCTCTCTCTCTCTCTCTCCCTCCCTCCCTTTCTACCTCCATCCCTGTACCAAATTGTCTCTGTTGACAGAGACAACAAAAGGAGCAGTATAGCCTAGAGGAGAGAAGCAGGTATAGGAGTAGGAGAGAGACAGAGCTCCAGAGCCGAGCTAGGTGGGTGTCTCTGTGTGGGGGTGGGGTGGTCTGGGAGGTCCAGGGATGGATAGATAGAGGAAGAGAGGGAGGAATAGAAGCAGTTTCCATAGTAACCTGCGGGTTGTGTAAGTGTGGGATCATGCCAGCAAGGACAGGTATAGGAAGAGAGGAAGAACTAGAAAAAGTGCCCCTCGGGGGGCACAGGTCTCCACCAGGCCAGGTCAGGTTGTGGCCTCCTGGTGGCGCTATAATAGAGGGTATGTGCATGCATAAAGTCAATGGCAAATCGAGTGGCAAAGTGAGTTTAACGTCATTTAACATTGTTTAATACAATCAGATAGGACTTTTCTGTTTTGCCACTCAGTAGGCGTTGGATGGATGGATTTTATTTTATCATTGAACACTGTTTACACACATGTACAACGAAATTGATCTGTTGGCATCACTCCAATGCAGTACAAAAGTAATCATAATGTGTTAGTAGTAGCACCCAGAAGGTACCAATAATAAAAAGCAGTTCCCGCATAACTTCCGGGTATGATGATGATGTCACGCGCATATGCCAATGTGAAAAGGATGCCATTTGTTCTTATGCCTTTGATGGCAATTGGATGATTTGAGGCATTTTGCTATAACAGGCCAATGTGATATATATTCCTCAGCCTAGTAGGAAAGTGTGTGAAAGATTTCACGTAAATTGCACGCTGCGTTGGAGACAAAAAAGTGTGGGGGGAGAGAGAGAGAGAGAGAGAGGACGGGTTTAATTGCTGCCCTCCGCCACTCTCCAGCGTAATCTCCTTGAAGTCCGGTGAATCCTGAACTGCATCGTCTGTGTGTGGAGACGAGAACTGCTTTTAGTCCAACTATGTTACCCTGCTGTGCTGCTGTGTGTACGCCGGGGACGACAGACGACGTTGGGGAGAAGGCTCCAGACAATGCCATGTGTGTTTAGAAGTGCTGACTTTGGGGAGCTACTGAAGCGCGGAGCGCTCTCCACCAGGACTCTCATTATCACACTCGTGCAGAGTCCAAGCAGTCTCTCAACACAATGCTAGTCACACATTGCACCGTTAACAAAACACTGCCTGCAGTCTGCGGTCGACCAGACACACGATCATAAACTACATTCGTACACCGTATTTGGGGCTACAACCTTGTTGTCTCTGACATACCGAGCTCATGGTTTTTGAGAAGGAGAGATTTCTGGTAAGTATCTCGCTGCCTCTACTGTACATATGCAGAGAGGGGGTCCATTTATATTGATTAGGAGCTAATGGTGTGCATCCCCTGTGGATTTTGGCATCCGTTGCCCAGAAGGCATGATGCATGCACAGTGCACAGTAAGCTGGCTTCAAATGAGCCTCCCTCTTCACATTGTGGCCATGTGTGTGTGTGTGCGTGTGTGCGCGTGCGTGCGTGCGTGTGCCTGCCTACTTTATGTGTGCGGAGAGGCAGGCACATGTTTGTTTACTGGTTAAGTGTGTGTGCTCTTGTGTGATTACATACACACATATGCATAGCATCTGTCTGCGCCCTTCTATGCTGGTGTGTGCGCATGCATGCATGGTATGGTTCTTAACAAGCTAATTCCGTTCAGAAGGGAGGCAGAACACACACGCATGCACACATGCACGCACGTGCGACGCACGCACATGCACACGCACGCATGCGTGACACACACACACACACGCACACACACACACACACACACACACACACACGCACACACCAATGGCACTCAAATCCAATACTCACTTTCAGCCTCCGTCTCCTTTGAAGCCCCAGCAGAATTAATTAGAATATTCCTGTTATTTCCCAAGCCAGGGGAATCTCTCCTCAGCTTCTCTACTGTCAGTTCTGTTCTCACTGTTGACCTGAATTCCCTGTTAGTGTTGTTGAGTCCTGGCTATTTGTGTGATTGATCAGTATTCAAAATGACAACCGTTTTGTGTGTGTGTGTGTGTGTGTGTGTGTGTGTGTGTGTGTGTGTGTGTGTGTGTGTGTGTGTGTGTGTGTGTGTGTGTGTGTGTGTGTGTGTGTGTGTGTGTGTGTGTGTGTGTGTGTGTGTGTGTGTGTGTGTGTGTGTGTGTGTGTGTGTGTGTGTGTGTGTGTGAGAAACTGTTTTTAAGGCATGTGTCCTAGGGGTGAAGTCGATCAAAGTTGCGTGACATCCTTTTCACAGCTGTCACACACATTCAGCACACATACAAACATATCAAACCACCTTTGTGTTCATTGCAATATGCTGAATATTGACAATGGAATTGTGTCACATGCAGGTTCAGTAGGAGATTGATGTCGAGGGATGATGTGGGACGATGACATTTGTCATCCGACTAGCTAACATTTGAGTCATCCGACTCCTGGTCCATGCATTCGTCCAACCTGTCGAGCTGTGCGCATCTCTAACCATCCATCTCTTCTGCTGTATCCATAAATGGCACGCCTCCTCCCAAGGTCTTTTAACAACCTAAACTCCATATTAATGGCATTTTCAAAGGCTGTTCGCCTGCAGATTTTTACAGATGTTCGCCTATTATGACAGGGTTCGCGTGGTCAAATGGGACGTCGAGAAGACAGAGTGACTCATGAAGACTGAAGCGAGGAGTGCGAAGAAGGGAGGGAGGAGGACACGGGGGGGAGAGAGAGGGGAGGATAAGAGGAGGGCTGCAGCAGACAGATCATGTGGCCTTGGGCTGGGATCATAGGGGGATGAGAGTGATGAGCTCATATAAAGCAGCCTCGTCTGTACTGTATATACCCTGCAGGAGACGTGCACCGGTGAGGCTGCCAAGCTCAGGGCTTCCAGTGGGATCAGATGAAACTTTTCCCGGGGCTCAGGGATCAGTTTATCCCATTTAGACCTGAGGACGATTCTACAAATGTCTTCTGAATCTTGACAGTTTTCTGAAAAACATTCAACATTTTCTTGTGAAGGACTCCCAAAAATATATGAAATTGGCCGCCGACTCCCATCTGAAAATGTGTTGTTCCAGGGACCTTCCAGAAGCAAAGATTTGAGTTAAGAACATTCACTCTGAAAGAATATATTCAAACATTTGGGCCACATTTTCACGATTTTTCAAAAATAGCAGACCTACAAGCTCATAGCGCGCCACTCGGTGGCGCGCTATGAGCTTGTAGATCTGCTATTTTTCAATAGCTGAATTATAACATAATGTTTAAAACACCAAAAGGGGTTCCCGCCCAAAATGCGTTATAGAGTTCTGGCAGCTGATACGGGTCCTTCCGCTCAAGCTTTTATTTAGCCCACACCACAGGTATAGGTTCTTTTGGCATAATGTTTTTACGAAGGATTAAAGCAGCATTCAGGGAAATACCCATGTAGATATTTGTTATTCATAGTTTTTGACTTCCTGCTTAAAGGAGAATTTCGGGCTAGAAGGCATTCTTATCATTATTTGTAGTTGTTACGTCCCCACCAAAGAGGTCCAGGTGTTATTTTGTGCAAAAATGCATTATTGGCTATTTCCCCTACCATAAGCCCTCGTTGGGTTTTAGTGCTAATTCGCTTATTTCCATCGCTCGGAAATCAATTTTTTTTTTATATATCCTCTGTGCATAATGTGAATAGTACCCCAGCGGCACACTTTACTACTTATCTCGATGGAAATAAGCAAATTAGCACTAAAACCCAACGCCCCATTGAGGGCTTATGGTAACAACTACAAATAAAGGTAAGAAAGCCTTCTAGCCCGAAATTCTCCTTTAACTACGTAGTACTTTGAGGCAAATAAGTAATTTTTAAACTGCAGATGTGATGTATGTTGGTTTTGGAGTCTGTGTTGTCTGTCTCTTTGACTGGGAATAATCATCATCATCGTCGTCGTCATGTGTTTGTGCATTTGCGTTCTCATAGAAAACTTGCCACAATGAGTTGATGATTGAACAGGCATGTTATATGTTAAATTATACCACAGGTCGTTTCGAGGAAGCAATCTGATTGGTTGAAACGGCCTTCTAGCCGTGGGTTAAATCAGCACCATTCACCACCTAATCAAAACAAAGAATTCAGCTGCTCTGTTTTCCCAGAGCGCTAGCAAACTCGGTGGCTAGGCTAGCTAGTTTCTTGGGACATTTGTGGTCGTAGTGACTACATCTGTCATTAAAAGAATATATTTTTTCAGCGATTTTCTTAGTTTTAAGGGTAACTGTTGTATAATTGCAATATTACACTCGAGGGTGTGGTTTAACGTGATTCTTGCCACTTCAGTGATGCTTGCGGAACTCGACTTCGTCTCGTTCCTGACCGCATCAATGTCGTGGCAATAATCACATTAACCCACACCCTCTCGTGTAATATTGCTTAAGCGCCCGCTCAGTGCCCTACTGTGCATGTGTAGACAAACTCAACCTACACAGCATAAGGAGCTACTGCGCAGGCGCCACCTCTACACACACGTGTCCCTTTCTGTCCCTTTATTTAAGTACAGATCTATACAAGCTAAAAAAAAAGGGCTTCAAATCGACGCGGCATGCTATAATATTAGCGTTATATTAGAAATTAGGCTGCAATGCATCATGTATGTGTGTTGAGTGAATTGGGCGTTACCTTATGCAGGGCTGAGGGTTGCAGTTTCAACACAACAAACAAACAATGGATGGCCAAACCGTGTCTGCATGTCAGTCACAACTTTGTTCTGCTTTGTATACAGTACAACACCTCCTAGAGTTGTGGCTGGAGAAAACTATCAACAGATTCCTCTTCGCCCACGTCTTCCAAACTTTAGAATTGATGGTGCCCTGACTGCGCTCGATCTGCACTGTGATAATGTCGGCGTTGTTTGTTTACATAGGATCACTCTAACAAACGATCAATGGGAGATGAGAATGAGAGGCCAATGAGGCGGTCATTGTTTTGAAAGTAATGACTTGTAAATGTTAGATTAGTGTGTTAGTTATTACTAAAGTAGAATTGCTTTTGCCTGGAATCCAGACTGATTCGCTCCAGACTTAAAAATCACTTTGCTTCTCAGTCTGGCCGTCTAGCATTTGTGAGCCTGAATTTCCGAATGTGCACCTGATATGTAGGCAGGCACGTCATCGCTGATTGGATAGTGCTCAACGAATCACAATAAGAAATTAAGTGGCTTGAATTACATACACAGACCAGATTACATTGGAAGGCTGTGGTCAGGCCCCGCCCACAGACCAATCAGAATCAGAAGTGGTTAAACGGATTCTGATGCTATAGAAAAAACTTTTTTCTTGGGACCCCCTGGAACCCTCTCAAGGACTTATAGGGACCCCCTGGAACCCTCTCAAGGACTAGGGACCCCCTGGAACCCTCTCAAGGACTAGGGACCCCCTGGAACCCTCTCAAGGACTTTGAGAACGACTGGCCTATCCGACAACTTAATGTTGGGCCCGGCACTCCCTTGGGTTCTCTGAGATTTGCATAATTTATAGTCAGACTATGAAGGCCGGGGGTTATTTTGTCACGGGTGGCAGGAGCTTAACTCAAAGACTGCTCAACTGGCTATAGTTGGAACAGGAACAGGAACTAAACTTAAGACAAGTAAATACTGTAGGCACTGTGGTCTGAACATAAACTCAGTGACCGTGATGCTCCGCAGTGTGATATGAAGGGAGAAACGGAACAGAAGTGGACGTGATCAGACTGTCAGCTAGAACAGCCCATCGACAACCACACACAGAGGGATGCTACATGCACAATTCAGTGCATAAACGCCTCACTACATTACATTGAGCAGGCCCAGTGTGTCTCTGTAATGCTGTGGGGGCATTTTCCCAGGCATGGTCATGGTGTGGTGGGTCCACTGAGTGATGAGATGACCTTTATCCCATGATGAAACATTTCTATCCTGATAGGAGCGGTCTCTATTCTCTTAACCCATTTTGACCTGAGATCAGATTCTAAAAATGTCTGTTTGAAAATGACAGTTTTCTGAAAAAGCTATGTTTCTATGTCAGTCGTTCTTCGATTTTTCAAAAATAGCAGACCTACAAGATCTGCTATTTTTCAATTATAACAATGTTTAAAACACCAAAAGGGGTTCCCGCCCAAAATGGGTTAACAGGACGTCCATACCCCGATCCATAATACATGAGGGGTCACTGAATGCTTTGATGAGTATGAAGGTTATTTGAAATATATGTATGCGGTATAGCCTTCATTGTCACCAGGTATTAAGCCAAATTGAACAAATCCCACCCACTCTCCGCCACTACACCCGTGGTGGCCCAACACCTTATACTTTGTTGTTGTTTTTTTATTTGTCACCCGTCTGTATATTTAATGTGTATTTACTATTTATACACATTACAAGAACAGTGCAGCATAGATAATGTGCATATAAATAGACTATTTAAAATAGTGATGAGAGGCCTGGGCCGTGGCTCAGCGGTCCAGGCACCTTGGCTGGTAATCCAGTCTGGCAGTGTGCCGCGGTTTCGACTCCCGATCCCGACGGCCTTTACTGCATGTCACTCCCCCATCTGTCTCCCCATTTCCTGTCAGCCTACTGTCTGTCCCTCTATAAAAAAGGCGAAAGCCACAAAAAAACATAAAAAGTTAAACAATAGTGATGAGAGAGTACAACATGGCCATAACCAAGTCCTAGACGTCGGAGTACTATGGCTTAAAACACAAACACGCACATCCATGGTCACATGCCGTAAAGAACGCACGCACACACACAAACACACACACAAGCAATGTTTTGCTGACAACCACATATCCATATCTCAGGGGAATAGTTGAACACTCATCAAAAGGCGGCACACTCAAACATTCTCTCTCTCTCTCTCTCTCTCTCTCTCTCACACACACACACACACAGTGCACACACACACACATACAAGCATGTGCACACGCACGCACACACACGCACAAACTCTGACATGTGTTTGAGGTTGAGAATAGAATTCAAGCCGTAGTGAGGAAAGCTCCTATAGATTGATGTCACTGTGCATCAACACCCGAGGCTACACACACACACACTCGTAGCCCTGTTAACAAGCACCTCAGTGAATGAATGTATAGTATAAACCAAGATAAATGAGCCTTCATTATAAAACGTACATTGGACATACATACACGCTTACACACACACATGCGCGTGCACATGCACACACACACACACACACACACACACACACACACACACACACACACACATACACACACATGCACACACTCTAAATCAGCGCTAATTCTCTTTCTGTTTTCTGTCCTTTCCCTTCAGACAGAACTTCAGTAAGTGACAGTGCAGCGAGCCGTGGTGTGTGTGTGTGTGTGTGTGGTACCATGGTGAGTTACGGCTGTAGCAACAGCCCTCAGGCTTTACAATATGGAGGGAGGGAGAGGTAGACTTCTGAAACTTGTCTCTCAAAGTGACTACAAGGCCATCTGTCAGTTCACTTAACTTGTGTGCTTAACTTGCTAACACTGAAAGAGCATCACCCCTCCAACTCTCCTCTCACACACAATGCACATATACTGTACAGTATACATTAACAGTATACATTAGCGTAAGTGCTAAGACTGGGGTCTAAGGGGTCTAATCCAAACTCCTGGATCCTGCAGGAGTCTCTTTTGCATTTCGACCACATTTCTGTAGAACTACATTTTGCATTTTAATGGCTGAAACTGTACACATCATTTTTCCAATGCTATTAAACAAGCCAAAGTATCAAACAGAGTATCAGATTATCAGAGTATATCTACTCTGTTAAAAAGCTTTGGGAGTCCCCCCCCCCACCCCGCCCCCCCAAAAAAAATGTTCTGGATTCTCACAGTCCAATGTCGGTAGCCCTGGTCTATAAGGCACCTCAGTCTAAGACACCATGTTGGCCAGTCTGAATGTATCCATACTGTATGTGTATTGTGTATACTATTTACTGTATAGTATACTAGTATACAGTATTCATGATTCCGTTTCTGGACCGACTCACCAAGTCGACACTCCCGCGTTACAAATGCGCCCACTGTTCTGTCAGGTGGAATTGGTTTGTTTTTGTCGAGAATCCTGCAGAATAATAAATGCATTGGTGGTTTTGTGCAATGCAGCGTATATAATGTATTGTGAGCGATTTCCCCCCAGCGTTTAGTGCAATTTACCTGAGTGATGGTGATGGCTTTAGTATGTAACAGACTCATCATGGCTCAATGGCCCACGCTATCATGTCATGTCAGTCTGATTATGATGCAGCTACACAGTCAATTTAACTCTGAGAGGGTGCAAAATGTAAGGAAACTGACCCTTTACGGGTCCATTTGCTTAACCCATTTTGGGCGGGAACCCCTTTTGGTGTTTTAAGCATTACGTTATACTTTAGCTGTTGAAAACTCCTGAAAATGTGCCTCAAATCTTTGAATATTCTTTCAGAACGAATGTTTTTAACTCAAATCTTTGCTTCTGGGGGGTCCCTGGAATAACATATTTTCAGATGGGGGTCGGTGGCCAATTACATATCATTTTTGGGGTCCTTGACATGAAATATTGAGCACCACTGGAAACATAGGTTTTTCAGAAAACTGTCAGGATTTAGAAGATTTTTTTTTAATTTCGACGTCAGGCCTAAATGGGTTAACAATGTGTACCCTCTCAGAGTTACAAATGGATAAATGAACACTGCAGATTTTACGGTGTAACAGCACTCTGGCTCCCACAATGCTTTGCCTCTCTGAAGATAACTTGAGAATGTATGTCGGCACACATCACATGCCTGATTGATACATGCATTACATTTATGTTAAGGCATAAACATAAATGCATGCAGATATAGATGTTGCTGGGCTCAGACGTGCACATGCATTAAACACCTGTGCATGCGGCCGACACACGAGGCAGCCTATTCCGTTATGTAATGTCAGCCGTACGTTACCACCATATAGACCCAATCCGAGCGATGCAAAGAGGATGAATCTCAATTTACTCTCAGGAGCCCCTACCTTTTGGATTCAATTACCTGAGAGGAATATCCTATCATATTATTTCGTTTTTTCTTTAGTAGGCTACCGTTCAAATTATTTGCAATTGCACATTTTCTGTCTCACTATACTGTATGCCTGCAGTATCACTCTATGTACCAATCTCCCCTTTTTTTTCTTTCTGTCTCTCTTTTTCTTATTATCTTATGTATGCCTGGCCAAAGAAAGTACAAAGAAGTTGTTTTTTGTTGCAAAAGAATTAACTAAACCACTAATGGAAATAAACATTAGCTTAGACTCATTCAGTGTACTTGCATTAATCCAAATGAGGTGTGTGTGTGTGTGTGTGTGTGTGTGTGTGTGTGTGTGTGTGTGTGTGTGTGTGTGTGTGTGTGTGTGTGTGTGTGTGTGTGTGTGTGTGTGTGTGTGTGTGTGTGTGTGTGTGTGTGTGTGTGTGTGTGTGTGTGTGTGTGTGTGTGTGTGTGTGTGTGTGTGTGTGTGTGTGCGTGCGCATGCGTGCATGTATATGCCAGGGTGCGCACACGTACCCATGCCACAGTTCACTGCCCCCCCCTGTAGAAGCCATAGCCCTGACATCTCCAATGATGTTTTGACTCCGTAAAATGCAATTAAAAATATTCTCCTAACTGCTTCCCGCAGTCATGTGTCTTCACGGAAGAACGGACAGGGTGAATAATTGTCTTTTCTCCTCCCGCCCTCCCTCTCTCCTCTCCGGCAAGGAGCAACAGTCCATTAAAAATGTGTCCATTACATTCCTTCGGCATGCCTTTCTACTTGCTTGTCTGGGGACCCGGCACCGCGGGGCAGATGAAATTGAGCAAACAGCAAATAGAGCAATTTTTCAATGCAGTGCATTCATTATTGTTATTATTATTATTTTGAATGCTGCAGTCGGGGATTTAGAATAAACTGACACTTGCACACATGCAGCAACCACTCATAAACTGGGAGATGAGATTAATGAGATGAGATTGATTACTATTTAATTAATTCATGAATTGTTCGATAGTTTAAAGGGCAATGTATTGGCATGCCATGCAGCACAGACTGCCATCTAGTGAATATACATACAGTACATACAAACGTCTGGATGTGTTTGTGTTTGAATGATACATCATGTGTGCAGTGTGCACTGACTGCACACCATTCACACTGATAAAAGTCCACAGTGATGTGTCCTCTTTCTTCTTATTACTCTCTTTCTCCCGCTCTCTCTCTCTCTCTTTCAGATCTGCTGACAATGGTCCCTGTTGAAGCACCTATACTCTTCAAATCGTCTACACTCTATGAAGAAGTGGGGCCTGGCCGACAGCGCAGCATGCATGAGTCTGAGCAAACTGCTGACCACACAATCACCACCTGCCCCCTGTGTGTAGACCACCTTCAGAGGCCAGCCTCTTCCAAGTGGGACCAGATATGCAGGGCGTGGTGGCTGCACGACACTGAGCTGGACATAATGACGACGAGACACAAAAGAAGAAGATGGTGATCCCAGTTGTGCAGGTTGTTACAGAGTGCCAGTACCAGGCAGGCCATGTAGTGTCTGCCCTGCTTATAGGCGTCCTCTGGGGGGTTAGCTGGGGGGTTGTGGGAGGGGTGGGGTAGCGGGTGACGAGGCCAAAAGCCAAAGGCCGCTTTTTTTTGTATGCAGATGCATGTAGATTTACTTGCACTTAAGTGCACCTGTTCACCTGTGTGTTTGTGTGTGTGTGTGTGTGTGTGTGTGTGTGTGTGTGCGCACACACACACACACACACACACACACACACACACACACACACACACACACACACACACACACACACACACACCTTTGACTTTCATTATTTTCGTCTGGCCCACCGGTAACCAAATTATTCATCCATCCTGTGGACTGTGACGTGCATTGATCCAGCACATGTTAACCAGCATTGATTTCTTCTCCGTTAATAACATCAGAAGAGTCACTCGCTGCTGAGGACAACCCTCGTCTTTGTCGGGCCGGACAGGCTTAACGATCGCTTTCTGTGTGTTTTTTGTGTTGGCCCATGGGATGCGATTGCATACAATTAGGTTCAACCGGCCATGAGGGAAATTGACTTGCTGATGATCGTGCGTGTTTTCCACTGACAGGCGTCTAGTCAATGCAGGAATAACACTTGTTGACACAAGCCTGGACTGACGGGGCTCCCTGGTGTGGCTTAGACCGAGAGCACACACTGTTGTTTCTATGGCACTGGAACTGCAGGCTTCATCTAAAAGGATGCTCATTGTGGACAAGCCTCAATTATTAACACATTTAGGCCTGACGTCGAATAAAGAAAACGTTCGCTCTGAAAGAATATATATTCAAAGATTTGTGCCGCATTTTTACGATTTTTCAAAAATAGCAGACCTACAAGCTCGTAGCGCGCCACTCGGTGGCGCGCTATGAGCTTGTAGATCTGCTATTTTTCAATAGCTAAAGTATAGCTACCAATATTGGCTGTTGGTTGGTGAGTGTGACTTTGAACACATCAGAGGAACAGATAAGAAAGATAATGAAAAGAAAATCTACACTTTAGTGTAGGTTATGTACTGTAGATTCAAAGAGCTTAAAAGACACAGGGATTATAACGTAAGGTCGTTGAGATCATATCAAAAGCCAATCTTAGATATTTTAGAATAAAGAAAATATACAAACAAGCCCCTAAATGTGTTATTCCAGCAAAAGGATGATGTATTCTTCTTGCAATAGTTTTCCTACAGCCTCCTAGTGGGAAATGTACAGTTTACTCTTCTCTTGAAGAATGAAACAGGGTTTGCATAGACTGATCCCGGGGGCGAGATTTGCATTGATCCCGCCCATGGGGCTGTCTTTAATCTGTCTAAGCTCCAAATAGCTCAGAATAAAGCTGCAAGGCTCGCACTGTCCTGTCCATTAGGTGTGAGGCAGAGTACAGATGGAATGCATGCCAGTCTCTCATCATGGCGTGATGAGAGACTGTCGTGATTTTTGACCACCCTAAAACATGATCATCAGGTATTATTATTATATATTATAGAGGAAGACTTTTTTCAAAAAAAGTGTACAGTATTTGTTAAAATTACGTATTTATGTGGACATGCCCACCAGTTCATTAAGTATGCCCATGGTTCGCCTGGTGGGTGGTGATGGGTGGTGATCCACCTGAACTGAAGCCACACCCACAATGCTGTGGTTGTATGACAAAGAGGGGGAGGGGTTAGAGGATGATATTGTGTGTCACTATATTTCATTAGCACACCATTGCACATAACCACACCAAGGGATCTAATTAAGTACTGTCACCTCATAAGCACATGGAAAAAGAAAAATCACGGCACTCCATTAAGAATAACTGTTAAACAACCAAGAATTCTCTCTCTCTCTCTCTCTAGGTCTTCCTCCGTACTCACCAATAAACTAGAACGGTGCACTCCTTGGAGCGCAGATCCCTGCCATGGTGGGTTGTTAAAGCGCCACCATGAAGCCGATTTGAAACATTTGGGGTGTCAGATCTTCCTTGGGCTACTGGGAGTGTGTGCATTGATGATTTGTGGCATTTGGTCAAAAAGTGTGTTTTAAAGAGCGCAAAAGTGCAAAAATCACCACCATGAGGCTGATTTGCAAAGGTTCTTCCTTGGCCTATGTGCATGCAAAGTTTCATGCTGATCGTTTCCCGAGATAGCTACTCACGGACAGACAGACAGGCTCACAGAAGCGAAAATATAATCCCTATTTGGTTCACTCAATGTCCTGCATATGTGCGTTTTTTTACAACAATTGCATGACTTTTTAAATCACTTGAGAACAAGGCCGGCGAGTCGACTCGAAAGCGAGGCCCAGAGGCTTGTGAAGCACACCCAAGCAGGCCGTTAGTCTAGTCGAGTGAGTGTCCGCACCGAGCATCTTCGTGTGCCGTCCCAGTTGGCAGGTTGGCAAGCCATGTGGACAGAAATGGGTTATCACCTGAACCAGAATGAGCGGTTCTTCAAAAGAACATTTGAACGCATGCAATGGCCCCATCTATTATATGTACCCTCAACAGTGGAACTGTTTCTGATCATGTCTCCATTCAGCAGGATCCTCCAGGGGAGTTGTCAAATAGATGATATCCATAAGAGATCACAGGAGGACCCTTGAAGAGACATATAGACTGTGATCATTCTGTGATCATTCTGCATCAAAGTGCTCTCAACATCACAGACCGTTCGTTACTGTAGCTATGTGTTCTGTATACACTTTACCCCATCTCGTGCACTCATCACTGGCACTGCTCCTTCAAACTAGCCACTGGGGGATCTCTCCCATATTGTTCATTATTGTTATGAATGCTGAAGATGTCTCTCTACTGTAGCTGTGAACACTGCCTCCCATGTTTATCTTGTCCCCACACGTCTCATATTTGCCATCGACAATGAAAGGATAAATTAGGTCAAATGTCTGCAACACAAACATTAAATGCCATTGACAATGAAGGGAAAATGTACGTCATCTTGTCCCCACACGTCTCATATTTGCCATCGACAATGAAAGGAGAAATTAGGTCAAATGTCTGCCAAATTTGACGCACATTTGTGGCAACAGGCAACAGGCAATCTGATTGGCCAGTATGAGATGATTCATGATTATGTACGATGATAATAATAATAATAAAACTTTATTTATATAGCACTTTTTTAAACAAAGTTACAAAGTGCTTGAACAATCAAAATAATATAAAATATCAAAATACAACAATAATGCAATAATGTAAAAATAACAATGATAGAAACATACAAATAAGCAGTAATACAAGAACTGACTTAAGGAGGTAAAGTAACCGCCTTTATTTTATATATTTTTTATAGAGGGACAGACAGTAGGCTGACAGGAAATGGGGAGAGAGATGGGGGAGTGACATGCAGTAAAGGCCGTCGGGATCGGGAGTCGAACCCGCGGCACACTGCCAGACTGGATTGCCTGGACCGCTGAGCCACGGCCCAGACGAGTGTGATTTTTAATACATTGATTTATGCTGTCACTGTGTCACAGTCCAATATGTGTCATTGCTGGTGCCAATGCACATTGGATTGATGTAGGGAAGGCCAATAATGGCCTTAGCAAGGTGAAAGAATAATGAATGATGCTTATGTCTCCATATAACCCTAACTGCACAGAGAAGCCACGAGTGAGTCTTAACCGGCCACGTATGCCGTGTGTGCATGCACCTCAGTACATACAGTATGTGATTATTCTGTATCAAAGTGCTCTCAATATCACAGACCGTTCATTACTGTATATATTTTGCATACATATGCAAATTTTGCATGCAAAATATCACTTAGTGTACAACAGACAATCTATAGAGTATCTGACCTCAAATCCTGATTGGGTATGGTGGAGTTCAAAACCTCTGGTATCACACATAGAGTACAGCACCAGCTGAGTCTGGAAGGGTGTGTTGTTTGAGATAACATTATCTTCTGATGTCCTGATTTAGCTTATTCCAAATACTCGAACCCCCAGCATCTCCTCAGCTATTCACACACAGTGAAACCTGGAGTGTACAACATTAAATATGGGTGCATTTTTACAGTCACAGTCAAATTTAACACTCTAGATTTTACCGTGTGCATACAGCCAGTGCAGTGACACTTAATAAAAGTTTCCAGTGGGCCAAATAAATTGCCCTTTTGTGCTTCCTATAAGCAGCCATTTATCATGGCTGGGAGAAAGAAAACAACACCTATCTAAACTGTAGCCAGTTTAATTAATACTATTTATTTTGTTGAGGAATCATAAATAAAAAGACAAGCTTGTCATCTTGGGTTTACCAACTCTGCTTAATTATTCACTCTGCATTAATTAGACAACCAGCAAGCAGGCAGTGTGTTTAGCCCACCAGAGTCCATGAAATATGAATAGATTTAGCTTGTCTGTACACTGTGCTCGCATGTCTACACAGTGTCTGTGGGGGGCCATACTTTTTGGGGACAATAGTGCATTTTGTGAAAATTAATTAGCAATTTCACAGCTGCCACACACAGTTTACACATGCACACATGTGCACAATCACACACACATTATTATTCTTTATGTATTATGTATTTTGTATTAAGTATTATGTATAATTTATTAGGCCTATTATTATTAATCTGCAAATGGATGCGAATGATGTGGCACCATCAGTCTGTGACCTCCAGCTCTCATTGGGTCGGTTCACAGTAGAGTGTGAAGCAGCTGGGATGAGACCTAATGTCGACCTAATCGAGGAGCTCAAATGGGAACACACCACCCACTTGAGGAGTGTCTAGCAATTATGGAATAATAATAGGCTACTTAAGTCATTATTATGATTATTTTATAGAGCATTATGATTATTTATGAGTTCTTAATCCATTTTGGAATGATGCCGATTATAAAAACGCCCTCTAAATTCTGACGTAAGTTTTCTCAAAAACTTCAAATATGTATATAGCAGCATCAAATATTTTACATTTTTGAATACTGTACATACTGTACAAAACCCCAAGAGGGGTTCCCGTCCAGAAGGGTTACAACACCAAAAGGGGTTCCCGCCATAATTGCGACCGAAAGTTGCAGTTAACTATGGAATCGTACATTTCACGTCACCATATATGGTGCCCAGCTCTCATGACATCATCAGGGATGGAGATGTGGAGGCCCTGATGTCATAGTAAATGCGACCTGCTGATGCAGTTAAGCCCATATATGGAGATCCCTGATGTCATCAATATTGGCCAGCAACTCTACATCTGACCTCAAACCTCAAACAGAAAAAATCAAAACCTGTTCTGACATTCCATATGTTGATCCTTCCTCTTCGATGTCTCCCTTTTGACTTATACCTGTCCATTCAAATTTCAAACTCTATAGACAGGCCTGCCCCAAAGTTATTAGTGCAGCCGCGCCCGACAGCCGGCGAAAACTAGAGTTCTCAACAGGCCCGAAAATTAAGGCCCGGCTATACCTGGGCCCTCATCAAACCCTGTACACTCAAGAGAATGTCCCTGCTACCACCCTTAGATCGCATATACTGTATGGAGCTGACCTGTTCTGACATTCCATATGTTGATCTGACCTTATCAAACCCTGTACACTCGAGACATGCTCCTTATATGGCCAATACATAATTCATTCCATGTTGACCAAAGCGCCAGCCCTCGCCCAGCAGTCTGCCGTCAAGTTGTCAACGAGGCGGATGCGTGCACGCGACGTCTGCGAGTTCACTTCTCGCCCTCAGGCGTCTTACTGTGGTTATACTATGTTATAAACAGATTATAATGCCATGCCATATAATGTTTAGAATGGATTATATCACAGAGAAGATTGTCTGATGACCTGATGAACAATTGAACACTAGAGGGTCGAAACATTGCATTTTTTGCATAAAGTAAGTCTCTTGTGGAGCAAGTGTGCGGATGTTTCTTCTTCCCTTTAGAATGGATTACAAAAATGAGATGCATATAGCCAGTACCAAATATTCTATCTATGACATTGGAAAAGAAAAGACTCTTCTTTTCCAATGTTAAAACCCAAGCTTACATCAAAGTTTGCCTGAGTTTGTGCGCGGCTGTGTTTTGTTAGTTGTAGTAGGCTCTCTGGATTGGTTCACCTCACAAGAATGTCTGGGGCCCATTAAAAGTAAGCCAGGAAACTGTTCTTTTTTGAAGAGCTTCGTTGTCCCGCTGCTCCCTCATCTTGGCTCAAACGCTTGAGTTTCAAAGATCCCAGGGATCCCCAGCCGGGAGCCAAAATGGAGGACAGCGGATCAGTTGCATAGCCCTGTGTAGGAGGAGCCAGGTTTTCTGGAAGCTCTGGAACGGGAGAGAGCGAGTATGCGAGAGCGTAGCCGTAGAGGCGACTGGGAGTGGGAAGGAGAGAAAAAATAAATAAAGCCAGCGATTGGGAAGAGTTCTGGAGGAAATGCTACGTTCAGTGAATTTAATCTGCTTGTCGATCGCACCAGAAAAGGACTGTGTGCATTCCTGAAATAACGTTAACATTAAGCCGTTGCAGTTTTTCGGGATGTGAAGAGAGATCCTTGTTGCGGTGCCCACCTGGGTTTGTGTGCTGTAATCAAACCTACACATTATCCACTTGGTTCGTTTTGCATTTCTTGATCAACGGTGTGCACAGCGATCTATGTGCGTCGGGGAGATTTTGACAGACAGGTGCTGCGGATAGACCTGCGAGTGGAGTTGTTTACTATGTTTGTTTGACAATCATACGGTTGGCTTTGCTTGGATTATTAAACCGGGAAGCTCGGGGAAAGGTGGGGCCGAACCGGGGACTGCCAGACGGATTATTCAAAAAACGCTCATTGAAGCTCCGCTGCTTGCCGATTCGCCCACAGCGACGCAGCGTTCGGGAAAACCGACGGGAGGCAGCTATTGGAATTTAGTGGGGGGAAAAAGCTCCCATTGCAACTCTTTTTTTAAGTGACTGGGCTTATTTCATAGCATATAGTGCTGTGTGCGCCAGTTATTTCTGTCAAACGTCAGCTGGTTGTGGCCTTTGTCTCCTTTTTAAACATACGGTTCTGGGACGCATATTTGGGGATAATTTCCCCAGCCGGGTTGGACCATGGCGGACGACGACATTCTCTTTGAAGATGTATACGAGCTCTGTGAGGTCATTGGGAAGTAAGTATCAGGTTGCGGTTTTATTCCATTGTGTTGTAGCTTTGCTCTCTATGTCTGTGCTATTACATTTCTCACGCTATGTCTGTACGCCGGGCTCTCAAATTAAATACGCACACGTCAGGGCTACTGTGACATGCATTGGACATGACAACAACTGTTTCATTTTCATGTCTAAATCTGAGTGAGTCAGCCGAGCTAGCTAACCCACATCTCGGCTATTCGCAATAATAATAATAATACTAAGGTGGGTTGGACTAGGTACTTCCACTGTAGTAGCCTATGTTGTTCTGTGTGTTCGGCGCTTTCATCTTCTGTCAGTTGGCGACTTGATGTAGAGATTGGGCATTAGGCTACTAGTCGCGGCACAGACCATGAGTCATGATCCACATTGTTATGGTCATCGTTAGCAACCCGAGGCTCATCTTAACCACTTTAAAATATTGTCTGTCCAACGGGTTGACTGTTGACATTTGTGTGGTGCTTTGCAATCATTAACACTGGCAATTCATTGCATTCACGTTGAGTTTTGTATATCCCTGCCTCAGGCTCGAATTGTTATGATTATGAACCCTGTCTGTCCTTATTTTACCTGGAACAAGATTAACATCATTCCTCATGCGTCCAAGTTAGTAATTATACACCGTTAGTGGGAAATGGAATGTTATTACAACGTGATTACCATCCCATACACAGGCGTACGCATGCAATCAACGTCCCAATGCTGTGTGTGGAATGGCAGTTAGTAGTAGATCACCTACCAGTCATTACATTAGCATGTTTCCTGCAAGCATAGCACCAGCCTACTAGATTGAGCATCCACCCAGACAGCTTTTTACAAACCAATTGAATGTACTCCTATTCTATTTCTCACCCGTGGTCTTACAAAAAAATGTCTGGAGTAACCCTGCAAGATAACAAACATAATGTACTGAGAGACAGAGGAACAAAAAACAAACTAAAAAAGAAACACACAGTAAAGTCAGGGCCTTGCAATAAATTCAGATTCACCTCCCATCAGGTTAGGGTTAGGATTAGTATACTATACTATAAGTACACTATAATTTGATCTTGAGCTGACGAAGACTGTGACTTCTTGAGGAAGAGGTTAATATTTTGGTTTCAGGCAAGCCATGGAACCTCCATCATCTATCTAACTCATTGGTTTTCAGCCACGACCCCCAACATAATCATATTTGAACTGGGGACCCCCCCATCCTGACAAGTACTTGGAATTCTAGGAGTTGAAGCATTACATTATTAGTTTGACTTGGCTCCACAGATAAATATTGTGAAAATTGCTGATCTGCAAGCTCACAATGTCTCGTAGTGAGCTTATAGAGATGTTCTCCCACTGTTAAAACGCAAAGCAAAGTTCTTTGTTTACCCAGGGTGAATGGACTAAGCTCGAGATGCTTGTTTACAGCCAGACCCTGCTCATAGAACATTTCATGGTAGGGGTTCAATGCCTTGCTCAAGGGCACTTCAGCGGTGGTAATTTTAACATGCCGGTCCGGGGATTCGAACTGGCGACCTTCCGATAACAAGACCGCTCCGCAAACCGTTCGGCCACCGCTGCCCCAACTGTTAGAGATGTGCAGATACCCTGGCCTGTAGTGTATACGGTACACTACACCTATACTGTATGTTGCAGAGATTAAAATAGGGTGCATTTTGCATCCCAAAACGCAGTTTATAGTTAAGGGACGCAATAAAACAACAACCTCTGCATCCACGGGATGCACTACTGTACTCGGCATGTACAGCCAAAATAATATGAAATATGTAGAGCATTATTATTCTAGTTTATTTTGCTAGCTGTAGTTACCGGTATAATAATAATCATCTTCTTCTTCTGTTTTCTACATGAATATAACCACATTATAACCATATAAAATGAAATGGGAGTTAAATGCTGCCATTTGTAAAAAAAAATATGACTCCTAACGTCGTTGAAGTGGGACTCGTAAAATCTCCCTGGGACTCATCTAAAAGACCATCCCTGCATCCCGGGACTCATTACATTGAAAACCAATTTTTTACTGTTGAGTGAGAAAACAAAACAATGTTGCACATTAAGGAAATCATCTGGGGACCCCTAAAAAAATGTTGGGAACCCCCCTGGGTGTCCCGACCCACAGGTTGAGGACCACTGATCTAACTACTGGATTGAAGCACTTCATCGGGTGTAGTAGAAACAGAAAGCTCTTGGCAGGCCTGACAGACTCACGCAGGTCACACTCAGTCAGACAGAGTGACTTGTTAAAGGGGCTGCCGCAGAGCCAGAAGACTGTTGACTGTTTGACAGGGGGAAGGGGGGCCTGCGTTGTACATGTTTAGGCAAGCCTGAAAATGGAGTGCTCTCTTTATTGCACACAGTGACAGATACATGCATGTGTGTGTGCACAGAAAGAACCCAGCCCACACACATAAAGGCTTTGTCACAGAAATACCACTCACTCTCCCACTATTGACATGGTTCCTTCCTGCTCCAAATATGAAGCACACTGGTGGAAATGATAACCACCACCATACAGAGTTAAGTGTCCCTCCATCCTCCTTATGTAATTACGTTTGAGGACGGAGCGGATGGACCCTCCTAGAACAGGTCCTGCCAGTGTGACTGCAGGCATGGTATACGTAAGGAGTAAAGGACAAGAGGATGAGAGTAAAGTCAAATACTTGCACGACATTACACACACACACACACACACACACACACACACGCACTCTACTAGCTGGTAGTATCCTGATTCCTGACTCAGCGCTGCTCGTTGTTTTTGACAGATCGACTGTGATTTAGGGTTTTTTGGAGCAGAGGGAGGGAGCAGTCTTTTCTCTTTTATCAGCCGGGCCTACTGATCTCTCTACAGTACGTTGCTGTTGCCACAGTTTCCTTGAAGTAGTAATTGTGTTGTGGTATGTTATCCTAAGAGAGAAGGGATTAAACAGAGAGGGAAACCCAACGAATGACAATTGTGTGTGTGTGTGTGTGTGTGTCGTGCAAGGATAGACCCATGTAGTTGTACTAGTACTGTAGATCAGCAATCCCCAAACCTCCTGACTTAGCTGACGCACATTTGGCCGGAAATTATATATTATTTTATATATCCCATAGATAAAATGTATAACATATATATATAGCATTTAAAAAAAAGAAATTGTACCATTGCTGTGATGGCTGTGCCTTTGTGCTATGTGTTTTACCGGATTCCGCTGTTTGTTTAAAATAAATAATAATAAAAACTGCCATTACCCTTTTCATGTCACGCACCCCCTAGAGGGCTTTCGTGCACCACAGTTTGGGAACCCCTGCTGTAGATCATGGCCTGTATATAATTGAGGTCATCCTTAACTTGAAAAGCAGTGTTTGTTGTGAGATTTTGAATGCCCCAGTATTTATTAGACTAGAGTAGTGAGTATACACTATACAGGATTTATTAGACTAGAGTATTGAGTATACACTATACAGGATTTATTTAGGTATGTAGACTACATAAACTGTGCAGTCATTTTGTGGCATTTCAGGCACCTAAGCTCTTGTTTTAAGAAACTGACCTCGTACACAAATCCTGTCTATCTCTCTGTCGTCCTTGTGGGCGTCTGTCTGTCTGTCTGTCTGTCTGTCTGTCTGTCTGTCCGTCCGTCCGTCCGTCCGTCCGTCCGTCCGTCCGTCCGTCCGTCCGTCCGTCCGTCCGTCCGTCCGTCCGTCCGTCCGTCCGTTTCGTAGCTGTCAGACTGATCCTGTATGCTGGCTTGCTGGACTGGGAGAAGAATAGGGTGAAACTAGCTCTGGTCCATAGCTCTAATGCTGAGAGAAAGGTAGACGTCGGTCGAATATAGATAGAACATAGAACGAGAGTATAAAAGGAGGAGATGGGGAGGGGGGGGGGAGCGAAGAGAAGGGAGCAAGGGAGGTCAGGGGTACTGTAGATGGAACCAGTCCATTACTCACACATTAAGAGATTCACTGTGCCTAGTCTGCCTACAGGCTATCCTTTTTTATAGTTTGTTCACACAACAATCATGGATTTGTGTGCGTTTCTCACAGTATGAACCGTGACTAACCGCAGCAGCATGCTCAGATTTAACTTGCTTTTAGAGCTCTTCACAAATATGTGCTGCTGCTGCCTAACTGATAACAGCAGATCTGCCAATGATATGTAATGCACACGACCACAAGTTTCTCATTAGTACTCTTTTTATTTAGTCCAGGTTATATGGAACAGTTATTATATTACATTGAGACCCTGGTGAACATCTACAATATTGATCTTTCAGTAACAATGTGAGTGGTCTTGAGTCTGACTTGTGTGCATCTCATCTTGTGCATCTAACATCTCCTGTCTTCCCCTCCATTAAAAACACGGGACTTCGAAAACGTTAAAAAATAGAAGACTTGCATGCTCACACATGGCATTGCAAGCTTGCAGATCTGCTATTTCTGACATTTTTTTGAAAGATTATGCCCAAAATGTAACTGCAGTTTGAAAGTGGTTAATAATGGAGAGCTAAACGGAACTTGATATTCTCCAACTGAATGGATCAATGGCCTTCCAGTCCTGACTGTGGATTTAACAATGGATATTTACTGCACACACATTCAGTCACGTACGGCTGCTCCGCTCCACCGTGAATGAAATTAATTACTCTTCATTTGCATACCTCGCACTCACAGCCTAGTCTCTGAGACTGGGGGGGGGGGGGTCTTGGACAAAGCCTGAATGTCATTAATAAAACTGTGGGACCAAGGAGTTGTGTGTATCTCTGTGTTAAGTCTGTGCACTGTAGTTTGTCACGCTGCAGGTGGTTCCACAGTTGTAATAAGCCTCAGGCATAGCCTCAGATTTGTGAATGTGTGTGGTCATCTTTCAAAGCCTGTAGTTCGCTGGGAACGGCGATTTGGGCCCCCTTTCCCAAAACCCCCCCTATTTCAGGTCATTATGTAAAAAATGATGATATTGCAGAAAGGTCGAGGCAGACGGTGTGTATGCCATGCATGTGCATGTGCATGACATGTATGTGTGAAACTGTGAATGCTCGCATGCATGCCCCTTCCTATCATCCTCCACCTCTGCTGGGAGATGGATAGCATTTCCCTTTGCTAAGCATCACAAAAGGAAACCCCTTCCAGCTTGGATAATTGTGTTTTCATCATTCTTTTTATGTTTGTGTTTATATGACACAGACATTATAAGCCTATATAATGGGGTCAGTAGAGTGTGTGTGTCTTAATGCATGCGTACGCATGTCCGTCCTCCACCCTTGATGCGCCGTGTGAAACACTGACCTACATTAGCAGGGAACACCAGCACAAAAGCCCCTGCTCTGAGAGAGTTAGCCCGGGGCAATGGATGCTGAATGATGGAGAGCTAGCTACGTTTAGCTACCGCCTGGCTTGAGCTGCGGTCAGCATCGCTGAACGTTGATGAATTGGCTGGGCAATGCTAACTGCCTAGCCAGGGCCGTGGCGCCGCTATAGGCCTATGGGCTGTGGGTCAGTAGGTTAAAGCCTGCTCTATTTACGCTGTCAAGAACTGTGTTGTCTTTTGAAATAGCAGCTCTGAATCGTCCTGTGCGCACTCTGTGGGGTGTTTCCCATCATAATGGAGAATCCACTTCCATGCTGTTGAGTCCATTGGAATACAGTACTGTACATATGCTGTAGGCGTTTGTGTTTTCAGCGGCGCGGCTCTCCCCTCTACTGTGGCTGTTTTTGATGCCTGCTGGGAAGAGATGGCCATGTTTGTTGTCTGATCTCCCTTTTAAAAAATAATAAATACATAAAAGACCCTAGTGTTTTTGAGTAATATCCTTTTTTTTACTAGCACATAACAGATTTTTTTCCCCCGTAACACCAACGCTGTCATAACGGTTATGACTGAATGGGGTTCTTCCTCTCAGGTGAATACACACGTGGTGTAGTCCTCGGGGCTTTTGCCCATACTGTATGTGTATTATATGTGCACACTTTGCATTGTGGGAGCTTGTCTTCTCAGTTGGGATTCAGTGGGGAGGGGAGGGCCGGCTGAAAGGCTGATTTCAGCAGCACGCACAATTACACATGACGTGATACAGCACGGTGTTCTCACTCTCAGCCGTTAAAATATTAATATCCATCCTCATCAAGCTGTAGAGAACAACCTGGAGAAGAGAAGACCCCAGCCAGCAGCTCTCTGTGTGCAGTGACAAGGAAAAGAGAAAAAGATGCATGCCATGCTGAACATGTAGTCAAAGCCCCTCTGGAGCACGGTTCAACATCTGGAAGGGGGGTGTATTCAGCCCCAGCATGGACATTTATACCACTTCCACAATAAAACGCGATGCGTTGCAGAAGTGCGATGCGTTTTGAGCTTGTAGATATGTTATTTTTGCTATCTATCTATAAATGTACCAAGTCTCTGTGTGTGTTACGTCTGTAACTCGAAAACAATTTTTTTCTTTAGTTCTTGCTATTTTTGAATAGTTTAAAATACATTTAGTTATAGGTTAGGCTACTTATGTTAAGTTTATGCAAATACATTGGACATAAAAAAAGACAATAAAATGCTAATACTAGTCATTAAGCTACTAATCTAGACTAGAAGTTTGGGTTCATGTTTGCATGTTTGGAATTGTACCCGCCCCTCTCATAGTTATAAAGGATAGAGGGCGGACTGCCCCGCCCCCTGCTATTCATTTAGATGGATGTTGCTCAGTGGCGTTTTGAAGCACCCGGAAGAACTGTCTACTTCCAAAATTTGGTGTCCAAAATGCGGAAGTTCTCAATGTTAAACCTTAGCTGCACGGGGTTTCCTCATGCTAAATGCAAGGGCCCGCCTGCATTCTCAACTCTGACCAGTAGAGCTGACTCTGTTCAGCGCTTCAACACTGGAGAGCCTCCCTGGGGCCCTGGCCCCTCTAGACCAGAAATCACACAGGCTGGGACAGGCTACTTTAAAATGGACCACCTCAGCAGGGCAGCTGTTGCCGCTAACTGCAATAGCTGGTTGTTCCAGGTCACTACACCGCAGAGATTCTTCACAGATAACGGTGCATGCTGTTTGATTGCCTCTTCGGCATGATCGGAATTCAGAATCGTAAAAGAATGAACGCGGGGGAAAGTATAATAGTTCCTGGATGCGAGCCAGCATAGAGCAGAACAGGAAGCAGGAAGATGGCACTCTGATCTGATGATAGCTTGTAAATGGCGCTGTGATCTGTTGTGAGCTTGTAGATCAGCAATTTTCACGATAATGTTGTTAATCTTTTTACACTTTTGGTGGCTTTGCCTATTAATGACATGCCTGAAATGGGGATCGATTATTTTATAATCGATAAGTTGGATGGATGAATTGTTGCAACCCTAGTCTCCATTCCTTATTGTTCCATACTCTTCCTGTGGATCAATAGAATTGAATCACAGTGTGTGTCACACACACACACACACACACACACACACACACACACACACACACACACACTTTTGCACTTTTGCTTTCGTTACAGTGTTACATGTGTGTATCCTCCAAAAGCACTATGTTCTTTTTTTGTGACTGTAGTGGTTTGTGGTGTTTCTGAGTCAGGGATCAAACCACGAGCTAGTGCTGACGCAGCCTGTTGGTATTTTAGGAATACACTTCTCCTTCCGTTCTCCCTTTCTCTGTTTATTTTCTCGGTCTTACTTTCTCTCTATTGGGGCCTTTTCAATCTAAAGTCATTTCCGCCCTGCCTGCCAAAGCACACACTGTCACCTGGGTTACGGCTGGGGCTTTTATCCGAGAAACAACACACACACACACACACACACACACACACACACACACACACACACACACACACACACACACACACACACACACACACAGCTAAAAGTGCACAGATTTAACACACTTTCTAATTGGGGAACAAATTTAGAAAAGTGCTTTTTAAAATAAATAAAACATTAGACGGTACTGACTTCGGTTGGTTAGCTCTTGTGAGTGTCAGGATGCTGGCGTCGGGGGAGCTGGGAGCAAGTGGGTCTAAAGCAAACATATGGTCCAAGTGACAGTAGGAACTGTTTGTATAGTGGCCAGGAAATAAAGGAGACGAGGAAAGGCCAGAGCCGTGATCCCTCCCACGCCAAAGATGGCTTGCAGATGTCAAAAAGCCTCATCATGTTTTGTGCCATACTTTGACTGTGCTGTGCATATGTTTTGTATTTTCAAATTACAATTTGAGCATTTATGTCTATGCTCTTCTCCAGAATTACTTGTGCAAGATCAGAGTAAGTGGCATGAACCCTAGTCAACTAATTACAAATAAATGGTAAATGGTCACGTAAAAGTGAGTAAGATATAAATAACATCTATCAGAAACTGCGCAACAAGAAGTGATGCAATGAATACTAGTAGAGGTTGCTAGGGGGTGAGGTGAGTTTTCAGACTGGTGGAAGAGTGAGTCTGCAGACTTGACTGAGGGGGACTCGACTCGGGGAGGTCATTCCACAGCTTGGGAGCCAGGAGGGAGAAGAGTCTGGGGATGCTTGGAGCATTGGCCAGTGTGTCACAGCCAGGGAAGAGAGGGACAGGCCTCTGCCTCCTGTGTTCGCTGATCTAGGTGTTCGGGAACTGGTGTCGTGGTCAATGTATTAGTCAAGCCTGGAGATGATTTAGGGTTTGATAAGGAGTCGGGTTAACTCTGGTGAGGAAGGGTTTGATACTCCAGGTTTTGTAACAGTGCAAACCTGCCTTGAAGGACGGCTGACTATCCAGTACCGCTTCCAGCTTCTTGGTATTTGGAACAGGAACCACTATTTGTAAGCATATGGCCTCCAGCTGTTAGACTTGATGCATGTTCAAATAGTTTTTTTCCCTCTATTGTTGAGTTGGCACTATTAATTAGGAATAGGAACTTTGCCAGGGCTGTTGAAAGGTGTTACAGATGGCAGATTCCCCTTGTTGCTCAGGTTATGTGCCCAAACTGTACACACTCATAAGCACCGTGCTTGCAAAGCATTTGACTGGAAACATGGCCTTCAGGCTACTGTAGCTTACTGTCAACTATCACCAGTTTGCCCCATGATGATGTAGAGGCTTCCAGTTTGTGATTGTGTCATGCACGTAAATATTCAAATACTTGCGTACATGCCTCATATGCGCATAATAATGACCACACTTTGCCTCCAGGCATCTCACAGTAGTGGGCGTCATTGTCATTGGCACCAGCCTGCCAGGGCTCACACTTTGCTAAAGTGGATTTCTCTATTCATTTGTTTTTCCAAAAGCCTTGACATTCCCATAATGCATCATAAAACATTTTTGATAGTGTACACATAAAAGGGCAGAGAGAGAGTGAAAGACATGCAAGACAAGACGGGGTCACATTCAAACGGGGACACTCCGTGCTAACTGGTTGAGCCTATAATAAGAAAAATATCCTTCGGGACAATAAAGACTATTATTATTATTATTATTATTATTATTATTATAATACATAATAATGGCATAATGTCATAATGGTCTGGCCTGACAGCGCATTGCGTGTTCGAGTCCCGTTCATGACGACCTTTGCTGCATGTCTCTCTCTCCCTCTTTCCTGTCCGTCTTCACTGTACGGTAACTATCAATAACGGCACAAAAGCCACAAAAAAATATATACATATATAATTATAAATGGTATTGTATTTTATATCGTTATGTTATTGTTGATTAGTAACTTGTAAGGATTGTGCAATCGTGGAGTGAGCAACACCGCTAAACGTGTGGGTAGCACCCTCCATAAATTGGCCAAAATCCTCAAAAATTACCATCTGTAAATTGTGGGAGCCAATGCGCGTCTTGAGAAATTAGAAACTATTATGTGACTAATGTGTATTTGGGGCTGGTTCCCCTCAAGTCCCTGGTCGTCTGTGGTACCTCTTTCCAATTAACTTTTTACCAAGCTATAAAAACGGCACCGCTCTAACAAGCCATTAGCCCATTAAAGTTCATATTGCCTGTTAGTTGGGGGGCATCTTGTTTCTATCTCCACTCCTACTGTGCCTGTTAGTTGGGGGGCATCTTGTTTCTATCTCCACTCCTACTGTGCCTGTTAGTTGGGGGGCATCTTGTTTCTATCTCCACTCCTACTGTGCCTGTTAGTTGGGGGGCATCTTGTTTCTATCTCCACTCCTACTGTGCCTGTTAGTTGGGGGGCATCTTGTTTCTCTCTCCACTCCTACTGTGCCTGTTAGTTGGGGGGCATCTTGTTTCTCTCTCCACTCCTACTGTGCCTGTTAGTTGGGGGGCATCTTGTTTCTATCTCCACTCCTACTGTGCCTGTTAGTTGGGGGGCATCTTGTTTCTATCTCCACTCCTACTGTGCCTGTTAGTTGGGGGGCATCTTGTTTCTCTCTCCACTCCTACTGTGCCTGTTAGTTGGGGGGCATCTTGTTTCTATCTCCACTCCTACTGTGCCTGTTAGTTGGGGGGCATCTTGTTTCTCTCTCCACTCCTACTGTGCCTGTTAGTTGGGGGGCATCTTGTTTCTCTCTCCACTCCTACTGTGCCTGTTAGTTGGGGGGCATCTTGTTTCTCTCTCCACTCCTACTGTGCCTGTTAGTTGGGGGGCATCTTGTTTCTCTCTCCACTCCTACTGTGCCTGTTAGTTGGGGGGCATCTTGTTTCTCTCTCCACTCCTACTGTGCCTGTTAGTTGGGGGGTATCTTGTTTCTATCTCCACTCCTACTGTGCCTGTTAGTTGGGGGGCATCTTGTTTCTATCTCCACTCCTACTGTGCCTGTTAGTTGGGGGGCATCTTGTTTCTCTCTCCACTCCTACTGTGCCTGTTAGTTGGGGGGCATCTTGTTTCTCTCTCCACTCCTACTGTGCCTGTTAGTTGGGGGGCATCTTGTTTCTATCTCCACTCCTACTGTGCCTGTTAGTTGGGGGGCATCTTGTTTCTCTCTCCACTCCTACTGTGCCTGTTAGTTGGGGGGCATCTTGTTTCTCTCTCCACTCCTACTGTGCCTGTTAGTTGGGGGGCATCTTGTTTCTCTCTCCACTCCTACTGTGCCTGTTAGTTGGGGGGCATCTTGTTTCTCTCTCCACTCCTACTGTGCCTGTTAGTTGGGGGGCATCTTGTTTCTCTCTCCACTCCTACTGTGCCTGTTAGTTGGGGGGCATCTTGTTTCTATCTCCACTCCTACTGTGCCTGCACGTGTGCGTTGTTATTAATCACAATCAAATCATTAAGAGAGTCGCTAATGAAGAATTTACACAAGTTCCGGCTGGTGATGAATCTTCTAAATGTGTCAATGTGTCCCTTAAGTTTCTGTATCTATTTTGTTGCCATTTTAATTTCATTTTTCTTTAAAACCTTGATGAAAAAGTTGTTTTCATTGTGAAATATAGGAACTTAAAGTGTATTGTTGCAAACAAGAACACAATTGATTGAACAGTAAAATGCAGAAGGCCCACCCATCTGGCTACTTAACACTGCAGCCGATAGGTGCTTAAAAACTATTAAATTGTGTTATTATTACGGCACCAACAATTTTGGAGTGCACATAAATGATATGCTGGTGTACCTAAATGAAGAAAAGTTAGATGCACCAGTGCAACCAATGTAAAAAGTTAGTCTGGACTCTGGAGCTCTGCTAGGCTATGTCCATGCCTGCATGTGTGTGTGTGTGCAAGCTTGTGTGCACAATCCTACATGTCCATGTGCTTTTATTATTGTCTTCTGTGTACTGTAGCTTTGTGCATATTCAGATGAGTCTGATGCATTGTGACTTTGGCGGATAGTGAACCAGGATAAATGAAAGCCATTTGTTGCAGTCAATTCCCCATTAGTGTTTTGGTGTGTAAACATAATTGTTGATCTGAACAGGAATAATGGCTACTTCAGAAAGAGGAAGTGTTTGTCTCATGAAGCGTTGATAAACCCTGATCATCCTCTGCACGGACGCCTTCCAGACAATGGCTTCTATTGATTAGATGGAGAGGTGTGTGTGCGCGTGTTGGGGTAGATTTGTGACACAGAATCCCATTAATGAGCCAAATGCTGTTTAACACAAATGCATCGCACACAGATGTACATTCACAAACACACACACTCATTAACGGTTGAGAGCTAACGGCCACGTCATCTTCTGACCCTGTGTCCTTGAGCTTGATGTGTGTGTGAGCCTGAGGGCATCATTGTCTAACGATAATTCACATCTTGACGATGTGCATATAGTCAGTGACCGGAGTTTGCCCGTTCTCCCCGTGTTCCCGTGGGTTTCCTTTGGTAGTTCCAGTTCATTGGAGCTGGTCCCAAGGTGGCAGCGCAGATAAGCTACCCACCTCTTAGTCAGGAGGATGAGTTGGATGCAGAGAATAAATTCTAGTGTAAATGTATTTGCCGTTAAATATACTTTGTGACATTTCGCCAGATGAACTTTGCACATTGCACATAAAGTACAATGCCCATTGTCATCATGGACTGAAATAATTTATCATGGCTTCATGGAGTATAATAAAATAATGCTACATTGTATGGATATGTGTGAGGCTGAGAGATGTAGGGCTCTATTTTCTATTCGTTAAAATAGCCAATCTATATCGACAAGTGAGCTTGTAGATTTACTATAACACTTTTTGAATAGTTAAAAAGCCAAAGTAGTTTGACGATAAGGGGTTTAGCATGGACGAAGATAGAGCCTGTATTATCTCACCCCTAATTTAATGACACAAGTTTCACAAGCTGTGAGTGTCCCTGGGTGGAATGTAGCACCTCACTCCAAGTACATCGGGTGGGCGTGAGAAATAGGAGAATGTGTAAAGGATAGAAGTAGCACTGAGACAGAGAGGTTAGGACTGGAGAGAAATGATCAAAACCAGTGATTTCATATTTGGAGGGCTAGCCATGGAACAGGCATCCAGTGGCTAAGGCTGTGTTGAGGAGGGCTAGCCATGCAACAGGCATCCAGTGAATTGTTTGGAGGACTAGCCATGCAACAGGCATCCAGTGGCTAAAGCCCAAACCACACCAAAGGGTCGCGTTGGGACCGTTTTTAAGGTAGACTAGTACTACACCAATGCAACTAATTTCAACTCAATGAGTTGTATTGGTATGGTCTACCTTAAAAAACGTTTTGTCCCAACCCGACCCTTTGGTGTGGTTTTGGGCTTTCTAAGGCTGTGTTGACATATTGTCTGACAGATGGGTGACACATGTTCTATGTTCCAGCCCCACTGCCACTGGGACCGTGCGACAGAGGCAGGGCCTGCTTTGGCGTTCTGGATGAGAAAACCACATTGTATCAGTAAACCACCAGTCTCACAGAACAATGAACCATTACCATTACCACTTAAACTCTCTCTCTCTCTCTCTCTCTCTCTCTCTCTCTCTCTCTCTCTCTCTCTCTCTCTCTCTCTCTCTCTCTCTCTCTCTCTCTCTCTCTCTCCCCTTGTCTATTCTGTGTGTGTGTGTGTGTGTGTGTGTGTGTGTGTGTGTGTGTGTGTGTGTGTGTGTGTGTGTGTGTGTGTGTGTGTGTGTGTGTGTTAATACATTTATCTCTCATACCCCTTCCCGGTGTCTTTAGACCTTACTTATATTGTGCATTATATATAATATATTATTCAAGTGTTATGTTTTGTTAATTCTCTATGGTGGTAAAACTCCCAGCTCACCAAGTGTGGCACGAGGTCACAAAACACAACTTGTGCATTTCCCAGCACTGCCTAATTACGTTGGATTTGTTTTCATCTGTTCCCCTTCCCTCAGTCCTTGCCCCGAGCAGCCCATTGAAAGTTGTACTGGGTATATGGGTGTGTGTATAGAGTTATATATTAATATGAAGGGACAATTTCTCAAAACTGAGCTAGGTAAAGCACAGAATAGCGTGACAATTCTATCTCAGATATGGTTATCTCTCTCGTGCTCTCTCTATCGCTCTCTCCCTCATTTCCTCCCTTTCCACCCACAGTGTCAACAACAGTGAAGTTTAGTGGATTTGATAAGCTCCAGGTCGTCAGCCCCATGGCCGTCTGTCTGCCGGTGACTTGTCTCTGAGACCCGGGAGTCTGGCCCACGCAGTTTTACTGATAGCAGCATTCATGCTGCTCAACAATCAAGCAGCTTGTTAGCTCAGTGGGTTGGATTTTTTTTTTATGTTTTTGAGGGGCTCTATCCCACTCGATGTCTGGCTTTTGAAATTACGTCATGTGGCAGCCAAGTCTATGGACTTTTCATTTTTGTTCCGAGCACTTTATTACGTCATAATGGTACAGCCACGTCTATGGACCTTTAGTTTGTTTAGAGCCCTTCACCAGGCTGTTAATCGAAATGCATTGTGATGTCCGGTTTATGATTATAAACGGCTCTTGACCTGATCCACCATTGAATTCAAAATAAAAATGGACAAAATTAAAGTTGCCATTTTTTGGGGGGGCGAAGTTTATGCTTGAGCTCAGTTCGCCGTTCAAGATTGTAATAGCCCTGTCACAGTACATACACTGAGGACAATGTACACTCCTACAGTACACAACAGCTTCCATTTGACTAAACCTTGCCGGCCGGCTTTTGGAAATGACAGTGTGGAAGTGTTTGTCATAGTCATCCTGGTATTTCCCAATGCATTTTAATGTTTGAAGTGTTCTGTTTGTTGATTGATTGGGCACCTCATCAGTGCGGGCACGCCTCTCTAAATTGGAGGGTGCCAAGTATTGTAGAGGAGGAAGGGTGTGTTGTCTGTCTGTATTTAAGAGCAATAGTTTATTCTGTTGAATATAATGTTGGGTGAGAAATGTAGCTGGGTTAATGACTGTTAATTGATTGCATGCCATGTGGTAGGATCCACTCCCTATGAAAGGGAGACTGCAGGGCATTCAGTTAGTTGGGCTTTGAGCAACAAGCTGTAAGCACCTAGGGGAGAGCTGCCAGGGCCCTTGTCTTGTAAGGGTGTCGCCTGTTAAACGGTGTCTTAAGTTCCTAGGTTGTTTTCATTAGTTTAGTTTGCTGTCAAGTATTAGTTTCATTTTAGATATTTTTGCTAAAGTCTCATTTTGATTCGTTATTTAAGGCCTTCACTATTTATACTGCACTGTAATTGTTGTTGGAGGATTAGTTTGGGAGAAAATAAAACGCCCAAACTTTGCATCTCTGGACATTTTTAGAGCCATGACCAATCGGCCAACTTCACAAGCCCCAATTTCCCAAAACAGATACTGTAACTGCGAAACGTGGCACTGCCCCCCTGCACTTGATGAAGGCCAGGAGATCGAATGAGGCGTTAAAAATCAGTGCAGACTGCAGAGGTGTGTGCAAGGAATCGTTTTCATGTTGTCTCTTAGGCCCCATTTACACTGGCAGCCAAATCCAGCCTGAATCAGATTTGTGCCACATCCAGATTGGAATCTGATTTGTTTAAATGAGTCATGTGACCATTTAAACCAATCGGATTTCAATCTTGATGTGGCACAGATCTGATTCAGGCTAGATTTGTCTGCCAGTGTAAATGGGGCCTTACTCTCTTCTATGTACTTGACTTTTGGGAGTTTGTGATTCCCAGCACCATGATAAGTAGCTACAGTGATGAATGTGTTAAATCAGCCTGATGGCCTACACTTCCAACACAAGCTGTATGACTCCCACGCTCACACGTGGTGCATGCATACACCCAACGCCTGCCTGTGCAGACATGATCCACACAATGTCAGCTCTCTTATGGTCTCTTTTGTGACTCCTACTCATGTCCTTGTACCACGTGACGTCACCAACACGCTGTACTTGTTCCCTTTCACTTCAGTCATTCATACAGTCGGCCAGTGGAGCTTTTGTTACTCATTTGTCCTGTTTTCCTTTGGGCTTTCTGTCTTTGTTAAATGTGCAGGGAATGGGGATAGATGGAAGTATAGCTGGATGGAAAATGAGTGTTGGCTCACCTTTTGGCTATTTCTGCCCTGGCTGCGTCCATCTGGGGCATCATCATGGGGCGGGGTTGAGTGAGTGCAGCCCGGTGCAACAAGGCCACTCGAGGGCATATGGTCAAACAAATGTGTGTGTGTGGCAGTCAGAGGAACGTGTCCAGAAATATATTGGTTGCCGTGAAAGACATGGACCCACTAGGGCTGCAACTATCGATTTATCTTCTTAGTGATTCTTTTATTGAAAAATGGTTTGACTAATCGACTAAGAGAAGTGTGTTTTAAAAATTACGTATTTATATTTTTGATCTACAATTGTTTTTGTTTTTCTTTTTTAATAATCAACTAAATCGAGTTTGATTAATGACTTTTAACAATGCAACAATGTCGTGGAAAAATAGCTGCTCTATAAGAGCTTTTAGATGTGCTATTTCCACATGTTGATGATGTTGACATTTATTTTTTCTTCCAAATGTAATTATTTTGTATTAAAATGGATTATCAATAATTATTCTTGTATGTGTTGCACCCCCTGAGATACACATTCACAAATGCATACACACTGTATGCTTCCTTGTCAACCACTCCGACATAAGTGCACTTCAGCACTTTATGAGCATCATAGTCATTCCATCTTCTTCTGAGTGCAGTGGTCCCTGCTGTTTTAACGCACCTCGTTTGTTAATTTCATCTGTGATGAGTGTATTTGTGCTTACACAGCCTATAGTCTGCCAGGCCGTATGAAGGAATGCCTATAGTCGACTGGCCACGCACGTTCACATCACACAGCTCCGCAAATATTTACCCTCTTCACTTTCAACCTGCGGATAGACCTCTTCCAGCTGTTTGCAGCTGGAAGAGAGCGAGGGAGGATAGCTAGAGAGAGATGGAAGTGGTGGAGAGCAGGATGAGTTGGTTTTCAGGTGCACTCCGGGGGAAAATGAGTCATTGAGAAGAGGTGGTGAGCAGGTATTGAACATGGTGTCAGAGCTGACAGTTGCCGATGGTACATCTGTTCAGACTCCAGGACTGACAGTCACTGTCTCATTGTACGTTCAGCGTGCGTGCGTGACTGCGTGCACGGCGATGCGATGCGCTTGCTGTGTAGTTGGGTAAAAGCCAAAAATCTCTCACTATAGTCTATATATATACATTATATATATATATTAAAAGGCATTCCTTTCAGACTGTCCTGACGAGACCATATTATCGTTCACCCCTCAAATATTTGGTCGCAGTGTTTTCGTTTCGTGTCCATGTCCCCACCCAAATGTTTTTATCGGTCGATTTCCGTACGCTACTTGGAATACAGCAATTACATGTATGATTTCAACATGGAGTTGCAAGAAGAAGTGGATTGAAGTATTGAAGCATCCGGTTTTAAGATCATACATCTAATAGACATCTAGCCATCTTGCTTTTACTGAAGGATCAACATACAGTATTTAAGGGAGATCTGTCTTGTGTGTGTTCGTTCATGCACATGCCGGTAACTAAGATTATGTGAGTGTGTGTGTGCGCTGCACAGCAGCACAGGAGTTAATTCCTCTCCTTGCCCTAGGAGATTTTTATGCCCCTAGAATTTGATACAGACGAGATGGGTTAGACACGAAGGGGAATGCAACTATGCCCATTCTCGAATTGAGGGAGAACTGGGCCCTTTTGCAAAACGTTACATTACATAATGTTTGTTAATCTATAACTATAGGCCGCTTCAGACATGAGGTGGTCCACTGCTTCTGCTGTCCATGTTATTAACGACAATCACAGAGAATACACATTAAACATAGCAATAAATGTGTCAATTTAGTTATTTTCTAGCATACTAAATATTAATAATAATGCTCTATAGTAATCATGATTATCTTTTCCATAGTCAGGCAGCCTAATGCTGCATTCACACTGGCAGTGACAAAGCTACAGGCTACCTTTCATTTGCAGTGGAAACCAGCGACATGAAGATACAAAGAGACATCGACTTTAGCTACAAAATCTGCAAAGCTACAGTACAATCCAAGTTGAGATCCGAGTTGAGCTGGCTTCAACTGCAGCTCCAAAAGTTTTCCACTCACCTTTTCTCTTCAAACAATTCCTGGTTGTAATAATGGGGGAAACTAATTATTTGAGTCAGCCAGTTCCGTGCTCCATTTTAACACCAGGCTTTATGCTTTACTTGATTTATTGGTTGTCAGACGCATGCTTGCTTGATCAACACTCCAACAGCAACTCCGCGACAGATTTGCTGTGTTGCTTAAATTGCTTTGTGTCTGTTGTAGCTGCCAGTGTGAATGCAGCATTACACACTAGTTAGTTAATTGTTTGATATCGGAGCGCACCACTCTACAGTCTAGGAGAGTCTATTGGGCAACTTTCGATGTAATTTCCCATTGGTTCGTTATCAAAAGTGTTCCCCCTCCATTTTAATGGACCGGAGGCAAGATCTTCTGACGGTAATAACTCTGAATCTAAATCAATGATTCCAATTCTCTTTTTTTTATAATGTTTTTGTGGCTTTCGCCTTTTATTTAATTTTTTATAGAGGGATAGGTATACAGTAGGCTGACAGGAAATGGGGAGAGAGATGGGGGGGTTACACGCAGTAAAGGCCGTCGGGATCAGGAGTCGAACCCGCGGCACACTGCCAGACTGGATCACCAGCCAATGTGCCCAGACGGCTACGCCAGCCGCCCCGGCCAATGATTCCAATTCTAACCAAAGATTGTGTTTTTGACGGCCCATCGTGACTAGTCGCATATTAGAAGAAATCATGCCTCGGGTGGTCAGCGATCCTCCCGCGGATGTTTCGGTTAGATGCTATGCTATCTGCACAATCAGATGGACTCCTGTGTCACCTTGAAATGGGCTCTGAAGCTGCAAATAGCTGGGCACACCGATTTACTGGTTCCAACTGACGCCGGGGTCATGGTGTTAATCAGGCGGAGGTTTTAACTGAACACTATCTCTCTTCTGTGTGCATTCATGTGCAATATGATGCTGACTGGCGTATTTTGTGAGGTTATCTACAGACAGACAGACAAGCACGTCCGTGCATGCACGTACGCATGCACGGCACGCACACTCGCACAGACAGACGGACAGAGACACACACATTCACATACCCAAGGGTGAAAATAATCATCTGTTCTGGGCTTTCGGCCAGTGGCAGACGCTGCAGCATCAGAGACTGACTTTCGGCCAGTGGCAGACGCTGCAGCATCAGAGACTGACTTTCGGCCAGTGGCAGACGCTGCAGCATCAGAGACTGACTTTCGGCCAGTGGCAGACGCTGCAGCATCAGAGACTGACTTTCGGCCAGTGGCAGACGCTGCAGCATCAGAGACTGACTTTCGGCCAGTGGCAGACGCTGCAGCAGAGACTGACTTTTGCCAGTGCCAGTTTGAAGTGCGACGTGTTCCTCACACATGCCTCAGCCTCTCCGTAGCTCACACACACTTGGCTGACAAAACATGCTGTTTTGTCAGGCTCAGTCAGGCCTCGTCCACAAACCACTGGATTTTCGTGCGTCTCTCCTTTTCGACACGCTTTTTTTCTGCCTAACTTACCTCTCCACTGTTTGCATTGCGTTACTTTGCTTTAATGTCTTTGGAATGCAGAACAGAGCAGCAGTGCTCTGCTAGCAGTGAGCCAGGCATAGCTTACTGTAGATGGCTATCGGCTGTTCAAATGCTTTGTCTCAGGCATACGTGGGCAAAGCTGAGCTCTTGTCGGACGCTAATGATATGAGCGATGTGACAATGGACGCCGCGGCTCCAAAGTGAAGTGCAGGAGGAAGTGTTTATTTAGCAGAGTGGCTGTTGAGACAAACTGTTAAATAGATAGGAGGGTCCGACGGGACACATCGTCCTCCCCTTGTTATGTCTAATAATAATAACGTGACGAGGAGAGTGAGTGAGAGAGGAAAGTGGAAGGGAGGTGGTGTATCATTGTTTTGGGGACTGTGCTATCGTCTTGGTACAGTTGGGTGCCACCGATATTGTCCCTTATTATTTGACCCATTTAGGCCTGACCTCAACATTTAAAAAAATCCTTCTAAATCCTCCAGTTTTCTGAAATAAATATTTTCACGATTTTTCAAAAATAGCAGACCTACAAGCTCATAGCGCGCCACTCGGTGGCGCGCTATGAGCTTGTAGATCTGCTATTTTTCAATAGCTAAATTATAACATAATGTTTAAAACACCAAAAGGGGTTCCCGCCCAAAATGGGTTAACAGCAAAAAGAAAAGGACAATATCGATGGCCTCCAACTGTATGTGGCCTGGAGGAGAGGAGATCTGCACCGCCACAGCCTCAAAGCGAGCCACTGACGACAGCGGCGAATGTTACGGGCTAACTGTCTGGAGCTACAGGAAAGGCATCCCAAAACACAGTGATTGAAGTAACAAAACAAAAGAACACCGGAAACAAATGAAACCGACAGCCGAGAGGTTGTGACATACAACCTGACCAAAAAAAATAGGAAAAAAAGGGGGGGGGACAGATGCACTCTGTCCTGAGCCAACACCTCCAGCTGTCCCCAAGTGTGGCCCATTTTCTTGGCATTTGCGCCAGGTGTTTCCAGGGACTGTCCTGTGGTGTTTGAGGCTGGTTTACGTCGGAGAGCATAGCCTATCTTCCTCCAACATCGTTTGAGGATCTCTTGGTTAGTGCGTTGCCACAGTTCTTTGTTGCTGATGGTGTTAGGCCAACGCATCTGGAGGATTCGGTGTGTTGATGAATGACTGGATTTTGTTTGTTTGCACTGTAACAACACCAACTTTAGCTTGTGTATTAAACAGCTTGAAATACTAACAACAACACATACCACCCACACATGCAAATGGTTGCCTTGGGTTGGAAAGTATTGTTTGCACTCTCAGTAGCAAGTGTGCGTGTGTGCGTGTGTGCGTGCGTGCGTGCGTGCGTGCGTGTGTGCATTGTTTTTTTGTTTACTCAGATGTCTGGTACAGGGGCTTGTCCCCAGCCAAGTCCCACAGCCTGCTGTGCGGGACTGTTTGTGTGAGGAGTTATCATTATCAATAAGTAATTAATAGCTAAAGACCATCCAGCATTTGTACCTCTGAATAAATGTTTGTGCCTCAAGAAGAGCCTTAAACAGTTGAATGTGACCTCACAAGCGCTCTACTTATTCTCTATTAAACGCAGTTGGCAAACAAAACATACATTACACACACACACACACACACACACACACACACACACACCGCTGATTTCAGGATCAAACCAGCTGGGTGACCCAGTGATCATTGAAAGCTGCTAACATCAGCTCTCTCCCATTCTTTCTATCTCTTGCTCTCATCGGGATGATTAAATAGTAATTGAAGCCAATTTACTGCAGCAGCTGCACTTGGGATGCTCAGAGGCTACTGGGTCCTAGTTTCCCTCAGCCTGCTGTATTGCACGTGTGTGCACGCCACTACAGTGTCGTATTCTGACTGGTTGTGCCGCAGTATGTTTAAAGTGGGGCATGGTCTTTTTTGATTGACAGCCCTCATCCTCACACCGTGGTCAGCAGGGTGACTGCAGGTCAATGGGGCACCATGGTCCGGCCCCCCTCTGGCCTGATTGGCTGTCACAGCCCAGCCCTGGCCTGGTTGGCTGTCACAGCCCATTCGAGCGGTGCCTGTCAGTAAGTGTTAGCATGCGACTGGCCAACCACAGACGAGCTGTCTCTCACCATAGCCCTTGCGTTAACTCATTTTAGCATATTACAAATATTTCTATCCACACTTGTCAGCAGTAATAGGCCCACTAACATAGGCACATTCTGCAATGTACAGACAGTATACAGTATACAGTGAGTGTGTACTGTTGGTTTGCTCATTTGGGCAACAGGGTTCTAATGAGCTAATGAGGACCACACCTGTTAAGAGAGCTCAGCATTTTGGTGAAGACTGGGAGTATGTCCCATTTGGATTGCCAGCCAATTACTAGTTAAGGGAGCAATGTATGCTAAATTGGGAGAAAAGGGGGGTAAATTAGCCCCAAAAAAGAGAGAGAAACAAAAGTAATATGGGATAGACATATGTAGCTTGTTCTTCAACTGTACATTCAAGACATTGTTTACACATTGTTTAAAGTGCAAGTCACTTTTCTTTTAACCTGAGACATCATTTCATCATTTGTTGCAACAAACACAATAAATCTCTAAACTTATTTCAGTGTAGAGCAGGGGTTCTCAACGTTTTTGGCCGGGGACCCCCGGAAATGCTTTGGCAATGTCTCGGGACCCCCGCCCCGCCCCCTCCCGACCCCCAATATAAATTGACTGCTACAATAACCTTAAACCATTTTGGGCGGGAACCCCTTTTGGTGTTTTAAGCATTGTTATAATTTAGCTATTGAAAAATAGCAGATCTACAAGCTCATAGCGCGCCACCGAGTGGCGCGCTACGAGCTTGTAGGTCTGCTATTTTTGAAAAATCGTGAAAATAGAATATATATATATATATATATATTCTTTTTTTAAATAATTTGGGGACCCCCTAAAATAATTTGGCGACCCCCCGAGGGGTCGCGACCCACGGGTTGAGAACCCCTGGTGTAGAGCTCTATACTGGAGGTGCCAATTCATGGATCTAAATATAAGTAGAGGTTCGGGCCCTACTCTGGCCTCCCCTCGTCATTTCATGTTTGAGTTGTATGGCTGTGAGCAGAGATGAGGAGACAATGGAACTAACCCGGTAGACTAGCTGGCATTAAATTAGATATGGCCTGCAACAAATGATGTTGTGTCCTATTCTGATTATCCAGCTAGCTAGCTGATGCAGTCCAAGGTTAGGTTGTTGTGACAGCTTGCTTATCGCGGCTGCACTAACCCTTCTTCATACTGGACCCCTGAATTATAGGTCAAGTAAATGGGCTCAGCCTGTCCCCAAATCTGCTTTACTAATCAACAGCAACGCGTTTGCATGCTGCGCTGTCTGTGTGCTACATTTAAACTGAGACACCACACACACACACACACACACACACACACACACACACACACACACACACACACACACACACACACACACACACGCACTAAGATGAAGAAAGATGTTCATCTACCAGATGTTGGCTTATAACGTCATATTCCATTATAATGTATGTAAAGTCCATTTGTTTATGCAGTTAAATGGTGCATTTATATAGCGCCTTTATCCAAGGGGCTTTACAGAGATTGTGCATTACATTTAACCCATTCACACACCGATGCCGGCAGAAACCATGCAAGGCACCAACCTGCACATCGGGAGCAATTTGGGGTTCACAGTCTTGCTCAAGGACACTTCGACACTAACTCTGGAGGAGCCCGGGTTCGAACTGGGAACCTTGCGGTTGCCACCCGGCATCCGGTCACTTTACCCCTGAGCCACTGCCGCCCCGTTTTCGGGACTGTGAAGTTCACACTTCACTGTGAAGTTCACACTTCACAGTCACTCAATGGCAAGTACTCTTGTTATCGAGGCTGTGTGGCTTGCAGAAGCCTAGTGACAGCTGTAAGTCATCAGAGCTGATGGAAAACGGTTTTCCATGGGTGTACTGTAAAGCTATTGCTACCAACATCTTTTCATGTGTTTTGTTATCCTGTGTGTACCGGTATGTCCATGGTCCTGGCATAGTAGAAAACTGAAGGCCAGTGTCCTTTTTGTTGTTGTGTCAACTCATGGTGGCCACTGACATGGTACACTGTTTCAACGCACATGGTCACTCATGCAATTGTGTGACCTGGTCGCGACAGGACACATTGGATAGGCAAACCCATTTTTGACAAATTACTCGTCCGTGCACACGCATCGTCTGACATGTAAGTCTTCTGTTGACTGTTCGTGGCATGATCGATTGTTTGTATAAGAAAGAAAATAGGGTTTCTCCTGTCCACTTATTGCATGGTGGAATGCCTTGTTTGTGCGAGTCATGCACCGGCTGTGTACATTTGTGGCACCTGCACAGAACATTGGCTGTAGGGCCTGGGCCGTGGCTCAGCGGTCCAGGCACCTTGGCTGGTAATCCAGTCTGGCAGTGTGCCGCGGGTTCGACTCCGGATCCCGACGGCCTTTACGACATGTCACCCCCCCATCTCTCTCCCCATTTCCTGTCAGCCTACTTTCTAACCCTCCATAAAAAATATAAAATAAAGGTGAAAGCCACAAAAAAAACATTAAAAAAAATAACATTGGCTGTAGGGGTTTGAGCATGCGCGTGCCGGCCCTACTTCGCATGTGGCCGGCACGCATGCGCAGTGGGGCGCCCTGGGCAAAATCAGCGGCAACATCTGTGTAACTGGAAAAGCGTGACGCATATCGCGTAAGAGTACTTTCGACGCACATGGCAATAGTGTTACACAATAATGCAGTTTCATTGGGCACTGGAACAGCTCGGACATTTAAGCGATTTTTATTTTTTACCCATTAAAACTTAAAGTATCCGTGTCATTTTAGATTTGAACCACTTTAACCTGATATTTTATACGTTGGCTATTTAAAGGAGCATTCAGTGATTTGGGTGATTTGGAAAAAAACCCTGTCAGCCCCGGTAACAAGATGCACATGCACACGCTCTACAGTGGGGAAAGTACAACAGACCAACAACACGTGCACCAAGGCCCGCCCCACTCGATCATGATTGGAGGAAGGCCCCTCTCATCCTGATTGGATGAAGGCTTTGCCACCCAAAGCCCAAACCGAAACTAGGGTTTTTTGACCCCAGAGGCTCACTGGGGACAGGGAGGAACTCCTTATATGGTCAGCACACTTTATAGTAGGGAGGATTATCCAAAAAATAAGAAAAAATAAGTGATTTTTGAATTAAGTGAAATCACTGAATATACCTTTAAAAAGAAAAAAACAGAAAAAAACATTTGTTTTTAGGATCGGCTTCAGCTCTTATCACAATCAGTGCCGGGATTCCTTCAAAATAGAAGCTCTGGGGTGCCGGGAAGTCATGGCCGCTTTTACTCTGTAAAGCTGTTCCGGAAAAAAACTGCTTACCTCGCTAAGAATCCGATAAAAGTCGCTGATGATGCCTCGCGTTCATATTTTTGAACGAGAGGCAATTGAGAAGTCAGAAATGAAGAGCTTAGTATATCCATCAGATCAAAACCACGGAGAGCGCCCTAGATTAGGAGAGACCAGCTCATGCTGGTACAGTATGCTCCCTCTCCTTCGCTGCTGTTCCAGTGTGTCCCGTTCCTGTGACGCACCGGACCTGCCTTGTTCTGGCTGAGGCGCGCTGGTACTCCTCTTCTTCAATAAATACAATGTGTACCAAATTGTGTGTCTGCGCATGTGAATGTGTGACCCTGTGTGTGCGGATGTGTGATCCTGCTAAGTATGTATATGGGCTAATCTTGGCTTTAGCACTTGCTCCAACCAACCATGAGGATTAAGAGAGAATCATACATCTAATGCTGCTGGACAGAGCAAACAAACTTAAGATACAAACACTCACACGCGTGTGTGTGTGTGCGTGTGTGTGTGCGTGTGCGTGTGCGTGTGCGTGTGTGTGTGTGTGTGTGTGTGTGTGTGTGTGTGTGTGTGTGTGTGTGTGTGTGTGTGTGTGTGCTCACAGACACACACACACACACACCACCTCACCTCGCTTTTGTGAGTTGTGGCACATGCCCTTTGATGGATGTCAAACCGTTTGCCACCCCTGAGTATGGTGTAAGAACAACATGACAGCGGGTGTGAAAAAATATGGTGAATTCACTTCACATTCTGCACTTGCCATTTCATTTCATTCTAGTGTTTTGACTGTTTTCACTGCATCATTGTACCTCGTCCAAATTTTCAACCATCCTTCTCTTTTGCTCAGCACATGCATGCATTATTTACGTGTGTGCGTGCATGCCCGTGCCCGTGCGCCAGTGCGTGCACGCCCCTGCGTGCGTGCGTGCGCGCCCTGCTGGTTCCAAACCTCCACAGTAGCTGGCAATACTCGAGCTGCAGTCCTGGCTATATAGGCTATAAGCTCATATAAACCCTGCTTCTGTCACTGTGGCTTATACTGGAGTCTAGGATACGGTAGACTCCCTGAAAATATTCTGCATTGAGAGAGAGCGAGAGAGCACAGAGAGGGAGGCATGGTGAAAGTGATGAACATCCCCTCTTAAGTACTCAGCCCTGATTATATCTTCTTGTCAGTCAGTCAGGCCCGCCTCAGCCTCTGACCTCCGCTGCAGACTTAAATGGTTAAATGGACTTGGATCCCTATACAAGCTCTCGGATACAGACAACAGAACGAGATTGGTTCTTGTTAAGGTAAAGGTCAAAGCTTTCCCATCGCCCCGAGGTCCTGCGGAGACGGTGAGAGGCTCAACACCCATTCTCTGTTTACAGCGCATGCGCACAGGAACTTAAATACACACACACACACGCACGCACGCGCGTGCGCACACACACACACACACACAAGGTGCACTCAGGCCACTGGGCCCAGAGATGGCCTATATAAAACACAGGGGTTCATTGTGTGACAGAGAAAAGGCCTGGCTCATAGTTTTCTGCTGAGTATTGAGTTCCCGTGCACACACACACACACACACACACAGCGCTCGCGCAAACACACGCTACTTCTCTGCCAAGTTGTGCAGCCAGACTATTGACTGTGTAGCATAGATTTTAGTGTATTCTGTGAGGACTGCTGATTGCAGCCTGTGATACTAGAACAGCATCCCTGGCAATGTAGATCAATGCAGTCTTGCACCAGAAACCAGATACAGCCCCGGCACCACAGCTTCGTCTTCGACTAGGAAGCAGAGTGGAACCAAGGAGGCACCAGGGGGGTTTTGGGACAGTAGAAATCGGAGCATATTTCCCTCGGAAAGCCACTGTGAGGGTGAGGCTAACATGTTTGTCGGGGGTCGGACCGTCGGTGATTCGACGGGGGACCCGATAACAGCAGGGTGCAAGCAGAGACTATGAGACTGAGGAACGGTAGATTTCAACAGCAGCCAAGCTGTTTGATGGCGGTGAACCATGTGTTCTTTTTCCATTTGTTCGTCTACCAGGATGGCTTTCTGTCCTGCAGCAAGTGCCATAAATGTTTACAGGTGAGACAGCAGGGAACCGACCCTCTCTGCTGGTAGCCTATTCATTCATAACGGTTCCCAAACATTTCAGAGGTATGCTGTGATTAAAAAATAAATAAACATGGCAGGGGGGCTGGAGGGAGTCTTATTTCCATTTTTTAACCCATTCAGGCCTGACATCGAAATTAAAAGAAAAAAGTTTTTTAAATCATGACTATTTTCTGAAAGATTTGAGGCACATTTTAACGATTTTTCAAAAATAGCAGACCTACAAGCTTGTAGATCTGCTATTTTTCAATAGCTAAATTATAACATAATGTTTAAAACACAAAGGGGTTCCCGCCCAGAATGGGTTAAGAAAATGTAGGATATACCACTAAATTACTGATCAGCATTACAAGATACACACAAGTCCTGATTCGCTTGTATTCTCGTCTGACAAGCCTGCATGCAGGTTGCGCTGCATGATTCTTGCTCAAATGTGAATCTCCACAAGAATTGAGATCACGATTCTCACACGATTCAAATATTTTCCATGAAAATATTTGTCTTTACATTATCAAAATGTGGCACCTGAAGCCAACTACTGTGGCTTTAAACAGACAACATGAAAGTGCTTGACTTTAACCTCTCTTAAAGTCTCTCTCTTGTAGCAAAAACATGAGTAACTAAAATGAATTGGTCAGCCAACTAGTGCTGCACAATTCTTGCTCAAACTTTGAAATGAGATCATAGCATAGGTGTCTGAATCTTAGAACTCAACCTTTTTTTGCAATTAATCTTTTTGCCCTCATCATAATACCTCACAAACACCACCAACTGACCATTATCACTGGTGTCAGTGGACTTGTCCACTGCTGGGCATTCTGCATTTTGTATATTCCCACAAAGCTGTTTGGACAAATCACCATCCAGTAATTCAGTTCAGTATACTTCTGGTTGCTGTGGAATCTGAGAGTGGGATTTGCTTTATTTTAGCTGTCATTTCCTCCTTTTCTAAACATGTTGTTCATCACTTCATTGTGAACAACATTATTTTATTATTTCTGAGAATGGCTTCTTGCGCTTACCCAAAACCCACGCCACTTTCAGTGAGAACTCTGTTGCTTTTTGTTGTTCTTGTGTCATATTTGTCAGTCCATTCTTCATTGAACCACCGCTTTTCACTGTCCAGCTTTCTCTTATTAGCACATTTAGAACATGCCATTGTGATTTATTCAACATGTATTCGTGTTCCCATTATACACAGGCACATTTCACATGCAGAGCGCTGCACTGCTCTGCATGCAAAGAATACAACGGATAATTCTAACTTGTGGTCTAGTCCACAAAAAATACATTGGGGGGGGAATATATATATATATATATATATATATATATATATATATATATATATATAATATTTTTGCCCAGGGTCCGCAGAGAGGCGGTCCGGTCATGGCCCGCGGTCCGCCTGTTGAGGACCACCGGCCTACTGCATCAGGAAGAACCATGTTGTATTTGCTCATCCAATTATATCCCAGTATTGAAAGACACAGTTGTAATCCGTAATGGAAAAATCAAACTAATACAATTGAGATAACAAAATGCCTAATACTAGTGTAGATTACCCTTTTCATCCTTGTGAAACTCTCGATGTTGTCTCTGATGTTGGCTGATGTTGCCATAACGCTATTTGCACTTATCTCAAGCAGGTGTGCCCCACCTCAGTACCTACTGTATGTACTGTACATGTACCATAAAACACATAAGGGTGTGTGTGTGTGCGTGTGTGCGTGCGTGCGGTCGTGCGCGCATTGCGCGTGCGTGTGTGCGTTGATAGTGTGCATAAAAAGGACAAGTGCAGATATGAAAGAAGTAAAGAACTCGTTTCTCCTTCATGCTGTTCTTACTTCAGCTCAAGGTTAACCTCTGTTGTACTGGGGTCGCCCAGGCTGTGTTCTGCCTCTCTTATTCACTCATATTCTTTCTCTCTCTATCCATTTCACTCCATATAATAGCTGGGTTATCTATTCCTCTGAATGTACAATTTAGACATTATAGCAGAGGTTCTTATCCAGAGTGTGTCTGTCTCTCTCTCTCTCTCTCTCTCTCTCTCTCTCTCTCTCTCTCTCTCTCTCTCTCTCTCTCTCTCTCTCTCTCTCTCTCTCTCTCTCTCAGCTCATTCTGTTAAGCCTGGAGGCCAGTAAACTTCTCTCCGGTAGAGAGCATTAAGGACCGCCTGGCTCTTTTGAAGTCTGCCTGGCAGAGACTGGAAGGGTTGGCCCACTGGCATCTCCTTCTGTGGCATAGCTGCCGAATCCAACAGATCTCGGGGAGCTAGTTAGAAGGCTTGTGTTCAGGAAGGGCTGACGCTGGTCTTTGAGTATAATGATGATCGTCATGGGGATGATGACTCATGCTGATGATGCCGAGAAAACGGATCCAAACAACTAACAATAAAGTGGGCCAGTCTTTATGTCTGTCATAGCAATGTGAATGTAACAGTAACATGTATGTATGTATTCTGGGCCATTTAATGACATCTCACAATGCTCTGAGCTGGTGTGTCGTTCTTTGTTTATATAGATGGGACACTTTATACTAATGAACAGTGCATACACATGTAATGTAAATACACTGGATTTAGCAATGATGTTAATTATCATTCTGCAGTCCCCACAAAAACAATAGAGTACATTACTTGATATTATATTCCATTACACATCCATGCATGCAGTTTTTTGCATGCATGTTTAGGCCTGTATCTTGTGTGGGCTCTCAGTTCCCCAATTTAAAAGATTCTCCCTTTTTTGAGTGGTGCAACCACTCCCTTACGGAGCTATGTGTGTGGGTAGCTGGCTGGCTGGCTGGCTGGGTGGGTGGGTGGGTGGGTGCCTGGCTGGGTATGAGCACAAAAACAGCATGGTTGTTTTTCACCACCTGTGCGCAACCTAACACACACACAAACACACACGCACGTATTAACTGTATATATGATGATGTACAGTAGAGGGTACAGTAGAGGCACCGCCACACGGTAACTCTGTCATTTCTCAACCGCTTCGGACGCGGGGCGGCATGCCGGAACCGGCCCGGCCCCCTGGGTGTGTTCCTATGGGTCTGGAACCCCCACCCCCCAGGAACCCCCACATGGAGTTGCACCACTCACTTCACACGGGTGTGATTTTTTTAATCTCTCTCTCACAAACGTGTTTTAAATGTCCTCACACTCATGCTGCTCCCTTTCATCAAATATGTTCTTGTGCATGCGGAGCAGACAACATCATATGCTTGTGCACGATGAAGCGACAATCAGTTAGCAGCATCGCTCTCCCCTTAAAACCCAGAGGGAGTTTGAACACATCCTCCTGTCCATAAAATACACTGTGCTATAACATCAAATTCTATCTCTCAGCGCTTGCCTTGGATCCAGCACAATAAGATCCATACTTTCCCCTGTGGTGTGCGTGTGCACGTACTGTCCTCTACTCCTGACTGTGACGATGCTCTTACATAGCGATCATCCTCTCCAATCGATCCCACTCCTCATTATTCTCTCTCCATCTTTCTTTCTTCCTGTCCTCGTCAATGGACCTGCCTGCCACCCTCGTCTCTCTGCTCCTCTCTGTCAGCTACGGAGCCCAGGAAGGAAGTGCATGGAAAAAGGGAGGATAGTCATAAAATGGCAAAAGAGGAACAGCAGAATTAGCAGTGTAAATAGGAAGTGGTCTACGTTCAACGTCAGTACTTCCCTTCTGAAGGAGAGATAAATGCCTCTTCATAATGAATACATATTACACAAAACAGAATTGTTATTTTAATTATAATAAAATGAGTAAAAAAAATTATATATACAGTATTGTGTGTGTGTGTGTGTGTGTGTGTGTGTGTGTGTGTGTGTGTGTGTGTGTGTGTGTGTGTGTGTGTGTGTGTGTGTGTGTGTGTGTGTGTGTGTGTGTGTGTGTGTGTGTGTGTGTGTGTGTATCAGGGAGGCTCGGCCCGGCCCAACTAATTAGCATAACCTTTGGTCCCGGCTCGGCCCGAAAATGTCGGGTCGCGTAGGGTCGGGTTCGGGCAGAAAATGAGAACTCTAGTGTGTGTGTTTGCGGCTGTCCGTGCATGCTGAATGATCTCCTTGGCAGAGCAGAGGCAACTAGAAAACTGGAGGCCAGGTCAGGTTGTGGCCTCCTGGTGGCGCTGTAATAGGCCAATGTGAAAAGGATGCCATTTCTTCTTACGCCATTGATGGCAATTGGATGATTTGAGGCATTTTGTTCCAAAAATGTGTTTAGCAAAGCTATAACAGGCCAATGTGAAAAGGTTGGGAAATATTCCTCAGCCTAGTAGAAAAGTCTGAAAGATTTCACGTAAATTGCACGCTGCGTTTATGATTTGAGGCTTTTTGTTCAAAATGGGCCAATCCTGCAAATTTTGAAAGCCAATGTTAGCTGTGACGATTTGCGGGATGTTTGGACAGAATCTGGAGGAGTAATATCAAACAATGTTTTACAAAAGTCGGCCTCCTGGTGGCACTATAACAGGCCGTACTGGAACATTTGGGACAGAGGTTCATTGTTGGCATCCAGGGAGTGTGTGTGCAAAATTTGAGAACGACCGGGTTAACGGTAACGGAGATTAGCTTTACATAGACGGACAGGCGGACGCACGGATGCAAGCACATGCACATGCACACGGACGGACGGACGGACGGACGGACGGACGGACGTGCAAAACATACTCTCTCCCCAATGTCCCCATGCCTTCGGCCTGGTGGAGACAATAAGAGCAGCACTATGTAATGAGGCTTGTTACTGAAGCGTATGTGAAATTTTAGGAGACTACATCCCTGCTCATTTGAGGCTTAAACGTGTGTGTGTGTGTGTGTGTGTGTGTGTGTGTGTGTGTGTGTGTGTGTGTGTGTGTGTGTGTGTGTGTGTGTGTGTGTGTGTGTGTGTGTGTGTGTGTGTGTGTGTGTGTGTGTGTGTGTGTGACTGTGTGTGTGTGTGTGTGACTGTGTGTGTGTGTGTGTGTGTGTGTGTGTGTGTACATGGAGGCGTTCACCGTTCAGACTTAACTGTATGTACATGCCAGTGTTTTGCGCTCCACGATTTCTAGCTCAACGGGCTCATTAACTTTTATAGACTGCAGGCTGGGTGAGGTGGAAATGGCCAAACCAATATACTGACCACTCTGCAGATTCACTTCACAGAGGACACAAAGTATGCAGGAACACGAACACAGTAACACACACACACACACACACACACACACACACACCCACACATCGTCTCTCTCTCTCTCTCTCCCTCCAAGTTGAACATGATTAATTGTACCGACGAGGGAGATTGGAATCTTTCGCAAGTAAAAAAGACAAATTGGTGATTCTTTTCTTGGTGAAAAAAAATCTGCCAGCTTCTCAGTTGCACCAACCACCCAGCCTTTATATTATGCAAACATACTCTGATGTTAATCAAAAGTTGAATTGATTTCTCCACACTGAAGTCCCCTGCAGTGTGCGGTGCATGCCGAGGCTCTCGCTTCAGCGCGTACAGAAGATGCCTGCAAAGTCAAGAGTTTCCGCCCGCTGTTTCGGAGGTCCATGATGGTTTTTGTGGCGGGCGCTTGAGTGGATCTGAGCTGTGACTGTGAGTGTGCTTGTACTCCGCCCTGAGACCTCTTCCTGTCTCAAAAGAGGCCTCTGGGCTTGCATGTAGTCCAGTCTAGCATAATAATAACCCTTTTACAAAAACCTATTTCCAGACTGGTACTGGCGACGGCGTTGTGGCAGATTAAATATAGCTTTGCCCAACACAGTGAGTTACACATCGATGTCGTATATTTGAACCTAGCAATGTGTAATGCTTTCCATGAATCTTTTTTTTTTTTAATAATATTTATTTTATTTGGAAAAAGCAGTACAAAAACAGCATTTCTATGCATACATAGGACACAAGTGCAGTTCCCAGGATTTTTTTTTCACCCCTGCTCCCTCCCTCCCCCCTCCAAGTGACTCCATCTCCAGTGTCTTTGTGTCCTTGCTTTCTTCAGGACTACATATGGCATCAGGTCAACACTTAACAGGGGCAAAGGGCAATATCGCTTCAGAGTGTACATTTCAGAAGGAGAAAAAGAAGAAAGAGTGGGCGCTTTCCATGAATCTTAGTATGCAAATGACCTTGCTACAGTGAGCTAGAGATCGCTTCTTGTTTGACACCTGGGAGTATTTAGGTGAAGCCTAAAGCCATTATGGTGATCTCTGCAAATGTATCGCTTCAGTGACAGTGGTTTTACATAGCCCCTACTGTATGAGCTGCTTCCAATTGGCCAATTTCAATGATTTTTTTCCTCCCCACTGCTTTTGATGCTTAACTAAATTGCCCTGGGAATCAAGCTTGAGAACTCGCTAAATTGGAGCAAATGAGAGCACAAAGCAGATAATGGGCGCCGCTGTTTGTAATTTCACAGCAGCTTATTAATGAGAAACCCTTACGTAGCATTTTAAACTGCATCTCCTAATTTGAAATGAAAATAAAACAACTCCCCCCCAAGATATGCTGATGTTGGAACATAAGTATGTGTGTAGAAAGTGAAAACAAATTAATGGTTCACTCTGGTGGCTACACCAGCATACTTCCCAGATCATGGTTCACTCTGGTGGCTACACCAGCATACTTCTCAGATCAACACATTAATGGTTCACTCTGGTGGCTACACCAGCATACTTCCCAGATCAACACAATGTCCTCCTGGCCTCCAATAAGTCCCTCCCCAACCCATCCTTGTCCAATAGGCACGTTAGCAGTGAGGAGACGGGGCAAGCTGTCCTTCTCCCCCATTGAGATGCATGTAAAATGAGGGAATTTCTCCATATAAATCGATCATTTCAGTAGCAAGAGCATCAATCAAATGTCTTCTAAATCTAGTCAACCAGGCCTGCAGTAGGTTATGTACTAGACAAATGTGCATGACATTATTAATTATTTCAATGAAATAATTTGAGGAAATTTGAGGAAATGACAGAGGGAGAAACAGTATCCAAACGACCGCCCGAGGAGTGTTCATGTTGCGCGGTAAGACTACGGTGATTAGTATTATTGCCATCACCTGGGTGGGTCAGTCGTGTAACTTTCCCAACGTTAAGCTGTGTCTGTGTTCAACAACACAGCAATGCAAAATAACACTGACAGCTATGAGGTGGCGAAAGCTTGTCCTGCATAGCAACAGTTGCTAAACTATTTGGATTGGCATTGGACAATCGCTTTTTGGGGTGCGGTTTAGCAAAGGGCTAATTTAGGCATACCAAACTGGAGTCTTGGGAGACTCACTGCTCCATCACACCCTTCTCTTCTCATCACTGTGCAATTTAATTGCACTGTCCAAAAAACAACCATAAGTGTAATAATGATGATGGTTAGACTTGAATGTAGAGTACCATGTAGGTCTTCTTACTGCTGGGTAAGCCTTTATCTTTCTGCAGTGTATCTGCATTGTCTTTGCAGTGTTTTTTGCTAGTCCCCCACCTCTCACCTGTCACTTCTGTGACAGTTGCCCGGCCATGTAGCTCTTGACACTCGCCTCGTTGTATTCCCTGTGTCCCCGGGAAGCGCTCTCATTCGCTCTGTCACCCTCTGTCTGCCGGTCTGTCTGCCTCACTATATTGGTGCTAAATCCTGCTGCAGAGGTTACATCATGTTATGTGTCCTGTAAATAACTGTTCCATTTTCCTTCCTCGAAGGTATAATCCATCAATGTGCTGGAAGACATGCCAAAACATACCTGGGGTAGCAGCTCAGTCAGCGTGTGTGTGTGTGTGTGTGTGTGTGTGTGTGTGTGTGTGTGTGTGTGTGTGTGTGTGTGTGTGTGTGTGTGTGTGTGTGTGTGTGTGTGTGTGTGTGTGTGTGTGTGTGTGTGTGTGTGTGTGTGTGTGTGTGTGTGTGTGTGTGTGTGTGTGTGTGTGTGTGTGGGGGGGGGTTGCGGTTATGTTGCTGTAAGACATTCTCATGCATTACAGGGGAGAAGAATTTCTTGGGTATTCCGGGGCAGGGTGTGCCATTCGCGCACGCGCGCATGCTTCGTGTCTCACACAAATTACATGCGTATCCCTTTTAGCCACACATCCTCCGTGTGTTTTGTGCGCGCGCATGTGCGTGGAGAGATGTTAGATCATAGCGCGGTGCATGCTGCTACAATAAACATGTCTTTCTGTGGGCAGGCATGGCCTTAAATGCTTTCTAATGGGCCCCACTGGAGCTGGGGATGGCCCTGCAGCTTATCAATGATTTAACACTGGGGGACTGCATGCACCTAATGGTCCATCCGCTCCATTAACCCATTTTGATCGGGAACCCCTTTTGGTGTTTTAAACATTGTTATAATTTAGCTATTGAAAAATAGCAGATCTACAAGCTCATAGCGCGCCACCGAGTGGCGCGCTACGAGCTTGTAGGTCTGCTATTTTTGAAAAATCGTGAAAATATTTATTTGTTTTGTTAGAAAAAGAAACATGTATTATGTTATACATATGCATCATTGCTGTTTCCCTCTCCTGTAATGTCTGTGCTAACCCGGGGTTCTTAAAAAAAAACTAAAATAAAAAGTTGGTCACAAAAAAAATATTTATTTCAGAAAACTGGAGGATTTAGAAGTTTTTTTTTTAATTTTGAGGTCAGGCCTAAATGGGTTAATGCTGCAGGAGAAGGAGATCACAGATAGCACTGGTGTAGTCACAATGTTGCCACTACTACAGTAGTAGTGGAACGCACGTGAGGGAATGAAAGAAACCTAAATCTGCCTCTGGGCTCGGACCATGCTTTGATGTTATGGGCCGTCTGAATTATCTGCTGTGCACTTACAACAATAAACCCTATATACTTCATTGGCTCGCGTCGCCTAGGGGTTTGTTCTTGGCCCTCTCCTTTTTTCCGTCTACACCAAATCTCTCTCCCCGAAAATAGCCCTTGCGACACGTCGTGAGCTTGTAGATCTGCTGTTTGCAGAATGTTCGCCTATTATGATGCCATGCCCAGAATATGGACACTTTACTTTATTTTCTTATTTTCATCCGCAGCCCCCACACGTGGTTAAATGTGTGTTCCAATGGGAAGTTGGGAACAACATCGATGAGCGTGCTGCGGAGCGATCTTTGAACGCTCTGCCCTGAAAAGGTCTGAAATCTCTGTGATTGACTTGTTTTTAACCAGGACTGAAGGACTGAAGGAATCAACCTGACTCGGCACCAGCGGCAGACTGTAAAGAAATTGAGTATATCTTCCAGATTGGCAGTGACCCTAGGCTTCTCTCCGTACCATTGTGAGATAGTTCTAGCTTGTAGCTAGAGGCCAACGCGGTCGATACTTCAGTCTCGCCGGCTGCTTTGTCTCTCTGCAGGACGTTCCAGAAATGATTAGCTTAGCTTAGCTGAAAATCTCTCCCCTTAATCATTCTCGTCTTCCTTTTTGTCACCACCACCTGCAGCATCTACCCTCTCCCCTCTCTGTCTTTCTCTTCCTTTTGTATGACTCGGGAGTGAACATTTCTCTCTAAACTGACAAGCTATTTAGGAAAAGTCAGGCAGCAAATCTGTTAGTCTTATCCGGAGAGTGTCTCCTCTCTGTCGTCACACAATCCCGAAACAGCAGTCGGCTGCAAATCTCACACTTGGCTATCCAACCCAAAACACTCGGGGAATTGTAGAGGAAAAAGTCTTTGTTCTTCATCCTCCCACATCCTCTACCTGCCCTGCACTGCTCACTATATTCCTCCTGTTCTGCTGTTGTAAATGTAATAATACTCTTGAATTCTCCTCGGAGTCTCCCTACTTTTAACGCTGTGCTCCCGATTGGTCATCCATCCATCCATCCATCCATCCATTGATTGATTGATTGATTGATTGACATCTTTGTTGATCATGATGAAATAATCATGTCACAATGACATATGTCTGACCCACCATAATCAAAATTATATTGCAAAAAAAGTGTGCAGCTTGTTTCCATTGCGGCCCATCCATCCATCTATCTTCGCCCGCTTATCTGCAGTTAGGTCATGGAGGTATCAGTTTTAGCAGAGAATCATAGACTTCCCATTCACTGGCCACTCTATATCTATCCATATAGACGCAGTAATTGAACTCTCCTAAAGAAGTATATCACGGTTACATTTTTTTTTTTACAGTGAATAGATCCAATCTTCTTTGCAGTGCAGCTTTCACCCACGTGTGGAACGTTTGAGATCCTCTAGTGAAAGTGTTCCCAATTTTTTTAGGCCGCGACCCGCCAAATAATCATATTTGAACTGGGGACTCCCCAGTCCCACCCTGACAAGCACATTGTAGCTACATTAAATTGAATTTGTGAGCTTGTGGATCGTCTATTTTCACAACTTCTGCCAACTACCCCTTTTGGTGTTAGCATTATGTTATGCTTTAGCTATTTAAAAATAGCAGATCTACAAGCTCATAGCGCGCCACCGAGTGGCGCGCTACGAGCTTGTAGGTCTGCTATTTTTGAAAAATCGAAGAACGACTGACATAGAAACATAGCTTTTTCAGAAAACTGTCATTTTCAAACAGACATTTTTAGAATCTGATCTCAGGTCAAAATGGGTTAATATTTGGCAAATCTCTTGTAGTATGTTGGTCCTCCTGACCCCCAGTTTGGGAACTATTGTCGTGTGGAGCATAAGTTTTCCCTCTAGGGGAAAGGTTGATGGAATGGGATTTGGCCATACCTCCAGTTCAGCCTGATGCGCTGTGACAGGATAAAGTTGTGGAGGTGCCGTGCCACCAGGCCCCGCGGGAGCTCCCTGCTTGCTTATTCATCCCTGAATGTGTGGGAGAGGCCTTCGACTGCAGCACTGTTGAGTCGACTGTCGCTCTTCATGTCCCTCTGTGCTGTCAGCTGTCATTGACGCGCGCACACACACACTGCACACACACACTACACACACACACTACACACACACACTGCACACACACACACTGCACACACACACACACGCACACGCGCGCGCACACGCATGTCTCACACAGATTCTAGGACTACTGTTCAGTTGCCTTTACAGAAGAGAATGATGGCTGTGTGTGTGTGTGTGTGTGTGTGTGTGTGTGTGTGTGTGTGTGTGTGTGTGTGTGTGTGTGTGTGTGTGTGTGTGTGTGTGTGTGTGTGTGTGTGTGTGTGTGTGTGTGTGTGTGTGTGTGTGTGTGTGTGTGTGTGTGTGTGTGTGTGTGTGTGTGTGCAGTGTGTGCGTGCTCGCTCAGACTTCCATTCTTGCTTCTTTCTTGCCTTTTACCTTTGATGTTGTTGTCTTTCTTCTTTATTGTCTCAACTCTCTTTCTCTATACCGACTCCCAAGATACCTAGTACCTACCTCTCCTTATTCATTCATCTGGGCAGTCAGTCAGTGATGTGCTCTGCCGTTCACAGCGAGCTCCATTTTATCACACACACACACACACACAGACACACAGACACACACACACACACCTTTACACAACACCTGGAGCTGAACTACTGGGAGTGGAGTTGTAAGAGAGGAGGCTGGTAGGGTAGAAGGAGAAGTGCACAGTGGACTGTACTGTCTCATCCAATAGACGTCAACAGTACTGTCCCCCCCCCCCCCCCCCCCCCCCCTTCTCTCTGGCCCCGTCCTCCTCGCTTTCTCCTCTGGCTGGGGAGCAGGTGATGTGTATGTAATGTGTTCTGTACACATGCATTCCTTATTGCTTAACCACTTAAGCACTGTATTCTTTGTCGTACGACAAATCGTTGAAAGTAGCCGATCTACAAGAAAAAGGAAAGTCATTTCTTGAGGGGTGCTAGCCCCTCCTTTGCCCAGCTTTGAGTGTTTGTGTAAACACAAACATTGAAGATAAAAGTGTGTTTAAACACAAACATTGAAGACAAAAGTGAGAACGCAAATTGTGATTGGCCAGAATGAGATGATGTATGATGATGCCTATAATCGATAGTCCAGTAGTCCTCTAGTCCTGTAGTCTAGCTGGTTTTCTTATTGGCTGATGTATGTGCGCACCGCAAATATGTCCGGGCGGAAACAAACGACTCGGAACACAATAGTTCCGCCTTAGATAATTTTGGTTCCTACCTAAACTATACTATTGCTGAAACTGACACAGGCAGTTATAGCGGACCCCCGCATATAATAATAATGCAGCTGGTAATTCATTGATTTATTTAAAATATTTCCGTCTATAATGACCCTGAATAGGGACGCCACGGCTCAAAGAGGTTGAAACATGCTTGTATTTCAGTGGGCTTTTGTTCTCAGCAGGCCAGCAGCGTGTAAGCTTGCCTCATACTAATTGTGTGCCCCAATGGGTGGCTGGCAGACCAGGCTCTGTCCACTGGGACACAGGGGGCCAGAATTGGGGCCAAGCAGTCATTGGAGGTTTCTCAGAACCCGTGAGGGTCTCTTTAGGGTCCTTTTTGTTACACTCTACAATGCTGAGGATTTTCTGCTGTGAGCTGTTTTGACTACTAGACCACTCTGGCACATGGGAGAGTGGGAGGAAGCATGGTCACAGGGCCGGGTGGTTTCTCCATTGGGGAGGCAGTATTGTATTAGGCCACTGAACCCCAGCAAAGAGCTCGACCATAATAATGAATGACACAACGGCTACAAAACACAAGGTGCGTGTGTCTATCTGTCTGTCTGTCTGTCCAGGACTAATCTCGCAAACCACTGGAGACTGGACCCATCAGCACCACATTTGTGCATGCTGCCAGTAGACCTACTAGGCCAAGGAAGTACCCCCTTGGAGTCATAAGTCATAGATATGTCATAGACGCCACATTAAAGCTTCTATAAGCAATAATATGTCAAACTTTTAATGACCTTTTTATTTTTTATTTTTTTGAGTGGTGTAAACCACTCCTACAACTGGCTTTTGTGTGCAGAAAAAAATGAGCATGGTTGCTATGTTCAAAATAATTTCTGACGTAATTAAATCACACCCGGGTGAACTGGATGACCGTAGCAACCATGGTCATTTTTTCTGCACAAAAAAAGCCAGTTGTGAAATCACATCCGGGTGTGATTTCATTACGTCAGATCAGAGCTGATCAGGCTATATAATACCTTACCTTATATAATACCTCACATCGGACAAAAACTCCAGCTGAATCAACTTCATGGTCACAAATCATCACATCAGAAGACGACCCTACCTAGCCAAAGATCTTTAAAGACGGTGGGAAGCCCAATAGACGAGACGCAAGACAAAGTTTTGCGTCTCGTCAGATCACAGCTGATCATGCTATATAAAACCTTACACCACTCAGTTCACACGGGTGTGATTTTTGGTATTCAGACAGCCAGCAATGGGTAGAATGCTCTCCCAAAAAAGTAGTCTCTGTGACACATCTAGGGGCCGCAATCTGCATTCAAAGATTTTCCTAGAAGCTTTGTCATTGGTCGATTTGCCTGTCTGCTTCCTGATTGGTTAGTCACTGCGACCGGGTTTTTTTTCGACCAACGACAAAGCTTCTAGGAACATCTTTGAATGCAGATTGCGGCCCCTAGATGTGTCACAGAGACTACATTATTTTTGGGAGCGTTCTACCCATTGCTGGCTGTCTGAATACAAAAAAATAAAAAGGTCATTAAAATTTTGACATTATTGCTTATAGCAGCTCACACCATTTATTATATTGTGCTATTTCAGCAGGCTTCACATGACGTAATCTCTCCCCTTTGCCTACTCCCGTTGTGGTGTTAGGATGCTGTTTTGTGTTTCCTCTAGACCACAGAATTATAACGCTTGATGGCTAAAACCAGTTTTTGTTCTCTGTGACTGTATATTTGCCCGGAAGACGATATTGAGCCCAACACCCTCTCGGCCTACTCCTCAGGGATGAAGGGAGCAAGAGGAGAGCGAACAGTAACTTGAACAAGAACACAGCAATTATTGACACACCTACACACATTACGGTGTATGTACTGTACTTTAGCACCACCACCATGGATTGTTTTGCTTCTGAATAACTCCTAGCATCCCTATTCTGGGGCAAATGTTTGGCAAAATTAGCAGATCTACCAGCCCAATGCGTTGTGCGCATTGGGCTGGTCATCTACTATGGCTGGTCATCTACTATGGCGGCCTGGTCATCTACTATAAATAAATAGGGTTTTTCCTTCTAATTCGATCTGCTATTCTTTGTGATTTAGCATTAGCACATCACAGCTAATAGGGTTACATAAGGTCCTTCCCATCTCAATAGACAGAGGGAGCCCGGTGGTGTGTTTGCACAGCAATGGTTTACACAGAACTGTAATTATGCAAGTCCTTCAAGCCGGGACAAAAACAAGAGACATCACTGATGAGAAATGCCTCATCAAAAAGTACCTCATCAAATCACAGAGATGACCAACATCATATCATTGTGTATGCAGCCACTCATGAATATGCTAATGTTGATGTGCCAACTGGCAGTATTGCGTACAAAGTATTGCGTATAAAAACAAATACAGCAGAGAATATAATGAGCACATTCATATAATTTTATCTTTTCTAGGCAAATAAAATAGGAAAGATCAACATGTCTAATTTATAAAAGGAACTTAATTGATGGTTAGGTCCAGTTGCTATTCAGCCAGCTCTTTATGGAGGACTTGACAATGGAGCTAATGGACTCCAGGCTAGTTAAAATGGACAGTCTATACAAGCTCACAGCGTGTCAATGTAGATTGGCTAGTTGAACTATTAAAAAAAAAAAAATCAAAATAGTAAATAATAGAAAATATGAATAATCTCAAATGACAATACATTGGTGCAATAGACTTGCTATTGCAATACTAGGTTACAAACAATACAAGCTTCAATTATATTCCTGACTCTAAGGGGGTTTCAAGGTTAAAGGCTGAGCAACAACAAGATGGATGATTTCTGTCAAGTAACTTGCCACTACCTAAAACAGGCAGCTGTCTAAAGCTGGAGCCAACTGTTCCCTCTTAATGCATTTGGTATTTGCCTGAAGTGATGGAAGATCCCTTAAGAGCACCCCCCCCCCCCCCCCCCCCCCCCTATCCCAGACACGGTGATTCAAGGAAACGATGCGGTTGCGTAAAGACTCGCCCCGCCTGCCTCTGATTGGCCTACCCAACGTCCCCTTCTCTGACGCACGAGAAAGTGCTTCGTCTCTAGTCATGTGTCACATTTGCGAGCATGGAAATGGTGCCGGCTTTGCGTAAATGGTGACGGCCCCCTAGCGACTTTCCCTACTTGCGGGACTCTGGGGGACGAGGATTTACTATTCTGTTCCTACCTGAGTCGGCTCAAGCGAACTTCGCAACGTTCGACACGGCAACTTCTCTCGTGGCTCAAGTTTGCTTGAGACGGCGTGCCTCTAACGTGGTCTAAAACTACTGTATCGGACAAAAAAGGTAGCCTGCGGTTGTTCAAAAATGGCAGCAGGATTCGATCACAGAAGGTGTGGGTTGGGAGTCTAGTGACTAGCGAGGCACACTACCGAGCTGGCTGCCAGAATGGGTTTTTCTGGCTGTATTAGAACGTGAGAATGCCCCACCTGTGGGCTCCATAACACTTCCTGCTAGTAGTAGGAGGGGGGGCCAATCAGAGGCAGGCGGGGGCGGGTCTTTACGCAACCGTACAGTTTCCTTGAATCACGCATCCCAGACATCTTCTCTGCACTAGACCAAACCTGAAAAATCCAGTTCATAGGCTAGTTGGTACCTCAGTGCAGAGAGATCAGATGAGATCAGATATCATACAGCAGGGTTCCCCAATAAATTTTCCTCGAGGGCCATATTTTGACTAGGGTACCAGGCTGGGGGCCGAGTCCGCACGCGTGAGGTCGAGGTCTTGCCCTGAAAAATCATTTTCAGGGCAGGACCCCATTTGAAAAGGATGCCCAGTTTGACATGCATAGGCTACTGACCCCCATTTAATGCCATTTATATCTGGGACCCCCCCCCCAAAAAAAATAAATAAATAAAAAATGTTTAATTCTTCCGCGGGCCGCAAGGGGGCGCTCTGCGGGCCGCAAATGGCCCGCGGGCCGCCTATTGGGGAACCCTGTCATACAGGGTCAGTGTGTGCACCTGTTGGTTGTTGAAGTATTTTTGAGGGGCGCTAGCCCCTCCTACATCCAGCTTTTGGTTACTGTCCACAAACTTTGTCTTAAACAAACATTACATTCCCATTGACAATGAATGGGGAATTTTACGCCATAGTGTCTGTGCAAATAGGCATAGTGTCTATTTTACGTCACGATGATGTACGATGATAAGAGCGCCCCTCACTTCACACAAGTATGATTTTTGAGTGGTGCAACCACTCCAAGGAACAGCAATGTCCGTGTTCAACTATGTTTGTGTGTTTGTGACTATGTTTGTGTGTGACTATGTGACTATGTTTGTGTGTGACTATGTGACTATGAGCACCAGTACCAATGAGTACCAAAAGTGGCGCTGTTGTGCCAGAAACGGAGAGAGAGAGATAGTGCTGCACTGTTGCCTGCTAATGAGAGAGAGAGGGGGGGGGGGGGGGGGATTTGCACCACTCAGTTCACACGGGAGTGATTTTTTTAATTCTACCAGTGAAAGCATCATGAATTAGTAAGAGGGAGAAGAAGACATGCTATATGGACTTGTCTTGAATGTCAACTCATTATAGGCTATAATTGCCTGCAGGTGAGGCGACGTCACCCTGCTGCTCCTGATGACTGAATGCAAAAATGGAGCAATGACCTCATCACTCTGCCCCTCCCTGGAAAGAAAAAAAAAACATGACTTCACTGCAGTGCGTTCGTTGGGTTTTGTGACCGCCTCGTCAGGGCGCAACAGAGGGCACAAATGTCTTAACCCATTTTGACCTGAGATCAGATTCTAAAAATGTCTTCTACATCCTGACAGTTTTCTGAAAAAGCTATGTTTCTACGTCAGTCGTTCTTCGATTTTTCAAAAATAGCAGACCTACAAGCTCGTAGCGCGCCACTCGGTGGCGCGCTACGAGCTTGTAGATCTGCTATTTTTCAATAGCTAAAGCATAACATAATGCTAACACCAAAAGGGGTTCCCGCCCCAAAACGGGTTAAGAGAGATTGTACACAGATAGGCGGATAATGCCTCATCAATCAGTACACACGACACATGACTGACTGACTGACTGACTGACTGACTGTGTGTGTGTAGAGTTGATTGCCGTGGCAAATCGGTTATGAATATTCATAAGTTTGATGTCTGAGCCAGAGCCGTGAGCTATCTCGCTGCGTGTTACTCAAGGTCCTCCAAGCCATCATCATTAATCACAAACAGAGCGAGGATGATGATTAGAATATCAGGGAGACCATGCCATCTTGATTAGCACCATATCACTTTGAAATATCTGGCATGCCCTCATTATCTCAAGTGTGTGTGTGTGTGTGTGTGTGTGTGTGTGTGTGTGTGTGTGTGTGTGTGTGTGTGTGTGTGTGTGTGTGTGTGTGTGTGTGTGTGTGTGTGTGTGTGTGTGTGTGTGTGTGTGTGTGTGTGTGTGTGTGTGTGTGTGTGTGTGTGTGTGTGTGTGTGTGTGTGTGTGTGTGTGTGTGTTCGTTCTTCGTTTTGCAGGCTAATTCAATGGCCTAGCGGCCCTAGCCTGTCTGGTGGGCCACTGGTACATCAAAGTCACTCACACCCCGACTGGATTTTCTAGGAGGGGGTTTTCAAGGAAAGCTCGTCAGTTCTGCTGCATTGGCTTTTCTTTGTGAGCTTGTGTGTGTGTGTGCGTGCGTGCGCGTGTGCTCGTGCATATGTATTTGCGAGTGTCGCTTTAGAAGCCTGTCTGCAAGCACTGCAGGCCTCCAGGGTTCTGCCTAATCCCCATGGGAGCGTCAATAAGCTGCCCAGTGCGGCCTACTTACATAACCACTCTGCCAGGAAGCAGCGAGGGATGCAGGGGTGGGTGGGATGGATGGATGGATTGATTGGTTGGTGGGTAGATAGTAGGCAGGTAGATTGAGTGGGTTGATGGATGGATGAATGTTGGGGTTGATGGGGTCAGCACAGCTCAAGAAAGAGGACGGTACCCTAGAAGACAGTGTGAGGGTAGACGAAGACTGAGGCGTCTTTGGATGTGTGGGTGTGATTATGCCTTTTATTTCCATACAGAAATCACTTTTATTTTTTGCAGTATACTTCCTCAGTGTTCATTAGACTCATTAGACTTCATTAGTCTCTGAGAGACATGCACCGGATTTAATTGTGTAGTGTTCTACGTTGTACTTTTGTCTTTGTCTCACTTTCTCTATTACTCCCCCCCCCCCCCCCTTTTTCAATCTCACTCCGTCTCTCGCTCGCCCTCAATTTCTTGGTCATTTTCCCTCCCTCTCTCTCTCAAGTGTTCATTTTCCTGGGTTTCCATTCTCTTGTCTGTCTCGCGTCGGTTCTGTGAAGCCTGCAGGTGGGCACTGGGAAATGTCAGGCGTTTAATTGAATTTGTAGCACTGCTGGATCCACTTTAGAGTGATCATCGCTGGCATACTGCGTCATCAGCACGCATGAACATACACACAAGCACGACCCATGCTCACACACACACACACACACACACACACATACTCTACATGCAGACATGTGGGGGAGACTGCACTTGATATCCTGGTTGGTGCCAAGGACTGTCTAAAGAGGATGAGACGCGAAGACCGTACGGGCGGCGCCATGTTGCTTATGGTGCTCCATGGAAGGAAAGAAACATGCGCAGTTGAG
>NC_136794.1:11517046-11532046 GCF_951216825.1 Electrona antarctica | reverse complement strand
CCGTTGTCTTTTAACCCATTGATACCTGAGGCTGAATCTGGGAACGCCTTCTAGGGCCTGACCTAAGGTTTCTGAAAACCTTCAGATTTTGATTCATTATTTTTTTAAATAGTTTTTTTTAGTTTTTTTTTTTTTCAAAAATAGCAGACCTACAAGTTCATAGCGCGCCACTCGGTGGCGCGCTATGAGCTTGTAGATCTGCTATTTTTCAATAGCTAAATTATAACAATAGCTGATGAGACACAGAGAGAGCGCCGGCATCAAGGGTAGAACAACGTATAGGTTGCACCAGGTATCAATGGGTTAACCCTGTACTTTGAGTCCCCCCGCGGCCCTCTGCGCCCTCTTGTTTTTGCTCTTTGGGGGGGATACAAAAAAAGCCTCTCGACAGTGCGTAGGCACATTGCGAGCATGTCGATGTTTGATTTGATTATTATGTTTAACTTACAGCTACATGTTTATTGTTTCAGGTGAGAACCTTGTACAAGCCCTTAAGGGTTTCCTTTCTCACCTGCACTTATTTCTTCTTAGAGTAATGTTACCTTTTTTTGTACTGCTTTTAATGTGCGAAAAAAACAACTAAAAACGAAAGTAGATCAGCTTTCCCTGTCTCCACCTAGTTTTAGCACATTCATTGGATTTAAAATGTCACCAAACTGGGGAGGCTTTAATGCAGCCTGACAGAGAGTCACAGGTTCGATTCCCGAGCCCGAAGACCGGTGCAGTGCAGCGCATAACTCCCTGTCCCTCTCCCTCTCTACAGTGACTAGTAGAATAAAGGCAGAAACCGCCCTAAAATATCTTCAGAAATGTCAGCAGACGTATCAGTAGGTGGAGATCTCTGATCGGGGCTACAAGGAGCCCTAGAGCGATCCAGCACCTCTCAGCTGTCAACTCTTGTCTTCCAGGTCATAGCACTCAAGTTTCAGCCTCTTCCTCTAAACAATGATACACGTGCATCTCTTTTTATTTTCTATTTCTGCTTCCATTTTGTATTTCTCCTCATATTCTAACTTCTCTCTCTCTCTCTCTCTCTCTCTCTCTCTCTCTCTCTCTCTCTCTCTCCTTTTGTATTGCCATCGTTTCCCCTCATCCTGCTATTTTCACGAGGACAAAAGTGTAGAAATCTCCCCAACAATCTGTGTGCAGCTGACTTCTATTCAGGGGTCTAATCGCTGGTGCTGTGTGCAGCTGAGTCCCCATTCAGAGCCAGAATGGCTCCTTCATGTACACTTGATGTTTTATTTATTTTTCTCGTCTTTTTGTCCACAAAGTTTCCTGGTTCCGCTTCTTGCGTTCTCCGTTGGCTCAAAGACCCCCCACACTCACTCACACCACACTCCTCCTCCTTCTTCCCTTCCTTCCTTCCTGCCCGCTCCACAGAGACATTTCAAAAGTCTTTCAAAAGTCATCTTTACTCACTTTACGGTATTGTGAGACGGATGCATTGGAAATATTGCATTGTAATTTAACTTTTTATTTATTTCCCTTTTTCGGGCTGATATTTGCCTCCAGCATTCAGCTCTTTGCTTGTCACACACAGCTAGGTGCGCACACACACACACACACACACACACACACACACACACACACACACACACACACACACACACACACACACACACACACACACAGCTAGGTAAACACCCACGTGCACACTGCTAGGTGCACCTAGAGAGAGCATTGCTGGCAAGTTGAAGCAAGCTGCAGGCGGTGTGTCTGGCTGGCTGTCTGGTTGATTAGACACAGTAGAAAACCTGAGTGTTGTTAGTGTAACAGTTGAGTGTGTAAAATGGACCCACAAGGGTCCTTTCTTGTCCTTGTAATTCCCCGTTAGCCTGTTCAGCTCTGCACCAGCTTCCCTTTTCTTATTTCTGTCTGACTGCTGTCCAGATGTGTGCCGTTATCCCAGAGGCCTCGGCTCACCTCAGCCGCTGTACTGTTGATGTTCTGCTCACAGCCAAGCATCTCTCTAATCTCTAAATTGTAGGGACCGGTTTCTTCTCACTTTCTCTCTCTAACACCACTCCCTGCATTCTCTCCAAGTCTCCATTCTCCTCTCCTCTCCTCCCCCTCCTCCCAGGGGCCTGTTGTATGTTGTTGTATAGTGCCAGACCAAGAGAAAGACCTGACATTTGCAGTGCCACAAGAGAAAGCCAGGGAGTGAGAGATAAAGTGAGTGGGCTGTGTATCACCGCTCGATAAGCGGGAGAGAGAGGGAAATTCAGTGAGGGACACACACAGCTGTATAACCAATGAGAGACAGTCTGAACCTGCTGGACCCAAGTTGTTTTCAGGTCTCATCTTTTTTTTTATGACAAAATGAAATGTCAACATTTCTGAGACAGACAATATCTAGTCTGATATGATATGATATTATGATATTGAGAACTTTTAGAAAGTTAAAGGAAAAGTTTGTTTTTCCAGTCCATGTCGATTTATACTAAATCTAACCAAAACATTACATAGACCACTTCTCATTTGTTGGTTCTTTATGAGTGAATGAATGCGGGTTTAGTGCATTTGTTGATAGAATTACATTCTACTGATAATTGGGCTTCATTGAATGCTTGGTCAATCACTGAATTCAACGGTCTGTTATTCTTCAATTATATAATAAAGTCAACAAACCTGAATCAAATTAACACATTTGCGGTGCTTCAATTGCGTATTCAGCTAAACAGTAGCCGGCTACACTCACTAACGTGGATGGTTTTGAGAAATGTGCAATATAGGGACGTATACATGAATATATCATTTGTGTCAATTTATTAATTCCTATTAACACATTCAATCCCGGAAAGCAAATGTGTAATTAAAATGTTTGCGTTGCCTAGTATTCAACAATGGAAGATATACAAGTCACTTGGCCCCGCTGCGAGCTTTTTTTCATTTTATTTTTAGAACTACTGATTTAGAAGGCATGTAGAATAGGTCTCAGGTCTGGGTTACATAACTGTGGGATAATGAATGGTGAACAGATCATTGTTGAGAAATAAACACCCTCAGGGTGCTAAAGACTCCGCTTTGAATATCACCCTGTCGGTTTATTCCTCGACCTGCTCAACATTCATTATCCCTTGAATAACATATAACGCATATGTAGTTAACTGAAATCATCTGCATTGTTGCACTCTCTTGACCCCTTGACGTCGCTATTTGCTTCTGTGGATGAATGTTGTCCAGCCAGGCTGATGTGGAATTTATATATTTCTCTTCTTGTGTGTGTGTGTGTGTGTGTGTGTGTGTGTGTGTGTGTGTGTGTGTGTGTGTGTGTGTGTGTGTGCGTGTGTGCGTGTGCGTGCGTGTGCGTGTGTGCGTGTGCGTGTGTTTAATTATCACTCAAACCAGTCTGTTAAACAAAATGCCTCTCATGTGCCGACCGACCAGGAAACCACAGAATGTTTGTTACACGGTCGAATGCAGGCTGTTAACTTAACTGTTTGCACACTTGAGTTACGAATGGTGAAATTAACACAGGATTTTTACTGTGTAAGCTGTTGACCCAGGCACCTGCCAGTTACACGTGTGTGTGTGTGTGTGTGTGTGTGCGCGTACGTGCATGCGTGCCGAGCACACATACTATAGTATACTGAATCATTGTGAGACACAGTGCTGGCCAAAGTGACTAATACCATATCTTACTTAACACAATATAAATGTGAGTCTGAAGTCTGATTGTGTTGATGTGAGGCTGCATCTCTGGTGCCGCCTGGGCATACAGCCATCACACCTCGCCCTTCTGACGCTAAGCAGCTTTAGCCTGATCACCATCTGCTCAATTGGTCTGTGTTTAGGCACAGAGAAAGCAACACCACACACACACACACACACACACACAGTCACACACACACACACACACACACACACACACACACACACACACACACACACACACACACACACACACACACACACACACACACACACAAATAGCCGATCTACAAGCTCACAAGTCACGACGTGTCGCTGTAAGCACATCAAAGACACCACCAGATGTCTTTCCTCCCAGGAGCATACAGTACAAGCATTTCCAGAAGTAATAGAAATGTGTTTTGATGTTTGATGATTTGTTTTTAATAGAGCGGTGTCTTGAATTGTAAGAAACATCATCATTCAGTTAGTTAGTCATCAGTTATGCAATGATGTTTTCTAATAAAACTTGAAGGTGGAGGTCATTGCTTTTATTTTTTTGATAATTTAAATGTTTATTTATTTTCCAAAGTACATAATAGCATTGCTTCCCACTGTAACATAGATCAGTGGCCAACTGTTCTGTATGCAAATTACCTGTAAGAATCAAATGGATGTTATTATAAAAAACTGTTTATTAACAACAAATCTAAACAAATCACAGCAAAACCAATGAAAAATATATACGAATAAAAACTAAACTCACGCCAAACTATACACTGTACATGTTCTGATGTCCTGGGGCAGAGCCAATACGGTCCTCTACCAAAACATCATGAGCAGTGGCCAATCAGTAGCAAGTATACAGCTTTACACCCGGTTTAGCCTCGTTCAGACCTACCCTGGAGTGGTGCCAACATCGGCACCCTTTTCACCCGCCTCCACTGAGCCCACTTTGGCCCTGGTCGTTGTATATGGAAACAAAAAAAGGACGGCACACGTCGGCAGTGTTGTGTCTGTGTCTGTGGGGACTTTCCAGTGGAAATCCAGCGTTGGGCAGACTGCTGCACTCTTGGTGGCTAAACCGTGAGCCCCCAGCATTGTGCTGTGTGATAGCACTATGGCTCGTGTTTTGTTTAGCTACTGAATGGACACTGTCAGATTACAACTCGGCTTGTATTGGGCACATGGGAGGGCTAAATCACATGGCACTGTGTGACTGTAGGCTGTTTCTGTCTGCTAGTTAAAAGATGCTCTGCTGGTGAACCTAAGTCACTGCTCTCTCTCTCTCTCTCGGTTCACCAGAAGTTCAGCGAGGGAGAAAAGATGACGAGAGTGGGATAAGGCAACAGATAAATGCACGTCTGTTAACTTATACGCATGCACATTTCACACATGCCCCGGTGAAACTCTCAACTGGCATCTTTGAATTTCTTTAATGGGACTGTCTGCGACCTTGATCATCTCTCCCATATGGATGAGCACATGAGGCCTGGAGACTAGTGGACCTATAGCTGACAGGCAGCAGATGAACGTTTTGTGGGGTTTTAATTGCTTCTTTTATTGTTAACTACCCGCTCAGTGATTATTATCACATGGCGTGATGGCCTGTTGGGGCCACATCATTACATTTATTTAGAACACTGGTAGACGTCCTCAAGGTCCACAAATAGCTGCCTAACGGCTTAGAAGGAGCGTGCGTGCGTGCGTGTGTCCTGACTATGCTAGCATTTTTCTTGGCTTCTTTTTTGCACCAGATCATTTACATTCGTGGGATCCGTCAATGCTTTCAATTTATGTTTAAAAAGGTTTTTGAGTCTTGAATTTTTGTCAGTTTTACATATTATATAACACGTGAAAGGAGGCATTAACATGTTCCACTTTAGTTCGCCGGTCATTGTATCCCAGTTTAAATGCAGCCCTCTTTCTTCACAGCGTGTTTCTGTACTGTAGCGTGGTACATGTTTCTGTACTGTAGCGTGGTACATGTTTCTGTACTGTAGCGTGGTACATGTTTCTGTACTGTAGCGTGGTACGTGTTTCTGTACTGTAGCGTGGTACATGTTTCTGTACTGTAGCGTGGTACGTGTTTCTGTACTGTAGCGTGGTACGTGTTTCTGTACTGTAGCGTGGTACGTGTTTCTGTACTGTAGCGTGGTACATGTTTCTGTACTGTAGCGTGGTACGTGTTTCTGTACTGTAGCGTGGTACGTGTTTCTGTACTGTAGCGTGGTACGTGTTTCTGTACTGTAGCGTGGTACGTGTTTCTGTACTGTAGCGTGGTACGTGTTTCTGTACTGTAGCGTGGTACATGTTTCTGTACTGTAGCGTGGTACGTGTTTCTGTACTGTAGCGTGGTACGTGTTTCTGTACTGTAGCGTGGTACGTGTTTCTGTACTGTAGCGTGGTACATGTTTCTGTACTGTAGCGTGGTACGTGTTTCTGTACTGTAGCGTGGTACATGTTTCTGTACTGTAGCGTGGTACGTGTTTCTGTACTGTAGCGTGGTACATGTTTCTGTACTGTAGCGTGGTACGTGTTTCTGTACTGTAGCGTGGTACGTGTTTCTGTACTGTAGCGTGGTACGTGTTTCTGTACTGTAGCGTGGTACGGATAATGCAATCACTCTTGCTACACAGTACACACACTTTCAGCAACTGTCAGAGCATAGTGATTTAAGTGAGACAATGTACAACATCTGCCCAGCAGAAAAGATACAAAATGATTGTAGACATATGTTCTTTCCTTCCGCGTGGAAAGCCTGGTGAACACGCGGTTAGTGTTTTGAGTCATAGCTACGGTATGTTGTGTTTATATTCACGTGACGGTGTGATTGAAAATTCTGTAGTGTGCATGCCAGGTGGCTAGGTGGCGGTCTGACACGCTGGCAGATATAGAGCAGTCACGCGTGCGTAGAACCACTTCTGTTCTACTTCCTATCACAGCTGCTTGTTTACACCCACATGCAGCTGCAACCAATGTAATGGCATACTAGCCTGGCTAATAAGCCAGACTCAAATCACACTGTCGTGTGGTATTTGAGTCTGGAGATGCTGTGTATGGATCTTGTTTCCCGGGGGGCGGGTTAAAAACATTTTCTCTTTGACGCAATTGGTCAGAGCTACTGTCAGTCAAAGGTCTCAAGCATTGAACGTCACTGTACCAAAGCCCGCCCATATTGCATACCGTGTCCCGATTGGCCACACCAGTTTTCTGGTGTAGGAAATGGGCGTACAATTGAGCCTCTCCAGACCGTAATCCGCCGGCAGGCAATTTTTTCTTTGCCAACGGCTGATTCGGTCTGGCTTATTAGCCAGGCTAATGGCATACAGGATGTGAGCCGACCTCAGACATCATGGCCCATGACATCACATGTTATGAGGTTTGCCCTGCGTTTAGATGGAGACGTGAGCGGCGGGGCGTTTTCAAACCTTCCACTCTGGAGGGTGGTTTCACTTTGGTGCGTTTTCAACCCCCGATAACGCCGTTGCCGTCTAAACCAGTGATGCAAATAGCCTGCATCCTGCATCCTCACTAAATTACGAAATCATGTCAACCTCCGGGGGTCCTGGAATGCAATACTGTACTCAGTACTGTACTCTAATTTGTGCTGCCATGTGGTTGTGGGGGGAAAAATATATGTGAATAATTGCTTTGAAAATACTATGTTGTAAAGAAAAATCAATAAACGTATGTTTTAAAAAAAAAGGAAGTACTGTAATACTGTAATGTCGTTTATACAATGTCCCTGGGACCCATCGAAAAGACCTATTTACATCACTGCTAAACGGACGGCACGGGCACATCTGATATTTAATTTTACCATTTCCTCTAGAGACTGTTGTCGTCTAAGCATAACTTTGAGCTTTTGAGATGTTTCTCTCCTTTGACTATTCTGGCTCAACAAGCTTCACATGAGCAAATCTTCCTCAAATTTCAATGAATGATGAATTCATTGAATGATGAATGATGAATGAATGACCTCGCTCTGTTACCCCAATACTGAGGTTATCTCAGTACTCTTCTTCTCTCTTTTACTTTTACTCTCTTTTATATAGGCTACCTACACGGCTACACCGTCAGTACGTCACCTTTCCACAGCCTCTCTATGTCAAGCCCATTTAGACCTGTCATCTGAGCGCAGCAGTAGTCAGGAGTTTTTTTATCAAGTCTGGTGGGCGATTGTCCTGTACTGTACTGTACTGTACTGTACTGTACTGTACTGTACTGTACTGTACTGTACTGTACTGTACTGTGACCGTGGCCTGTTGTTGGCCTGTTGGTTGTCCTGTACTGTACTGTGACCGTGGCCTGTTGTTGGCCTGTTGGTTCCAACCAGCGGTGCAATGAGAGTTTAGACCTCTATTTGTCTAGCCGCTGAATGGGATAATATATACTTCCTCCACACAGGAGGGATGATTCAATCTGTGAGCTGTCTGACCTCGGCCAAGAGAAGCAAACTGCAATGCTCGCTTGTTGTTTGTGTGTACATGCTTTAGTACCGTATGCAGCTAAAAAAAATGCTTGATGTGTACCCACTACACGTCTCTCTCTTTCGCACGCACGCACGCACGCACGCACGCACGCACGCACGCACGCACGTGCGCACGCGCTCAGCTTTCTTCCCACAAGAGCCTCAGGGTCAGTCACCCCCAACTGCAACTGCATATGCTCTGTTTTCGTCCAATGCATGCCTCTTGGGGTAGAGAGAGAGTGTGTCTACTTAATCGGCCTTGATGTCCGTAACGCTATCGTTCCATCCTTAAGCTTTTGCTGTTGTGAGCCGGTTATGTAATTCCCTGACTGAGTTTGAAGAGCAACTCTTGTGTTTTCTAGAGTGGTTTAGAGTGGTGGTGTGCACAGGGAAATTTGGAGTGTCATTTTAACTCAGAGACTTGTGTACGGTCCCCAGTCTCTCCGAGATGAAAGCGTAGTAGTGGCTGTCTCTAAAATCGAAGGTTGTTTGGTCCGTGTGCCGACGGACCAACCAATCCATCACTTCATCACTGAGGTTCTGACCACCTGACATGGGCTGACATACATAAGAGAAAAACGGTTTGGTAGTCTGGTACAGAGATTTAAATTCTGAATGTGATTGATGTCATGATGTTAATCTGTGTGTCTGTGTTTGTCTCCTGCAGAGGACCATTCAGTGTGGTGAGAAGATGCATCAACAGAGAGACGGGACAGCAATTTGCTGTAAAGATTGTCGATGTGGCCCAGTTCACCTCCAGCCCTGGGCTCAGCACAGAAGGTATGCATGTGTACACAGTGCACACACACACACACACACACACACACACGTTTCTATTGGCTCATAAATATCAAAAGCTTTCACAGGATGACGATAATGATCAGTTGATTGTTGACTTCCGCCTGACAAACTCAAACATGTCACACGGCGAGGTGCGAGGTGACCGAGAGGGCAAGCGTGCGCCCCGTGATGTTCTGGTGCACATGCGAAGTCATCCAGGGGTGGTGAGGTGTTGTGTCAATAGTCCACAGAACGGTGATGCTGTTGACCATGTGCACCTATCAGGATTCTGGTCAGATACAACCACACCAGGGGTGGGCAACTTTGACTATTTTTGCTATTGCTATTTTTTTTAACGTTTTGAGCTTGTTGATCAGCTTTCTTTTGCTATTCAAATATATTGAAATCCTGAAAGGAAATTGGCTTATTTTTTTGGAATCCTGAAAAATAACCTTTTTATTTAATTTCAAATTAATTTAATGTTCACTTTATGAACTAAATCCAAGCACATTGGACATACAAAAGCGGGTCATGTATGCATGTTTGTAATTGTAACAGCTGAAATCAATAATATATCAGTATTCTGATATTAACCTGAGGGCCGCATTAAGTGAAGGTGGGGGGCCGCCAGTTGCCCATGTATGAACCACACAATGAGATGCGAGATGGCAGAGAGAGAGCCAAGGGGACAAGAGTTTACAGCGGATCGAAGGAGAGATGGTGGAGTGTGAGCGTTCTATTGAATGGAAGAAGGGAGCACAAAAAGACTGAAGCCTGATTTAGACTTTGATGCATGCCGTTGTCACGTGCGGAAAATCTCCACAATGCATGGTATCGTGTTGTGAGCGTGTACATTGGCTATTTTCGGCACGCAACAAACCCCATACAATGGAGTATAAATTAGGCATGAGAGGAGTGCAGGTGGAATCTCTGGAGACATGGGGAGTATATGGGGAAAGTGGGCAGTCTTCTGTGAGACAGGTTTACTACAGCCCATATATCCAGCCAGGTATTTTTAGAAAGCAACGAGAAGCGGTTCACTCCTTCAACCCCCCCCCCGCCCCCCGCCTTTTTTGTCTTGTCCGTGCATTCACGTCTCAGTGCGTCGTGGTCTGTGGAAGAGTTACTGGTGGCCTTTTGTCTGTTACGACAGGATATTTAACATTCAGAACAGCTGACAAAAAGAGCAGCGGTTTCATTTACAAGGGCGACGGGCCTCACAAAAGCCTGGCTGCCATTCTAATTCCATCTAATAATGTGTATTTCCTACACTATAATTTGGGTGAATTACTCTTGGTCTGTATTTCTTTTTCTCTCGTTCCACCTCCAGTCTTTCATTAACTCATTAAGTTCTTTGGGTGTTACACTTGAATTATAACTCTTGTCAGGCAAGTCCAGTGTTGCCAAAATAGCCACAGCAGAAACAATATCATATGTGCCTTGTACTGTACTGTACTGTAGGTCTCAAACTGAGTGCTGTGACCTGCACACACTCTGTGTGGTCTTGCTATTTTTGCGGAAATGAAAGTATTAAAATATATGACTTTAGAGCTAGACGTTTTCCCAGGCCAGGGTATGCCTCCTGTTTATTGCCTCAGGGTATGCCTCAGATTATTATTATTTTTTTACCTAGGGAGTAGCTCTGGTCCATAGCCTTCTACTGCTTCTACGATTCTGCCCTGCAGTATAAGGCTATGGGACTTTCAGTTTTAAATCTCAAATCGAAATCAGACCAGCCTCTCCTCTTTAGCGTATTTTAAAAGAACGTTTTTGCTACTCACCAAAACAAAGGCGACTGTGGCTCAAGAGGTAGAGCAGGTCGTCCAATGATCCATGGGTCGGCGGTTCGAATCCCGGCTCCTCCTGGCTACATGTCGAAGTGTCCTTGGGCAAGACACTGAACCCCAAATTGCTCCCGATGTGCTGGTTGGTACCTTGCATGGCTTCCGCCGCAATCGGTGTATGAATGTGTGTGTGAATGGGTGAATGAAATGCACAATCTATGTAAAGCGCCTTGGATAAAGGCGCTATATAAATGCACCATTTACCATTTACCATTTATGTCATTAGAAAGCCTACTTTCCTTAGTGGATGCACTCTGAGCCCCCCACCACACGTATAAACGGTACTTTTTGGCCAGAAAGGGATTTTTTTTCACCGGAGGAAAAATATTCTCTATGAGGCAGTTCTCTGGGCAATATCGGTAGAGGGCGCAGCGGAGTAACTAAAAGTATTTTTTTTCCAGTGGAAACAAAATCCCTTTTTGGCCAAAAAGTACCGTTTATACGTGTGGTGGGGGGCTCAGAGTGACACAACCCCCCCTTGTTTTGGTGAGTAGCAAAAACGTTCTTTTAAAATACGCTAAAGAGGAGAGGCTGGTCTGATTTCGATTTGAGATTTAAAACTGAAAGTCCCATTATACTTATACTGCAGGGCAGAATCGTAGAAGCAGTAGAAGGCTATGGACCAGACCTACCTAGGGAGATGGTGTTGGCATCACCCTAAACTCAACATATTTCTTACAGTAAACCCGTTGCCAATTCCATTGGCATAATAATACTTGTGATTTATATAGGGCTTTTCTAGATACTCAAAGTCACTTTACATAAACGGAATAAAAACAACTTTATTAGGAAAAACTAGTTAAAAAGGTTAAAAACTATAAAAGAAAGGTTGTCTTTACTGATTGCCTTTGCTCCTGCATCATCAGCATCCCCTTTCAAGTACAGTATTTTCTAAATAGTAATTTAGTACCTTGACTAGTGCTGTCTCTGTGCTGTGGTTTGCTCTAAAACCAGACTCTAGCATATCATTATTGTTTAACCCAGGGGTGCTCACACTTTTTTGACTTGAGAGCTACTTTCAAAATGACCAGCTCAAAGAGATCTATCCACCAATTTTTATTTTTTATTATCCCAATGTTGGAAATAGTTTAAAAATGTACCCGAGGGGTCTTTAAAATAGGGGGCACTGGCGTTTATAAGACAAATGCACTTGGAATGGGGAAATTTGAGTGGGGAAATGGAATGTGGTTTTTTGTATATAAACTTTGGAATGCTACTCACGCTTGTGCAACACTCTTGAAAAGAAAGTAGGCCTATCACATTGTGGGTTTGAGCTGACAGGATGTCAATCAATCAAGTCAATTTACAATTTGCAATTTAGGCATTTAGCAGACGCTCTTAATCCAGAGCGATTTACATTAAGCAATAACAAAAACAAATGTGTCAATCAATCAAGTAATTCAAGTGGCAGATGCCAAAAATGAAATGACATAATGTTTAGGGGCGTGCCATACCTGCACAGCCTTTGCGATCTACTGGTAGATCACGATCTACCTTTTGTGCACCCCTGGTTTAATCCATTAAGACCTCAGGCCGATTCTAGATCAGTAGTTCTGTGGTTTTAATGGGTCAAAGGCCCTTATGAAAAGTATGATGTCGCTTTCAATTCCTGTGACAATCTTTTTTCCTTCCTATGATCTCTGTCAATATCTTTGTTGCAATCAAATTAAAGTAGCCAATAATCATATTCCATCAACTAAAGTTAAGATAATTTCAGTCAGGACAACTCATGAATGTATGGAATATATATTTATTTGAATTTAAAATGAGCAATATATTTATTATGGTTTGGCGATGAATAGGATCTGCTTTTTAGGTACTCCGATCAAGCTCATCAGTCCCAACCATAGGGACTCCGAATCCCCCGTACCTAAACAGCAGATCCAAAAGGACAGGTGGTAGCTGGGGTGGAGGAGGGTGAGCAGCAAAGGTTTAAATTAAGCAGACCGCAGCGCAGCAGTATCAGTGCAGCAGCACAACAAGCAAGCAGATTGAGCAGTGCAAACTTCCAGTTTAAATAGCCGGTATGAAGATGGAATGAGTGGGTGTGTGATTGGATGAAGTGAATCAGGTGAATGATAACGTGATGCTGAGGGCGGCGGCCCAATGAACGGCCGGCAGAAACTGCACTGAGAACGTGCTCTGCGCATGTCTGTGATGACAGGCACCATGCTCATTTCTCTGGGATTTTAGGTGTTTGGCCTGACATTTCCATCCAACAGATAATTACTAGTTAGACTTAATATTGGATTACAAGGCTCACCCAGCTTTCCTGTGACATTATAACACTTCCCCTCCACCCCCAGTGTATTGCTACATCCCCATAACGTGAAGTGTTTTGATGCCAGTTGGCTTAGCGGTATGCCATCAAACCTCCTCACCCGGTTAAGTTTGTGTATCGCTTTACTTAACTTTTGGCATCGTGGAACAGCCGACAAAGTGTGGACTTTAAATTATGCCACACATGCACACTGAATGTTCAGACCTGCACGGCAAGAGAGAGAGAGAGAGAGAGAGAGACGTTATTAGCGAGTCTTAGTAAAGGTGGATTTCACTTCCTGATTTAGGGGGAAAGGGAAAGTGAAATGATTCAGAATAAAAGCTCCCGGACACTGCATCCGACTGGCAGTCAAGCGGCAGCGCCAGGAGGACCTTAGTGGCAGATAACTTGTTAAACTTGACTGACTCTGTCGAGCACTTGGAAATGTTGCCCGACCTTCAAGCGTAAGATCACAGGAAATCTATTGAGCAAAATCCGAGAGGGCTGGTAATCTCCAACATTTCATCAGTTCCGCTGAAGTAAGTGACAGATTTTTTTTGCCTATTCCTGCGTCGTCAGCATCTCCTGCAAAAAAATCAATTCCTGACGTGTGAACGGAGAATTCCAAGCTTTAGGTATAAAGTACGTACAGTATTTAAAATTACAAATGTAATCAGAGATGACTCTGGAGAGTCAATTTGCCAGGGACTGGCACCCTGCCATTCTGGAGGCTGAGATAAACCGCTCTGAAACGTTCATATTCCAACACTCGTCACATCCCTGGTTGTTCTTGAACCTGTCAGTTGAGTTTTAGAAGCACGCTGTGAAAATCAATCTGAAGAGCTTTCACGGCAGTCAGAATGACAGAACCCATTTCACTTTACATCAGAAATCCGTTTTTACCCAGAGTAGAAATGTGGATTTCTTGGTTCATTTCTGGCTGGCCTGAAACCTCTGCCTATTCGCTAGTTAATTTATTCACAACCCTACAAACTTCTTAAAGGATTTTACTTTATAGTACAAAGTAAAATCCTTTACATCAATTTAACTCCGAGAATGTAAATTGGACCAGTACTAGGGACTAATTAGTGTTAAATGAAATTGTTATATTGAGGATTTTGCTGTGTAATTATGAAAGGCTCACACAAGGGCTTGTTAGTGTGAGCCAATATCAAACGATGGTTTGATATTGGAACGTTAGAGAGGGAGGAAGAGATGGCAAATGATCTGTCCTGTGCAGCATTTTGCCACCCGTCCTCTTAAATGTTCAGCTTCTATAGAGCGTCGCAGTCCCGCCCCCTACCCTGGACCAGGAAATTATTCTCCGTTCATTTTCCTCATAGACATTTCAGAAAGTATTTATTTAAAGACGTTTACGCCGCGGACAAAGCCAACTCGAGTCGTGACAAATCATGACAACAAACACAATTTTTTGGGCCGAACAAATAATTAGAAAGAAGAAAAAAACGGCAGTTTACAACACTTTTTTTTTTGTTTTTCTTCTTTGTAATTATTTGTTTGGTCCAAAATATTGTTTGTGTTGTCATAAGTTGTCACGACTCGAGTTGGCTTTGTCCGCGGCGTAACCGTCTTTAAATAAATACTTTTAGAAATGTCTATGGGAAAAATGCATTGGGATTCATTTCCTGGTCCATGGTAGGGGGCGGGACTGCGACGCTATATAGCCCATTTATCCCAAGGACTTTACAATTTACATTGATTGCACTCATTCACCCATCGACACACCAATGGACAGCCCTACTGAAAGGTTTATACAAGGCTATTACGCTAATACAATACACATGCATGTGTTTACACATTAGTGGTCATGATATATCATTTGAATGTGGGATATGTGTGTGTGCCCACTCGTGTCAAATTATGCCTGTGCGGCAATTGAATATGTGGTCGTCACACCATCCGGTCATTTTATATCCAACAGAACAGTTTCACTTGAGTTAACAGCTTCTAATGTACAGCTTGTAATGTGGCACCAATAATCACTCAGA